>NC_081356.1:18460749-18769787 GCF_030684315.1 Stegostoma tigrinum
TGGTGAAGGGGAGATGAATAGATAGATGGGCACAGAGACAATGAAATGGGTGGATAAATAAGGAGATTATAGATAGCAGGCCAGGCCAAAAGAAAAGCTGAACAAGTGATGACAAGAGCTAAGAGTGAGAATATTGGCTAGCTGTGCTGATGCAGCCCAAATAATGTCATTAAAAACTGAAAGAACTATGGATGATTTAACTGAGGAGCAAAAACAGAAATTGCTGGAAATGCTCAGCAGCTCTGGCAACATCTGTGAAGAGGAAGATCAGAGTTAATGTTTTGAGCCTGGTGACCCTTCCTCAGAACAAATAATGTGATAATGGATGTAGGAGTATGTGATAATGTGTTGATAAGGGTTGATAATGTGATAAGCAACTCATGTCATAACCAGACTGGGTAATAAAAGCATGGAAGGATGGAATCAGGCTCTAAAGTTGTTGAACTCAATGCTGAGTCTGTGAGGCACAGGGTCCCCAAGTGGAAAGGGAAATGTTGTCCTTTGAAATTCAGCTGAGATGGGCTGGACACTACAGCTGGCCTGTGACAGAAATGATGGTGTGGGAACACAATAGTGTGTTTGTCTATCTCTTTAGTACATTTAAAAACCGAAAGAATGGCAAATGCTGTAAATCAGGAACAAAAACAAAGTTGCTGGAAAAGCTCAGCAGGTCTGGCAACATATGTGAAGGAAAAAAATAGAGTTAATGTTTTGGGTCTGGTGACACCTCTTCAGAACTGTCAGAAACACCAGACCTGAAACGTTAACTCTGTTTTATCCTTCACAGATGCTGCCAGACCTACTGAGCTTTTCCAACAACTTTTTTTTTGTTTTTTCATACATTTGTCTCTCTCTGAGTTTGACTCACCTGTCCATGCACATCTCTGCTTCTCCCAGCCTACTCTACTTTGGCTTCAATAAAAATACAACATTTTCCTCGCTCCAAACAGTTCTGTTGGTGAGTCACTGGGCTCAAAGTGTTAACTCTGCTTTCTTCCCATAGATGCTGACAGATCTGCTGAGTTTCTCCAGCCATTTCTGGTTTTGCTTCAGATCTCCTGCATCCACAGTTCTTTATGTAATTTCAGTATTTGGTTGGAGCTATACAAAGCTTTAGTTAAACCACAGCTGGAGTACTGTGTGCAGCTCTGGCCACTGTGCTATTGGAAAGTGGTCATTGCAATGGAAGGGGTGCGGCGGTGTTTCATTGAGATTTGTTAGACTATGAGGTTGCATGAGCAGGTTGGATAGAAAGCAGCTGTTGCCTTTAGTTGAAGAGTCAAACACAATGTGATATAATTTTTAAGTTGAAAGACAGGAGGTTTAGAAGGGAATTGAGGAATTTGTTTTCACCAAGACGGTCATGTAGATATGGAAATCACTGCCTACAAGGTATTAGAGGGAACTTCTAACTTGGATGAGCAGCTGAAATTTGATATTGATCAAAGATGTGAGCCAAATCCGAGAAAGTGGGACTAGTGCAGATTTAGGATTGTTCAGTCAGTACAGATTTGAAGGGCTAAAAAGCCTCTTCTGTAATGTGGGATTCTATGGTTCCATGTTAAAATCATTCTGAAGCATCTCTGCATTATCTTGATAGTTCATCCTTCCACCCCAACTTTATGTCATATGCAAACTTGGAGATATTACATTTCGTTCCTTCATCTAGACCAGTGACATACATTGTCAAGAGCTGGGGCCCAAAGGCTGATTCCTGCATTACACCATGAGTCACTAGTCACCACTCAGAAAATGACCTGCTTATTTCTACAGCTCTCTGATGAAGGGTCTAGGCCCGAAACGTCAGCTTTTGTGCTCCTGAGATGCTGCTTGGCCTGCTGTGTTCATCCAGCCTCACATTTTATTATCTTGGAATCTCCAGCATCTGCAGTTCCCATTATCTCTGCTTATTTCTACAATTTGTTTCCAACCAGTTCTCAATCCCTTTCAGTACACTACCCCTAATCCCATTCACTTTAATTAAGAAACGTAGAAACACAGAAGATGGGAGCAGGAGGAGGCCATTTAGCTCTTCAAGCCTGCTCTGCCATTCTTCATGATCATGGCTGATTGCCCAACTCAATAACCTAATCCTACTTTCTCCCCATAACCTTTGATCCCATTCGCCTCAAGTGCTATATCTAGTCACCTCTTGAATACATTCAATGTTTTGGCATCAACTACTTCCTGTGGTAATGAATTCCACAGGCTCACCACTCTTTGGATGAAGAAATATCTCCTCATCTTCGTTCTAAATTGTCTAACCCAAATCCTCATACTGTGACCCCTGGTTCTGGACACACCCACCATCGGGAACATCTCCCCTGCATCTACCCTGTCCAGTCCTGTTAGAATTTTGTAAGTGTCTATGAGATCCCTCCTTATTCATCTGAATTCCAGCATGAACAATCCCAATCTAGTCAATCTCTCCTCATACATCAGACCCGCCAGCCCTGGAATCAGCCTGGTAAACTTTTGCTGCACTCCCTTGAGAGCAACAGCATCCTTCCTCAAAAAAGGAGACCAAAACTGCGCACAATATTCTCAGTGTGGCCTCACCAGGGCCCTGTATAACTGCAATAACACATCCTTGCTCCTGTACTCAAAACCTTTTGCAATGAAGGCCAACATATCATTTGCCTTTTTTACCGCCTACTGCACCTGTACGCTTACCTTCAGCGACTGATGCACAAGGATGCCCAGGTCACACTGCACACCCCTTTCCCAATTTACAACCATTCAGGTAGTAGTCTGCCTTCTTGTTTTTGCTTCCAAAGTGAATAACCCTACATTTATCCAAATTATACTGGATCTGCCATTGATCCGCTCACTCACCAAACCTGTCCAAATCCTGCTGAAGGATCTCTGCATCGTCATCACAATTCACATACCGCCACCCCCCTCCCCAAAACTTGATACATCTGCAAACTTGGAGATATTACATTTTGTATGCTTAGCCAAATCATTAATATGCATTGTGAATAGCTGAAGTCCCAGCACCGATCCATATGGCACCCTACTCATTACTGCTTGTCAATTTGAAAAGGGCCCATTAATTCCCACTCTTTGTTTCCTCTCTGCCAACCACTTTCTTATCCATCTCAGTGCACTTCCCCCAATCCCATGCATTTTAATCTTGCATATTAATCTCTTACGTGGAACTTTGTCAAACGCTTTCTGAAAATCCAAATATACTACTTTGATTGGCTCCCCCTTGTCAATTCTACTGGTTACATCATCATAGGATTCCAACAGATTTGTCAAGCATGATTTCCCCTTCATAAATCCATACTGAGTATGTCTGATCCTGCCACTGTTTTTTCAATGCTCTGCCACAAAATCCTTGATAATGGACTCAAGGATTTTCCCCGCTACTGATGTTAAGCTCACTGGTCTATAATTTTCTGTTTTCTCTCTACTTCCCTTTTTGAATACTGGAGTGTCATTAACCACCCTCCAATCTGCAGAGACTGTTCCAGAGTCTATAGAAACCTGGAAGATGACCACCAATGCATCCACTACTTCCTTAAGTATTCTGGGATGTAGATTATCAGGCCCTAGGGATTTATTGGCCTTCAATCACAACAGTTTTTCCAGCACCATTTCTCTACTAATATTGATCTCCCTCAGCTTTTCCCTATTGCTGAATCTAGTATCCTCCAGCATTTCTGGTATCTGATTTATGTCCTTTTTTTGTGAAGATAGTGCCAAAGTGTGTATTCAGTTCCTCAGCTATTTCTTTGCCCTTATTATACGTCTCCTATTTTTACCTGTCAGGGACCTACATTTGTCTTTACCATTCTCTTTCTCTTCATGCACCTATAGAAACTCAGCTTCAATCTTTATGTTACCTGCATGCTTACTTTCATACTCTATTTTTCCCTTCTTAATCAATCCCTTGGTCTTTCTTTGCTGAAATCTAAACTGCTCCCAATTCTCAGAATTATTATTTTTCTTAGCCAATCTGTTTGCTTCTCCCTTTACATCTCTCATTTGGAACCTTATCGAAAGCCTTCACAAACCACATCTAAGATGCCCCTCTTATCAACTCTATTAGTTGCATTGTCAAAAAATTTCAGTAGAATTTCCAAGCATGCCTTCCCTTTCATAAACACTTGCTAACTCTGTCTCATCCTGTCATTTTTAACCACTTACTCACTTCCTAGCAATAAATTTGCTTCATATTGAAAGTTTGAAATGTCACTTGATGTCGAATATGATAATGTTGTCCAAGGACACATAAAAAAAACTGTAGATATTATTCCAATGACGCTGGTTAATCAGTGGACAGCACAGAACAGATTTAGCACACGGCTCCTCCTGATTTCCCATTGACTAAGATTTTTGGGGTTTCCACCAACCTTCTGCCAAAGTTAAAGAAGGAAGTCAAGAGAAGCCTCACAGGAACACAACTCTGAGGAACTGGAATTCGGTGAAATGTTTCGTATAACTGAATTGAGAATCAGTGTTTGGGTCCATGTGTTTAGGAATGCCAGATGGGCAAAAACCGAAAGATCTGCAATTGGTTGGAATCATACACTGTTGAGTCTCAGGCCAATCTATGTGGGGGTGGAATGTGGTGTTGGAAGACTGGGGATGGAATAAAATTTTAAAGATCATCAACACTTTATATTCAGAGAAGTGCTCCATTAAAAAAAAGCCTTTTGATTTTTCCTGCTGAATCTAACACAGTTTGGTGTTAAAAGGAAACTGGACATTCAATTCAACCAGCGTTTGTCTTTTATGCCACTGTCAACATACAGGAAACTGGTCTGAAATTTGCTGCAGCCACATTTATTTCCTTCTAAAAGTTACAGAATCTTTCCATTGAATCCTGTGAGTGCATTTTTGGTAACAACAATTATCGGAACCTGTGCTGAGACATTTGTTTAATAATTTGTGAAACAGCCAATTAGCTATTCATCAAATGATGCGTAAGAAAGGCTATTCATAAATGATCTGTTCCCTGAAAAATCACACTTTGCACAGTTAGAAGATCACAGATTAAGTAAATAACAGCAAGATTTTACAGAAAAACAATACCACCAGGGCATTTTATTGCCAAAGGTGCCATCTAATTAAACAATACAGAAAATTTCATGCTGCTGCTGAATTTACACTTTACAGTAATGTCTGTTATAAAGAATGCTATTAAAATTGCAACTAATTGCAGTGACAGCATCTGATTTTTGCTAGCAGCTGGAGGAAATCAACTACCTGAATCTGATCTTCCAATCCACATCTAAATCCATGTCTCACCACTAGTAATATATATTTAACTGCTGTAAGTTAAGGCAAGCACATGAAAAAGTGTCAAATATGACATGATGATGATATAATTCAAAGCCTTCACCACTGAGACAAAAATCCTGGTGATGCAAATTTATAGTCCTTACACAAATCTTACTCTTAGGGTGATGGGTTTTCCATATGTAACAAAGCTCATTTATTGAAATCTACTAATTTATTGAAATCATTGAACCGTACAGCATAAGAAAGATGCTTTTTCTCAGCCCTTTGAAAGAACTCTCCAATTATTCCATTACCCTACTTTTCCTAATAAGGTACATTGTTCCTTTTCAAGCATATACTGTATTGCCATATATATAATCTAATTTTCCTTTTACATTATAAACTTACAATTGAATTTGCTTCTACTACCCTTCCAGTTATTTCAAATTTTAACTATTAGTTACATAAAATAATTCCTCGCCCATCCTGATTCTTTTACCAGTTATATTAAATCTGTGTTCAGTTAAAGACGATTGGCATTAACATTACTCCATCAAAATAACCTTCACAATTTTTAATTCCACCATTAATTGTGTTTTAACTTTCTCTGTTCTAAGGAGAAAAATACCAAATTGTCCAGCTCTTCTGGACAAATGAAACCCCTCATCCCTGATCTTATTCTGATATATCTCTTCTGCACAGTTTCTGATATGAAACAAACATTGAATGTTTTAAATTCAGTTCTCCTTAGCTACCTTCAGTATTTTTTCATGTAATATGTCATTTGCTTTTCTCAATTCTAAAAGGTGGACATTTTTATCTAAAGATATGTTGCAGAGTCATCCCTCCCATCCCATGTTAAACTGTTGGCAAGTGACAAAAAAAAAGTTATTGCATTTTCCATATGTTTATGTTAGATTTTTCTTTCGATATAAGAATCCAAGTCCTTACGGTCATCCTTAAAATTACCCCAAGAACTAAAACATTACATATAACATGTTTACAAATATTCTAATACAATATAACCTGTGGCTCAATGCTATTGCACTGTTATGATCTTGTAAGCCATCATTAAGTCTGTGTGTAATCAAACACTGCATTTCAAACTACGGCAACAATAATGCACAAAAACACCTCAAGGTACACTGAAGAAGCATATTGGATACAAACTAGCCATTGAGCCAGAGCAGCAGGCACTAGTAGAGTTGATTAAAACCTTGGAGTTTCAAGCTCCCTCAGAAAATGGAGACAAAAAGGTGGCAACATTTAAAGCTAAGAAGTAGATTGTTCTTTTATTTCTGTGTGGGGGTCATTGTTCACAGTCCTTATGGAGATGCAACACTGCCTTTACATTGAGGATACATTTCATCATGTTTTGTGGCATTAACACCATGTTAATGGCATAGATTTTGAACAGATCCAACATCTCATCCTGACATCCATCTGATGTTGTGGTCCATCAGCAGCAATAGCAGAACTGATCTCCAACACAATGTGCAACCTCATGGCCCAGCATATCCCCCATTCTACCATTACCATCAAGTCAGGGGATTAACTCTGGCCCAATGAAGTGAGCAGAAAAACATGCATGAGGCATACCTAAAAATATGATATCAACCTTGTAAAGCTACAACACAGGACGACTCATGTCCAGACTGTATAAGCAGGGCTAAGATATTTTACAAACAATGGATCAGGTCTAACCTCTATAGTCCTGCCACATCCAGTCATGAAAGGTAGACAATTAAACAACACACTGAAGGAGCAGGATCTACAATAACTCAATCCTTAATGACGACTGGCTCAGTATATTAGTGCAAGAGACAAGGCTACCTAAGCTGTGGGATTTGCAATCATTATGAGTAACCTCAGTTGCAAGGAGCTGATCACTGTACACATGGGTCACTGAGAGCTTGATAGCATCTTCCAGTCAGATTCCTGAATATGGAAGGGGATAGCACTTCCACAATATCCAGCCTGTTTGTGACCATTGGCTGTTAATTCTACACGTGTGCTCCTAATATCTATGGAGCTGTCACCGTGCTTATATTGTGCAGAGTTCCCAAATTCTGCGAATATGCTCTGGCCACATCATTAGCATGGCTGGCTCTGTGGGTGATGAGGCATAGCCTTGAAAGTATGGCTCATCATCCCACTGCAAGACTGCTGTCGATTCCCACTGCAATGCTTCTCACATATCCACAAGTGCCTTTCAAATTAATCATCCAGGGGTCAGAGACCAGAAGGTCCTACTAGGGTAGAGAATCTCCTGCCCAACAGCCACTTAAAACTGATGTTTACCAACACATGCATAGGTAGAATAGAATAGTATAGTAATTTATGGTCACTTGTATTTTTTGCAGAAATAAATAGAACAAAAAGTGTTTCAGTTGCCATTCCACTGCACCTATATTAACAACAGAAGGCACAGATGAGAAAATAAAATGATGACAAGGTTCATCTTAGTTCTATTCTAGGCTCCTAGGTTTGGGAAAAGACAGTGCCGTTGTTGATGAAGCTGGCAAAGAAATCCACCATGCTGGGCCACTGGAATACTGGCCCAAAAGCCAGTGTCAAAGCAATCTATCCATTGGAGGTGGCTGAAATCTCTGGGGGACTGCAAGACTCCAAAGAAACCTAATGCTTTGCCGATCCCAAGATCGGCCAGAGGATGTTGCAGAAGCCATCGAAAAGAATCCCAGGCTGCCAGATGTCAGGCTGAAATTAGCCTGTCACTGAAGCCCCTGACCAACCTGGACCAATGCAACCCTGCGCCGTGCTACCAAAGGAGACCACCAGTCGACGTGACCACAATGGCCATGAGGAACCGCCTTCACTGCCACAGCAGCCACCCAAAACATCCCTCCACCACCAAAGCTGCCAAAAGAAGGCAAGATATTAAATATAGTAAATGGGAAAAGGATATAAAAAAGGATGGAACAGGCCATTGAAATCAGAAGCAGATTGGCTTGGGAGCCCGAACAATTCTGAGCCTGCTGCTGCCATCTTGCTTGGTACTGGTGTAATGAGCTTAAGAATGTCATGGCATGACAGAACTTGCCCTGCCCCCAAGCAGGCATCATCTCCAATTTAGTGCCCACTTCCACACAACCGCAGAAAAAATAATTCTGCCTCATGAAATCATCAAAACAGCCAATAAATTTCCTTCATAAAAATGGCACTTGCAACTGGGTCCGAATTAACATGGGGATTTTTACAATACTTTAATGCTTTGAGATTTTGTTTTCTCAACTCTTTCTCCCAAAGCAGCAATCACTTTTCTCAAACCACACTGTCTTCATGGTGCAAATGTTTTTATTCAGTTTAGCCAACATGAAAGACATTGCACCTTTGTGATATTGAATCAGCCAACCACAATACATTGCTGTCAATTTTCATTTCATCTAATATCCACTGATTTGTGCAATTGCCCCGAGTCAAAATGAGACCCTTAATTTTAGTTACACATTGTACCTGCAAGGGCCTTGGAACAATGTATTAATGTACTTTCTTCCATTAGATTTAAACCCAGTGGGCAATTAACATCAAGACAATTCTAAGTAGATCATTAAAATTCTAATGCTGTTTGTGTCATTCGTTTTATCCATCGTTCAATGTGCACATTGGCAGGCTTTGAGTTTAACTTTTTAAAACATACTTGAAAATATAAATGTTACAATCCTACGACATCATTTTTACTTACATAAGTATAAACTTGCAGAAAATTTCACATAAACGGATGTAGACTTAAATAACATTTTTAATACTTGCATTGCACCACCATTGGAACTCTCCTGCATTGTGTAAAACAAACAGTGTTATTTCAAACTGATCTTTTTATGACTCCCCTCACTTCCTTTTAGAATCTGCCATCTGGTGCACTTAGCCTTGGAAGAATCCAGACTGACAAACAAACAGATATATGTAGAGCTTTAACATCAGTTAAATTAATTCTATTTTTCTAAGTTTGTTTCAAATGGTGAAAGTCATGAATCATAGAATCATACAGCTCGGAAACAGATCCTTCAGTCCATCTAGTCCATGCTGAACATAATCGCAAACGAAACTAGTCCCAGCTGTCTGGTCCTGACCCACATCCTTCCATAACTTTCCTACTCATCTATCCATCCAAATGTCTAAAACATTGTAATTGTACCCCGATCCACCATTTCATCAGGAAGTTCGTTCCATACCACGAACCATCCTCTGTATAAAAAATTTAACTCTTATGTCTTTTTTAATTCTCTCTCCTCTCATTTTAAAAATGTGCCCCCTAGTTTTGAAATTTCCCATCTTTGGGAAAAAGGAACTACTATCAACTATAACCATACTTCTCATTTTTTTATAAACTTCTACAAGGTCGCCTCTCAATCTCCTATGCTCCAGTGAAAAAAGTCCCAGCCTATTCAGCCTTTCTTTAGAACTGAAACCTGCTATACCAGGCAACATCCTGGGCGAGTCTCTTCTGAATCCTCTGCAGCTTGATAATATCATTGCTATAGCTGGGGAACCAAAACTGTACACAGTATTCGAGTAAGGGGCCTCTCCAATGTCCTGTACAAACTCACATCCCAGCTCCTATACTCAAAGGACTGAGCCCGCATGGGCCCAAGCTATGCCTGCCTCTTTGTAGGTTACGTGGAACAGTCCCTCTTCCGCACCGACACTGGCCCTAAACCTCACCTCTTCCTTCGTTACATCGATGACTGTATTGGCGCCACCTCGTGCTCCCAAGAGGAGCTCGAACAATTAATTCACTTCACCAACAGCTTCCACCCCAACCTCAAGTTCACCTGGACCATCCCTAACACATCCCTCACATTTCTGGACCTCTCAGTCTCCATCTCAGGCAACCACCTAGAAACCGATGTCCATTTCAAGTCTACTGACTCCCACAGCTACCTAGAATACACCTCCTCCCACCCACCTTCCTGCAAAAATTCCATCCCTAATCCCAATTCCTTCGCCTCCGCCGCATCTCCTCCCAGGATGAGGCATTCCACTCCCATACATCCCAGATGTCCTTGTTCTTCAAGGACCGCAACACCTCCTCCCCTGCAGTGGTCGAGAACACCCTCGACCATGTTTCCTGCATTTCCCGCAACTCACCCCTCACACCGTGTCCCCACAATAACCACCAAAAGAGAATCCCCCTCGTCCTCAAATACCACCCCACCAATATCCAGATACAATACATCATCCTCCGACACTTCCGCCATCTCCAATCCGACCCCACCACCAAAGACATTTTTTCATCCCCACCCTTATCTGCCTTCTGGAGAGACCACTCTCTCCGGGACTCCCTTGTCTGCTCCACACTCCCCTCCAACTCCACCACACCTGGCACCTTCCCCTGCAACCACAGGAAGTGCTACACTTGCCCCCACACCTCCTCCCTCAACCCCATCCCAGGCCCCAAGATGACTTTCCACATCAAGCAGAGGTTCACCTGCACATCTGCCAATGTGGTATACTGCATCCGCTGTACCCGTTGTGGCTTCCTCTACATTGGGGAAACCAAGCGGAGGCTTGGGGACTGCTTTGCAGAACATCTATGCTTTGTTCACAATTAACAAATGCATCTCCCAGTCGCGAACCATTTCAACTCCCCCTCCCATTCCTTAGACGACATGTCCATCCTGGGCCTCCTGCAGTGCCACAAAGAAGCCACCCGAAGGTTGCAAGAACAACAACTCATTTTCCGCTTGGGAACCCTGCAGTCCGATGGTATCAATGTGGTTTTCTCAAGCTTCAAAATCTCCCCTCCCGCACTGCATCCCAAAACCAGCCCAGCTTGTCCCCTCCTCCCTAAACTGTTTTTCCTCTCACCTATCCCCTCCTCCCACTTCAAGCCGCACCTCCTTTCCTACCCACTAACCTCATCCCGCCCCCATGACCTGTCCATCCTCCCCAGACTGACCTATCCCCTCCCTACCTCCCCACCCATACTCTCCTCTCCACCTATCTTCTCCTCTATCCATCTTCGATCTGCCTCCCCCTCTCTCCTTGTTTATTTCAGAGGCCTCTCTCCATCCCCCTTTTCTGATGAAGGGCCGGGGCCTGAAATGTCAGCTTTTGTGCTCCTGAGATGCTGCTTGGCCTGCTGTGTTCATCCAGCCCCATACTCTGTTATCTCGGATTCTCCAGTGTCTGCAGTTCCCATTATCTCTGAGCACTGAAGTCAAGCATGTCAAATGCCTTTATAACAACCTTGTCTATGTATGACACAAACTTTAAAGAATTCTGTACCTGCACCCCTCTGCTCCTCTGTTCAATAACATTATCCAAGGCCCTACCCTTGTATGTTATACCAAAATGCAACACCCCACATTTATCCAGATTGAATTCCTTTTGCCATTTTTCAGCCCATAGACCTATTTGATCAAGATCCCTTTATAATCTTAGAAAACATTCTTCACTATTTGCTATATCACAAATTTTGGTGTCATTCACACACTTACTAATCATGCCTTCTATATTCTTATCCAAATCATTTATATAAATGACAAACCAAAGAGAACCCAGAACCGATCCTTGAGGAACACGGCTGGTCGGAGGCCTACAGTCTGAAAAGCAAGCTTCTACCATTACTGTCTCTCACCTGCCATTAGGCCAATTATGTGTCCAATTGGCAAGTTCACTCTGAATCCCATGTGACCTAACTTTACTAAATAGTCTACCATGCAGAACCTTGTCATAGGCTTTACTAAAATCCAAATAAACAACATCTACTGTTCTGCCATCATCAATCTTTTTGGTAACTTCCTCAAAAAATTCAATCAAGTTTGTGAGACACCATTTTTCCCACAAAAAAACCACGCTGACTATCCTGAATCATTTTTTGTCCCTCTAAATGTCCATAAATCCTACCTTTTATAATCACTTTCAACAACACTTCCCACAACCAAAGTCAGACTCACAGGTCTACAGTTCCCCAGTTTCTCCTTACAACCTTGATTAAACAAAGCTACAACATTCACCACCATCCAGTCATCAGGCACATCACACATAGTTATAGATGCAAATATTTCTGCAAGGGGTCTTGTAATTTCCTCCCTTACTTCGCACAACATTCTGGGATACATTAGATCAGGTTCCGGAGATTTATCCACTTTTATCTTCTCTCAGACCACCCAAACTTCCTCGTCTGTAATGTGAACTGTTTGAAAGACATCAAAGTTTATTTCTCTGCATTCTCCAGATGCCATTTCTGTCTCCACAGTAAAAGCTGTCACAAAATATTCATTTAGTATCTCTTCCATATCCTGGGGTTCAACACAAAGGTGATCTCCTTGACGTTTAAGAGGCCCAACCCTTTCTCAAGTTACTGTCTTGCTCTTAACATATTTTAGAACTTCTTTGGATTATCCTTAACCTTATCTGCTAATGCTATCTCATATCCCCTCTTTGCCTTCCTGATTTATTCAATGATTCAATTGCAAAACTTGTAAACTGGTTCCTTTCATGATTGAACTCAATACAACACATATTCAACAGAATTTAACGTTGTTTCTCAGGTGGATTTGGAAGCAATAGGGCATTTAATTTGACCCCAATGCCAATTGGTTTTTAACTGGGTGACTGATATTCACTTATCCTGCTGCTACTGGTATTTAATCTGGAGCCAGTAAAGTAGTAGCCACAACACAGGAATTCCTTTTGGATACACTCATGGACTCTCAAGTGGGAGTGGCAGGACCTCCTTGTCAGGCACTCAACACCTGAGCAATATATCCAGATTAGGGAGGAAGGGGCTGATAGAGATTCAGCCTCCTGTCCTTTTTTCTGATGACCCTGCCCCAATCTAAACAGTAAATGTCTTCTATGTGACACCCATCCCACATTCATTCACACGTGGCCTGGATCCCTCACTAATCATGAACCTTTGCTTTCCGCAGCAACTCTTGGGTTATTGGATTTTAATCCTCCAGGGATTTTGCCCAAAGCCAGTTGTAGTAGACAAAGGCAGTGAACAAAAGAGAATCTATTAGCTCGTAATAAGCTTTACCCACTCTGGAGGGACACTGCAACAGTAGCAATGTGACAGATTTGCTTTGCAACTTCCACAATTCAAACTTACCATGTATGTTTTATGACTAAAATAATAAGTATGTCCCCTTGAATTAAAACAAAAACGTGTTGGGTGTTTTGAAAAGCATTAAGGTGGACAAGTCCTCAGGAACTGACGGGTTCTATCCCAGAATATTGAGGCAGGAAATGGCTGGGATCTTGTACGAAATCATTGAATCCACTTTCGTCACAAGAGAGGTCCCAGAGGATTGGAAAATAGCCAGTGTTTGTTTAAGAAGGCAACAGGGATAATATGGGAAATTACAGGCTGGTGAGCCCTTAACAGTGGTAAGGAAATTATTGGAGAAGATTCTTAGGGATAGCATTTACTCACATTTGGAAGATATTGGACTTATAAGTAGTAGACATCATGGCTTTGTCTAGGGGCATCATGTATCACAACCTTGATTGAGGTTTTTGAGGAAGTGACAAAGATGATTGATAATGACAGGGCGGTAGATGATGTGTACATCGACTATAGCAAGGGTCTCCCTGCTGCAGGGAAACTGATAGCTACTGTAACATTACCACTACCGCCATATGTACTGGAATCAGCTCACTCAGCACTGGTTAGAAATTGATTTGAAGTTTTCTTGCTTTATTCAGCTTAATTCCATGCAACAGTGTGCTAACCATGTGACACAGCATTGGAAGAATAGTTAACATTTTCAGCTAATTTTGGCCTTGATATTTCCAATGACTGCTTGTTGGCTTTTCTTAGCCAATCATAAAATATCAACACTAATATTGTGCCTGACACAATCTCATGGCATCCTAAGGCATTTTACAGTTAATAATATACATTTTAATTGTTTGCTCTGTTAATAGTGGAATACAGCCCATTTGTACTTAGCAATGTCCCAAAAACAAATACATGAAAATGGTCAAATTAAACTGCAGGACTTTGGGATCTCTGTTGGTCAGTTTGATTGGCAATTGCCAATTTCAGTTTTAGCACAAGTGGATAGGTGAGGTAGGAAGGTGGCAGGTACACAGGTGAGAGGATTGAGTTGCTAGTGAATGAGGGGAGAATGGAAGGCGGGGGCATAGCATGGCTGATGGGTAAATGAGGAGGTAGGGTGGTAGATGCGTGGAGAGGTGATGGCCTAGTGGTTTTATCACTGGACAGTTAATCCAGAGACTCAGATAATGTTCTGGCGACCCAGGTTCAAATCCCACCATGGCAGATGGTGGAATTTGAATTCAATAAATATCTGGAATTAAGAGTCTAATGATGATTGTGAATCCATTGTCGATTGTTGGGAAAAACCCATCTGGTTCTCTAATGTCCTTTTGTGAAGGAAATAGCCATCCTTACCTGGTCTGGCCTACATGTGACTCCAGGCCCACAACAATGTGGTTGACTCTTAACTGCCCTCTGGATATCTAGAGATGGGCAATAAATGCTGCCTAGCTGGTGACACCCTCATCCTGCGAATGAATAAAAAAAAGATAAGTGAAGGGTTAGTGAAGCAGGTGGGTGAGGCCATAGTTAGGTGCTCAGGTTGGAGTAGGATGGTAAAATTGCATAACATCAGGGCGGGGGGGGGGTTGTAGTTGTTTGTCGATGGGGTCAAGTGTCTTGCGGGGATGGAGGAGTTGTCAAAAATGGGGATTCAGAGTGATGGGAGGGCATGGGACAGTTCTATAGATATCTAGGAATTTGATAGGTTTTAATCCTCCAACCTTTCATGGGTAACTATTAAAGTAAGTAATTTGAACTTATTGATTTATCAGACGGTTCCAAGTGCTGGGTAATTGCACATGAGAAGTTGAAAGTCCCTGGACAATGACCTTAAAGTGAATGTATCAGGACTTCTAAGAAGACACATATTTTTCAATGTGTATCTGTTCTCCAATAATCTGGGCTCAAGTATTTAATTCCACAACATAATTTAACTATAATTTAAGCTCAAAATTCTCAGATGATAGTCTAGTGTGGTTCAAGAGGATCACTGCACTGTCAAGACATACTATGGCTCAAATAATATGTTGAACCAAGATCCTGCTTCTTTCTAAGGAGGATCTTTTCCCCACTATTTTGGAGAAGACAACGAAATTATCCCTAATGTCCTGGCCAATACTTATCTGTTACCCTAAATTGTTAAAAAAAATCTCGTCACCATCACTTAGCTGTTTTGAAAGTTTGCCAAGTGCAAATTGGTTGCCATGTTTCTACACTATAACAGTGACTGGAATTCAAAAGTGTCTCATTTGGATGTAATGCACTCTTAGAGAACAAATGCAAATATTTGTTTCTCTACATTACACAATAGTTTACATTCACCCAAGAGCACAATGGGGGGCTCAGTTTAATTACTCACCAAAAAATTTACAACTCCAACATTGCAGCAGGCTCAGGTTGGAAATTGTATCGAAGACTCTAGTTTTTTCATTTTCTGATTCAGATATCATCAAGCTATTGCAAATATGTCTTTCCTGATCAAGCAGAGAACCACAGATGGGATTAGGTTACATACTATGCTAACAGGAAAGAAGGATGAAAGCACAAGTAAGGGAATTAACTTACGGGAAGTCACGGTAAAGAAGAAAAGACCAATATTTCCAGAAAAGGTAAGAATTAAGGACCAAATAAAGGGTCACCAACAAAGCATAAAATAACGAGCTGAACGAGGGAGTTTCAAAAAGACTGAGACTTGGAAATCTTTAAAAGAAAATGTCAGTAAGTAGTGTGCAGGGAATAAAAGAACAATAAGATCAAAAAAATGAATAAGGTGAAAGATGGTGAGCAACCATTAATCATAGAGACTGAGAAGTATTGTAAGAAAAAAAAGGAAATATAAGAATAGCAAATGTGAAGGATAGCAAACTACAAGGGAAATTCAACTTTCTGGTCAAATTAGAGAGTTGAAGACAGATTATTAAAACATGCAGAAAGCAATTATACTGATTTTGAGATATCACCATTTTGAAATATACAATCAAAAAGATAGTCCAAAATGGTGTTTAGTAGAGAGATAAAATATGTTGATACACAGCCAAGCTCAATGATAGAAAGATTCAGAGAAAACAATTAGAGTGGAATAAAGGAAAAATGAAATCAGCATGAACTGAAAGGAAAATGCAATTGGAAACAGGGACGCATTAAAAGATGAATACGAGGAAGTAAAGCCTGTCATCTTTGAATAAAATTTAAAATAACTTACTTGCTGCATACTAGCAGCATATCAATCAAACTATTGTTTATTTAGTGACACGTAGCAGAAAGACTAAAACAGTCAGGAGAGAGCCTCGTGTGAATTAAACAAATGTATGATTACTATGGATAGTAGAAGAGGTACAGTATAACCAACTTTTGAATCAGTAAGTCACTAAATGCTCCAGTGGGGGAGGTGTATGTCTGAGGTTTTTTGAGTGAAACACATTGGAATTAATAGATAAATTATCGATCGATAAATTCCTTGTCGTGCTTTGTATTGACAACATAGGTTGAAATAAATACCCAGATGGATCTTTTGAACTTTTTTTAGGCGGGAAGCTTAAATCCACAATCTTTGAACTTTGGCATCCACTGAAAAGAAGATGACTTTAAGGAAACAATTGATTTTTATTGATGCTGAGTTCCATTTTGCTTTTAGGAATACAGATGGTCAGTGCATAAAATGGATCAGCCTCATTCGTTGGAAACATAGCACAACTGTGAAATTAGACTCTCTTTTGTGCTGCTATTGCTGTTTAAACAAAGAAGGAGGTGAAGGTGTTGCCCCTGTAAAGTCACATATCTGTGAGCAGTAAATTGGCTGATAATATTTTATATCCCATGTATATTTCTTGAATGACGAAGAGGCATCCGTATGAAGGACCTTAGCTACCTTGCCATTCATCAGAAGGACTACTTTAAGAATGATCAGCTGGCCTTGTAGCTCTATAACTGTCTACCAATTAACCTAGGAGGCAGTGGCGTTGGGCTGTGGACCCTGCTCAATCATTGGTAGGTGGTTTTGCCAGGGCCTGCAAAAAGAAAGTGGGCAGCAGATTGACGGGTGATAGCAGAGGCCCTGTGGTGCTGTTTTGTACGTTTGGCGTGAACTTCCTGCTCCTCCTTGGCATCCTCTATTAAATCAAGTGACAACTGCCATTCCCACCTCACTGCCTGCCAGTGAAAGAAATGATTGACATTATTGCTGTAGCTCATTATTCACAATATAAAAGCCTGTTGGACTGAAAAGTTTATTTCATATGGGAGCACACCGAGTATGAAGACAGCAAAAACTGCAGGCTCTCCCTTTTAAGTAGCCACAGGCCCCCGATCCGCATGCCAGAGAACTGTACAACATAGTCCCTGCACAAAACATCACCAGCTGACTAAAAGCCTTGCAGCAATTTTTCCTTCAATGCCCAGCTGATGAGAAACACTAGTGATTTCTCGCTCTGGAAATTGCTGCTCAACTACTCGGGATGTAATATATCCAGCTGATTGGAATTTTTGTGTAAACATCTCTCTATGGAGGTTGTGTGTCCTTTTTAACAGAAGAGAAGTACCATGACAATAATGTCGCACATAGCACTGGTAGCAGTCTGGGCTAAAACATTTTTAAGTTCTTTAACAAGCTTTAAAGAAAGGACGCTGCTCTACATGAGTGTGGAGACTGATGTATTGATGGGAGAAAAACAATCAGCAGCAATTTGGATCAAAATTTATGATGCTTTCCCTTGATTGAGAACAGTTCACATTATTGACTCAATGCTGTCTGTACAAATCAGCTCTCCACCCATTACTTTTGAAGGCAGCAATAAATTAGTGAAGGATAGCATGGTGTACAAAATACATTCTCTTCCTTCCAGGAATTCAGAAAACTGAGCCACATTGGATACCAAAACACCTAGAGCCACCCATTTCATTTTTGCCATTTGTTAACTAGCCGCAAAAGGTTATTGAACAATTAAGGTGATGTCACATTTACTGGTTTTGGCATGCACTATGGCTATCTTAAAACCATACGTGGAACAATGAGCTGTATTTAAGATAAACAAATTCTGTGTCAAAAATAACTTGTACTTGACATTTTTTTAAAAAAAAATTTCATTTCAAGATTTGCTATTTTACCATAATTGTGTTTTTTAATTGGGAATGCACATTCCAGAAATGGAATTGCTCACATGTCAGCCCTGGCTCGGTCAGTAGCCTCTAAGTCTCCAGGTTCTGGCTAATATCCTACTCCAGGTCTTGAGTGCAATAATCACAGCTAACATGTTATGGCATATGGTATTTTGAGGTTATGCTGTGCTGCCACAGATGCCATCACAGTTTCTCTCTCTCCCCCTCTCTCTCTCTCACTTTCACTAATGCTACTCACTGATGTTCCCTTGAAATTGACTGGCACCCCATGATACATTGCCTTCAATATTCGGTCCATTCACCACTCATACAGAGCAGCAGCAGTGGGTGCTATTTACAATATAAAAACTGCATTAATTCAGCATGGCTCCTTCAACAGCAGTTTCTAAATAAGTGACCTCTACCACCTAAGAAGATAAGGGCAGCAGATGTACAGGAACATGGCTATCTACAATTTCCCTTACTAGTTACACACCATCCTGGCCATGAACCGTACTACCATTCCTGCATTGTCATTGGTTGAAAATAATGCAGATCTCTTCCTTAAAGCTCTGTGGGTTCACCTGCACCAGTTGGATAGCAGCAGTGTAAGAAGGCAGCTCACCCTCACCTTCTCACTGACAATTAGAGATTGACACGATCTGGTGTGAATGCTGCCAGTGATGCCCTCAATCCATGAAAGAAAATAATTATGAAACACTTTTTGTCTGGGGCAAAATAACGAAAAATTATTTCAACTAGAAAGTGAGTTAATAGCTAAATATAGTAGATTATGTTTTTATAGGCAAGAGGGTAAAACTTATTAGAGGTAAATGGGAATGTGGAGTAATCACATTAACCATAATTTTATTGAATGGCAAAGCAAGCTTGAAAGGCTGGGTGGCTTACTCCTGCTCCTAAATCGTAACATAAAATCATTGGTAAATAATTCAGAAGAGAGCTAGGATAACCTGTTTTTTACTCAGTGCTGGCAGAATCTAGAAAGCTTTTCTTTGATAATGGAAGCTGAATGAGCACTGATGAGTGTAGTGTGGTTGAACCTTTGTACCTAGATATTCCAACAGTCAGTTTGTCGTTTGAGCAGCACAGAATGCCGTTGTGTGGTTGAACCATACAGAATCTGAGATGGAGTGGATTCTGTAGGAATTGCCTCGAAAATTGAAAATTCTGGTGGGCAATTCTGCTGTCCCTGGAATCTTCCAAATGCATCCATTAAAAGGGGGGGGGGGATTTGGACTGTTCCACTTTAGTTAAACTAATAGTTGCTCAGGAATACTTGGACAATTACAAGCCTTGTCTACATCCTGGATAAGTATGAGCAGGAGCCATCCAACTCACTACAGGCCCTTCAACTGCATGTCTCCAGACCTCATACTCTCTCAGACCTCGGGCAAGACCACTCCCCCTTTTCCTAGCCAACATGATTTCATCCTCTTCAGGACCATCATTCTCCTTCCCACCAACTGCGATAACTTTTCTGCTGCGACTCCCTGCACCTCTGGGCTTGAAAACTACCCCCAACCCTGACCTGACCTACCCTAAGCAATTTGTAAACTGTCCAGCGCCCTCATGCTCTACTTAGTTAACACCCTACCCACAT
This sequence comes from Stegostoma tigrinum, assembly GCF_030684315.1. Classification (NCBI taxonomy): domain Eukaryota; kingdom Metazoa; phylum Chordata; class Chondrichthyes; order Orectolobiformes; family Stegostomatidae; genus Stegostoma; species Stegostoma tigrinum. The sequence goes on from NC_081356.1 coordinate 18,480,732, forward strand.
GGCACTCTAGCTATCTGCCACCATCCCTATTTGGCACTTCATAGTGCCACTACCTCTAGCCCTTCACCTGCCTTAAATGCTTACTCTTTCACAGCAGCTGCCAAAGTGTGTGACTATGATTGCCACTCCTCAGAATATTCAAACTTTCACAAGGTGCTCTATAAAGAACAACATAGCAGACATCATGAAAAAAGTCAAACTTATAGAATTAAAAGTGGATGGAAGCAAAACTGTCCAAGCATCAAAAAGCAGCGGTTTGGGGACTGGAGCCAAGTATACAGTAGTAATCCTCATGGTCGCTGTTGGGCCACTGTTCTTTTTGTTGCATATTAATGACCTGGATCTGGGGACATAATTTGAAAGTTTAAGACATCACAAAAGTCAAAATTTTGTAATCAATTCAGAAGTGACTTAATTCAGAACATGGCTAGACAGGTGAAATAATCAGAGATGCCAGCAGCAAAATGCAATGCAATGACATGATTGAGTTTGGTAAGAAGAACGAGGAACGGCAAAATAAACTAATTGGTACAATTTTGAAATGAATGCAGAGCAAAGATGCCTGGGCATACACCTGCACAATTTTTGAAGACAGCAGACCAAATTAAAACTGTTATAAAGGTGTGCATGATCTTTGACTCCATCTTACAAAGTTGTGTAGAATAATCATGAATTGGAAGGCTGGAAGTTAGAATTTGTGAGTAAAAACGATAGTGAGGAATAGCAGTGCATCATCCTCTTAAAAAATGGTGCTTTTTGTGGGCTTAGAGATTTCTAAAAAATGTTTGTCTGTGAGCAGCAGCTGGAGAGTGCCAGTACAGAAAGTACCCAAAAATTGAAAGGTTTATATTGAAAGACCAAGCCACATTTTTTTAACCAAGACGACATGTTTGAATATGGCCAATTATTTTAAACTAAGCATCTAGATGCGGAAAGCCAATCGAATTTAACAACTGATGCTATTGACAGCATCGAACCTATCCTATGTAAGAAATACTACTATGGCATTACGGGTATAATAACCTTTCTAAAAAGCCCCATCAAATGTACCTTGGCATTTTATCTCAAAGTCTTCACTGAAGAAATTAAAGAGAAAAACATCCAAAATTGCAGAATCTGCGGCAGAGAGACACTTGTGACATAAGGCTGACAGAAGACGTAGTCTGTGTGAACTTGGAGATTAAGTTTTAATTTATTGTTGTCTTATTAATTGGGTTTACGTAAGTGGGACTTATGTTTATTTGAATAGTATTCCAATAGAATTTAGGCCAGTTAGGGAGTAGTAAGTAGTCTAGGGGGAATTGCCAGTTTGTTAGTAATTCTGTTAATTTGCTCATTGTTAGGGTTAAATAAATAAATTGTTTCTTGTGATTTGTTAAGTGGAGATCAGTGATTTTCTTTCTTTTAACCCCGCAAATCATTGGTTACGAGGAGAAAGGTGAACTTCTCTGGGCGTTTTGGGGCTAGTTATTAGATTGGAACCTCTACTCCCATCATAGCAGGTTGGGGCTTGTGTTTTGGTTTAACTATCAGAGGGGTTTGGCCATTCGCCCTCTGTAGCACTCTATAATAGAGGCATACAACAAAAAAGTATGTTTGTAATACTAGCACAGCTTGCAAATTGCCTGTTAGACTCTTACTGCAGCACTGTGACCAATCTATGCTTTACTCTTTAGAAAGGAAAGATTAGATTGAGGGGTTCAAAATCATGAAAAGTTTTCATTCTGTAAACAGGGAGAAATTGGGCAATAAACAATTTAAGGTAATTGGAAGAATGACATGAATAAAAGATTACACATTGAGGTGTAATGATCTGGAATATACTGCTCGCCAAGACAGTGGAACTAGATTCAAAAATCAATTTTAAAAGAGAATTGGATAAATAGTTGACTCAGAAAGATCTTCAGGACTGTGGGAAAAGGATAGGGGAAGAGAACAACTTGGTTACCTTTATCAGTCTAAATGATCGCTTCATTTATCACTGTATGGTTCTGTGGAATTGCACTTTGTTGCCTGTCAATCAACTTTCTATCAATGTGCCTACACTTCCCGTTATATTAAAGTCGGCTGGTTACTGATGACTTTCATCACTGACCAGATTGGTTGACTGAAGAGAATAAGACCAGAAATAATGGCTGTCCACAGGAACATGATAAAATGTCATTCTACCAAATGAGCAGAAGATGCAAATTGCTTTAATTTTCATGGGAGGGTAGTTAAAACTGTTTCTACCTAAACTTTACAAAACAGATTTTTGGCTTGGAATAAAATATGATTGTTTAGGATTAATTCAATTGATTGAACCTGTCAAGCTGTTCGGCCATGTGATTGCTTGTGCAGTGCAAATAGTAATTGGCTGAGTGCTGGGGCTACTCTGCTTAAGAGTTGCTAACACAACAAATGTTGATTAAGATTTCCATGGACTTATTCTTACTGCTTAATGATAATGGGTACACAGATTCCTCCTCAGTGGTTGCAAAAAATTGGAAATTGTGCTTCCTTTATTCGGCTCACAAGAAAATCTTCTCACTGATGTTTTTCCATTTATTTTTGTGGTTTAACTGCAAGCAGGCTTGTGCATAGCTGATTTCAAAAGGATGACCATTAGGAATACCACTTAAATCTATAATCCAACTAATAATTAGCAAGTTTGGTGTGTTTCGAATTGTTCATGGGTAAATATTTACTCAAAAACATAGATATTTTGGAACTGAGGAGGATTATATATTTGGGGTTTTTTTGATGCACAGTTCAGAGAATTTTGCACTTTGCAACTTTCTTTGCAAATTAGTTTAATCTGAAACTGTGTTGAGCAGCACATTTATACCTAGTTCCAAATGAGATGTTGTAGAATGAAAGAGCCCAGAAACTGAGCAGAATTACTCCACAAACAATAGTAGAAATAATATGAAATTCAATTTGTTTGAGACTGTATCTTCTTGGAATTTGATGAACTGCAGATGTCAATTTTTATCATAACTTTCCATATACTAGAAATGAGCCATTTAATGTTCATTGATAGATAGAGACATGAGCAGGCATGAGCTACTTGGCACGCTGTTATGCATGTTCAGGTACAATCACCCATGAAAATTCATGACGTTTCCATGGACATTCATGATTTATTCAGCATCAATTCTGCTGGGTGACAGACCTGGGACTTGAACTCATGACCTGCTAGTTGTGATGCCTGACATTTCTGAGTGCTGACGGGGAGGGGTACAGGAGGGGAGTTTTCAGATTGCATTGTGTTGTCAGAAATTACACACCTTGAAAGTATTTCAAACTATGTGATGTTAATGTTGTTAGTCATGTCACAGCAGAAAGCTAAACATTTCTGTAATGAGATTGACTACACCATTGGCAAATACGCAGAGAGATAAACGATAACGTCTTAAATATATTAGAACATTGCCTGGAAATTATTAGTGCAGTCAACCAGCAGAAGTGCTTTGTCCTCAGTCCACAGAAACCTTTAACCCCACGTAGAGATCAGTACAATGAAGACTCTTTAAATATACAACTCCACCTGGAAATGGGCCTCAGCAACTTGATAATTTCGATGATTCCATTCCAATAGCTAGCAGGAAAGCGCATTTAAATTCCAGGCATTCAACATAGATCCTGTGCTATGTTGGAAAGTCGATTTTCCTCCAAACTTTGAGCTGCATTATATTGCCTCATCAAATAGAAAATATGCAGATTTATAGTGTACTAGCTTCCCCTCATTATGTTCATTGCTAAATTAAAAAATGACACACAGTGGAATATTCCTATTTTGTATTTCATAGCCCCACTTATTATTTCTGATCCCTGCCCACTCTCGCTTCTATTATACCTAAACCATAAAGCTGCTTCCCCTCCGTAACTAATGACAACGGAGGCTATTCATTTGCCTCAATGCTTTCACGCCTATTTTATACTTCGGATTGTTTTCGTAATGTAACCAGCTCATTAGCTTGAAACATATGAGGATGTGGATGTTGGGTGACCGACTCTTCTCGTATTAGTGACGAGTGCAGCTTGAAATTGACCCGATGGTTAAAGGCTTGTGGCCATGTCCAGCTCATCAATATACAAAAAAAGTGATGGCTCAACACGAACCATTTCTATACCCTCCCCCGATAGTTTTAAAAAGAAACTTTACTAGCGAGTTTTGAGAAGATTTGTAGCTCAGGTTGAGGTTCTGGATGTGAGTTTGCTCGCTGAGCTGGAAGGTTAGTTTTCAGAGGTTTCATCACCATTCTGGGTAACATCATCAGTGAGCCTCCGACGAAGCGCTGGTGTTATGTCCCACTTATCTATTTATCTGGTTAGGTTTACTTGGGTTGGTGATGTCATTTACTGCATTGGTGATGTCATTTCCTGTCTTTTTCTCAGGGGATGGTAGATTGGCTCCAAATCAATGTGTTGGAAATGTGCAGGAAATGACATCACCAACCCAAGGAAACCTAACCAGATAAATAGAAAGCGGGACATAACACCAGCACTTCGTTGGAGGCTCACGGATGATGTTACCTAGAATGGTGACGAAACGTCTGGGAACAAACCTTCAAGCTCAGTGAACCAGCTTACATCTCGAACAAAATAAAGACCCACTCTCTTGTGGACCGAGAGGGGGAGAGTGCTGTGTTGGAGGTGGAAGGAAGACGTCGGGTTGGCTGTGCACTCTTGCAACCAGTGGATATTAATGCTGGCTTCAGCCTAATGCTGGTTCAGGGGAGCAGCCAGCCTGCAGCAATGGCTGCGGCAAGTGCTCGTGCCCCAGGTCAGGGGGTCCGGAACACCATCCGTGTTTCTGTAAAGAAGGTGGTTGAAGGTGCACCTGTGGACCGCATCTTCTTTGTGAAGAGGGTCCTGTTGGACTGTTGTGGGTTCGCTGCTGCGGAGATTTACTGCCTGCAGGATTTCCCCAGAGGAGGTTTTTACGATGTGACCTTCAGGAGTGCCAAGCTTTGCGAGCTCTTCCTGGAGGTTTTCAAGGAGCAAGGAGGTGAGGGCCCCCTCTCTGTATTGACCGCTGTCCCGCTGTTTGTGATGCCAGCGCAGAGGAGCCGTATGGTGACTGTGCATATGTACAACCCGCATGTGCCAGCAGTTGATGTCCTGACCTTCCTCGGAAGGTACGTGAAGGTGGAAGGGGACCTAACTGACATCATGGACCCCTTTGGCATTTGGACGAGTAGGAGGCAGGTCAAGGTGACGCTGAGGATGGGCGCAGACGGAATGTCGCACACCCACAGTCCAGCTTCGCGATCGGCGGGAGCAGGGGCTACCTGACCTATGCAGGGCAACCTAAAGTCTGCCATGCCTGTGGTAGGTCAGGTCACATGGCGGCCGACTGCAAAGCCACCATCTGTAGGAACTGCAGGGAGGAGGGACACCTTGCAAAGGATTGCCCACGAGAGAGAAGCTGAAACCTTTGCAGGGAAGCGGGCCACTTCTATAAGGCATGCCTGCGGCGGGGTACCACCTACGCCCAGGTCGCCGGCAGGGGAAATGTGGGGCCAGCCCCTCCGGAGGAGAGGAAGGCACCAGGGCCCAGCAAGGACCCCACTAATGTGCACGAGGGCCAGGCCGTGCAGGAGGGCCCAGCCCTGCAGGATGGGCCCGAGTCCAGCAAAGCACCCCTGCAGGTTCCGATCCCCTCCCGACAACCCGGAGCCGATGCAGGCGGTGACAGGCAACCCAGGGGAGTGGACAACAGTCCGGAAAGCGAGGAGGAAGATGCGTCGACGGGCCCAGGAACCGCAACCATCAGGCGGGAAGAGGCAGCTACAGGGGGGCTATAAAAGCTTCTCTGACGAGGGGGATTCGGAGAGGGCCCACCCAAAGCAGAAGTTAAAGATCTCGAGGGGGAAGGAAAGCAGCACCCCGCTTCCAGGTGACGGGAGGCGTCCTGAGGCTCCCTCCGACACCCAGTCAAGTGCCGCTGGAGGGCCCAGTCAAGGGCCCCACGGAACTTCCAGGCGGGAAGGAGGAAACAGCGCGTCCCCAGCCTGACCCGGAGCTGGACCCTCCTGCCTCCTCACCCCTGACGGGGGGATGCCACCCGGAAGGCAGCACAGACAGTTTCCTGAGCCCGGAGAGCGTCCTGCAGTTAGCCCGGGCAATGGGCATGAAGGGACAGATGGAGGGGCTGGACCTAGGACTGGGGGAGGGTACTGAGGTCACTGCCCACAATGGGGGTACGAGTTGCGAGCATTAATGTGCGCAGCGTCAAGTCAACCGCGAGATGTGTGTCCACGTTGGCCTACCTGACCACCATCAAGGCGAACCTCCTGTTTCTGCAGGAGTGCGGGATACCGCACCTCGGCAGGTACGGGAAATGGTCCGGCGCCTGGACCTGTGGGCCTTCGATCTGGTCGAGGGGTAACGACTGTCGCTCCTCGGGCCTGGCTATTCTGCTGTGGGGGCGCGACTTCACCATCTCTCAAGTTCAGGAGGTTGTGGGAGGGGGCGCCTCCTAGTGGCTGACATCACCTACAGAAATGCTCCCCTGAGGCTGACCAACGTGTACGCCCCAGCGGTGCGCAGTGAGCGGTTGGCCGTCCTACAGCGGCTTCCACCCCTGCTGGCTACGTCCAGGCCGGTCATCCTAGGCGGAGACTTCAACTGCATCATCGATGCAGGTGTAAGATCCGGCGTGGGGACAGCGGGTGGGGGGAGTCAACTGGACGTCACGTCCAGATTCCTGATGGGCACGGTGAAGGACGCCAAGCTGCTTGACGTCTTCAGCACCCCTGCAGACGGAGCACAGCAGAGGTACACCTGGTCGCGGCCAGGCGGTTCTATCCGCTCAAGGATAGACTTCCTGTTTGTGTCACGGGTGTTCTCGGTCAGGTCCACCGGCGTCGAGCCGGTGTTCTTCTCTGACCACTGCCTCCTGCTGGCCGACTGTCACTTACAGGACGACCAGCCGGCCGGCAAGGGGACGTGGAAGCTCAACACGACTCTGTTGACCCCAGAGAACGTCGAGGAGCTTAAGAGGGAGTACGCTGGTTGGAGAACTGTGAAACCCCTCTTTGAGTCTCCAGGCGACTGGTGGGAGACGGTGAAGGAGAACATCAAGAGGTTCTTTGTCCTCAAGGGTGTTCAGAAGGCAAGAGAGAGGCGGGGAAAGCTGTCGCGACTCCAGAAAAGGGTGCAGAACCTGCTCCTTCTGCAGTTGATGGGGGTCGATGTCATGTAGGACCTCCGCGAGGTGAGGGGCCAGCAAGCCTCGCTCTTCGCCGCGGAGGCCTCCCGGATAATCTTCTGGTCCAGGGTCCGCTCCGTGGAGCAGGACGAGACGTGCTCGCGTTTCTTCTTTCAGAAGGTGCACAAAGAAAGCTCTGTGCTTAGCCGGCTGAAGGAGGACGACGGCTCGGTGACGTCGTCTCGGCCCGACATTTTGAGGATCAGCAGATCCTTCTATGCCGGACTGTATGACATGAAGCCCACGGACAGCACGGCCTCCGAGTCGTTCCTGTCGTCTATCACGGAGGTCGTAGACGACGGCACGAGGGAGTGGCTGGACCGGCTGATATACCTGGACGAGCTGGCCAGAGCCCTCAAGTCCTTGCAGAGCCATAGGACTCCCGGAAGCGACGGCTTACCGGTCGAGCTGTATTCCGCTCTGTGGGGCCTGGTCGGCCAGGACCTGCTGGAGGTGTACGATAGTGCGCTTCGGGCAGGGGAAATGTGCAAGTCCATGAGGAAGGGCATCATCACCCTCGTTTACAAGAGGAAGGGGGAGAGGGAAGAAATTAAGAATTGGAGTCCCATTTCACTTTTGAGCGTGGACTACAAAATCCTTGCCAAGGTCATAGGCAACCGGGTCAGGTCTGTCCTGGAGTCAGTGATTCACCCTGACCAAACCTGTGTTGTGCCGGGCAGGAAGATCGCTGAGTGCCTCGCGCTCATCAGGGATACGATCGCCTACGTACAGGACAGGCGGGTGGACACCTGCCTCGTCAGCCTGGACCAGGAGAAAGCCTTCTACAGGGTCTCTCATGCTTACATGAGGGACGTCCTCTCCAAATTGGGGTTCGGGGAGGGCATCCGCAATTGGATCCGGCTGCTCTCCGCCAACATTGTTAGCGCAGTCTCGATCACCGGGTGGGAATCAGACGGTTTTCCTGTTAGATATGGAGTCAGGCAGGGCTACCCACTCCCTCCTGCCTTGTTCGTGTGCTGTGTGGAGCCCTTCGCCGCCTCCATCAGGAAGGACGTGAGCCTGAAGGGCGTGACTATCCCAGGCAGCGGAGGCCTTCAGGTCAAGACCTCCCTGTACATGGACGATGTCGCCGTCTTCTGCACTGATTGTCGATCGGTGAGTAGACTATTGGACATCTGCGGCCAGTTTGAACTGGCCTTGGGTGCAAAAGTCAATAGGAGTAAGAGCGAGGTCATGTTCTTCGGGAACTGGGACGACCGCTCCTTCATCCCCTTCACCGTCAGGACAGACTACCTGAAGGTGCTGGGTGTTTGGTTTGGTGGAGCTGGGGCGTGCACTAAGACTTGGGAGGAGCGTACCACCACATTGAAGCAGAAGCTGGGCAGGTGGATGCTCCGGTCCCTCTCCATCGCGGGTAAGAACCTGGTTGTCAGGTGCGAGGGGCTTTCGGTACTGTTGTATGTGGCGCAGGCCTGGCCTATTCCCTGGACCTGCGCCGTTGCGGTCACCCGGGCCATCTTCCACTTCATTTGGGGGTCGAGGATGGACCGGGTCCACAGGGACACCATGTACAAAGACCTGGAAAATGGGGGAAAGGGCGTACCGAACACCACCCTCGCCCTGACGGCTACCTTTGTGTGTGGCTGCATCAAGCTGTGCGTAGATCCTCAGTACGCAAACACCAAGTGTCACTGCTTACTAAGGTTCTACCTGTCCCCGGTGTTGCGAAGGATGGGCCTGGCCTCGTTGCCGCGGAACGCTCCGAGTAGTTGGACCGTTCCGTACCACCTGTCCTTCGTGGAGAAATTTTTGAAAGGAAACACCTTTGACCACAAGGCCGTCAGGCAGTGGTCAGCACGTAGTGTCCTCAGGACCCTTCGGGAAACGGAGAGGGTGGATCCCGTCGTGTGGTTCCCCACGCAGACTGCCAAAGTCGTTTGGCAGAATGCCTCATCGCCAGAACTTTCAAACAAGCACAAGGACATTGCTTGGCTGGTGGTGAGAGGGGCTCTGCCAGTGAGATCCTTTATGCATGCCCGGAATCTCTGCACCACCGCACGCTGCCCTCGAGGTGGCTGCGGGGGGTATGAGACTGTTGATCACCTCCTTCTGGAGTGTGCCTATGCACAGGAGGTCTGGAGGGGGATGCAGTGGTATTTGTCGAGGTTCGTCCCGAGCAGCTCCGTGACGCGGGACTCCGTGCTCTACGGGCTGTTTCCGGGGACGCACACCGAGACCAACATCAACTGCGCCTGGAGGACCATCAATGCGGTGAAAGACGCTCTTTGGTCTGCCCGCAACTTGCTGGTCTGCCAGCTGAAAGAACTGACCCCGACCGAGTGTTGCAGACTGGTGCACTCCAAGGTCCAGGGCTATGTGCTGAGGGACGCGCTAAAGCTTGGGGCAGCCGCCGCCAAGGCGCGGTGGGGAAAGACCACGGTATGAAACCCCTCATCCAGGATAGAAAAAAGGGCCCTATCTGGTAACTGGGCCCAGCTGGTGCCTTCCCCAACTGGTCAGGGGGCCAACGGGGACTGTGCGGGGTGACGACTGCCGGGGTATTTTCTTTGCTTTTTTTTCTTCTTTTTTTCCTTTAGTTGGTGTACATACCCCCTGGGTAACCGGGAGCAGCTTGCTTGACTGGGTAGGTGTATAAATGTTTTAGTTTTGTACATCTTATGAATAAAGTATATTTTTTCAAATAAAAAAAGTGACGAAACGTCTGAAAACTAACCTTCCAGCTCAGCGAGCAAACTCACATCCAGAAACTTTACTATCTGCTTCATGTCCCTTAGCCAAGTTAGCATTCATCCACTTTGAATTCCACGGGCTTGTCTTCCTGCAAGTCTCCTTGGGCTACAAGAGCGGTGTACGTTGACAGCACGGATGGTTGATGCTCTGCTCCAATGAGATCCAAATTCTATTTAGCCTGGACCCTACACTCCCCGCTTCATTTTCCATTCGACACAAATCTGTTGCCGTGCACTGTTATTTCAGAGTTTGTTTCTTTCAGCCATTGACCTTTTTTCTTACAAACAAGGAACATGCTTAGGAATTGAATACTTCAGTTACCTTTCCCTTGTAAATGCTGAAAAGGACTTGAACTAGATTTCCTTAGTACACATTCGCTGTGGTTGATTGAATGGGTGCATGAGATGGCCTCTGATGCACACAATGTTGGATAAAAGAATTATTTTAAATGTTACGTCGGACCACTTGTAGGGAATGACAAATGATTGATGCCTGTGTTTTATCAATCCGTGTCTAACCAGGGTATAACCACACTGTGCTGGCACCTCAATTCATTCCTGATAAAGGGTCCTAATCTATTGTGGTACAGTACCACCAGTAAACCCAGTAACAAAATAGGTGCTTAAAAACGTTCAGGATTTTGAATGTATTAAAGACAGAGGAGCTCCATGTACAAACGTGTCGACAGAATATATGATTGATTATTCAACCACAACCGTTTTATGAACTAGGCGGGACAATTACTTAAATAAATTCTAACAAGGTGTCTTGCTTGAAATGCTTACTTAGGTGATTAGTATATGCTTTACTAATTAATATATTACTGGGATCCGTATCTTCAAAATCAGTCGGATAATGTTGCTGCTTGTCTGGTTCACACACACTCAACCGTTGCCTTCTCTCTCCCTTTCTATGTTTTTTTTAAATGTTTCCCAATGAAAATCTCAATAACCCCTGTCACCCCTCATCCCCACCCCGCGCCATTCCTGATTAAGAATCTAGGACCCCGAATGTGATTATATTCCCGCGATTTCGCCCGTAGACGCAAACGCAAGTTTGCAACAAGCGCGGGGAATCTTGGCAATTTTGAAAATAAAAATCTAGATGAGTTAAATACAATGTAGCTCTGATAACCCTTCGGTATTGTGGAGGGTGTTTTTTTTAATGAATTTGCAATAAAAAAAGACGTGCGTCGGCAGATCTCCAACACTCAATGGCAGACCAGCAATTGAGGCTTTTTCCCAGTTTAATGAAGCTGTCAGCTCTGACATACACGGTATCCATTCTGCTCCTGGCTGCCTGGATCCGGGGATTATGCAGATGAACTGGAACATTGTGTCAGACTGGGGAACGTTGCCCCGCATGAACGGCGAGGCCTGAATGCCGTCCCTCTCTTGAATGGGCCACAGCAACAAGCTGTCTCTCAGGGACAAACACCTAAACAAAGCTGTTTCGCGGATCTGCTAAATAGGTGGTGGCAGGCAGAACACTCGATACGAATGCGAAGTGTGGGATTCAGTTTGCCTTTGTAAAGCCCTTTTAAGAGCTGAATTTCGCTGGCAAACTGTTACCGTTTATATCTATTTTCATGGACTCTGCAACATCTGAATGAATACATCTCCGCGTGTGTCTTAGATGTTGTTAAGGGTACGAGAAAGCATTGCACGCTTTAAAAAAAGCAAAATCATTATTTGTGCAGTTTAATTATTTGCTGGCCTCTGTCCTATCACAGATCTCTCACCCCTTATATTTCCTCTGCTCACCCATTCCCTCTTTCCGGGCTGTGTTCTAATTAAAAGTTATGCATCTTCCTAACCTCCTTTCTGTTCCGATGAGAGATCGTCGACCTGAAACATTAATTCTGTTTCTAGCTGCATGGAGGCTGTCTGCTTTGTAGAGGATCTCATCATTCCCTTTTCTTTGTCTTTTTTTTTCTGATTTCTAACTCCCGCAGTATTTTGCCTTTGCGTTACAGTAACAACTTACATATTGGCTAGGAACTACACTTTTGTTAGGAACTCTTAGCTTGACAAAGGTGGGCTCACAGAAAGGAATGAATATCAAAAGCGCTGGACAAACTCAGCATCAGTGGAGAAGGAAACACAATTAACATTCCGGCTTCGATATATGATATGATTTCCAACGTTTGCAGAATTTTGTTTTTATTTGAGGAATCTCAGTGGGGATTCGTTTTAGGGCCAGCCTTTCGAGAGTTCTGTCTGTCTTTTTACATCCTTCGTCTTTATATCCTCGATAGCTTTGGAAGCCAGCTTGGAATTAAAATGTAAAATAAATATTTCACCGAGAAAAAAAAACGCATTTCATTAATCCCAGATTGATTTATGATTCAAGATTTTTAGGGGGAGGTTCAAGCGTCCAGTTTCAGAAATTACTGGCAACGTGATAAATCAAAATTACTTGGGCAACAGAACACAGGTGCAGCATCCAGAATAAACTGCACTGGGTACATCGGCTCAATTGTTGGCATGAAAGACATAATTCCTGCTTGAGTATTTTTTATGTTTGAGAGCAGAAATACATGCAGAAATCTACCTCCGCTTTCAGTATACATTTCAATCTAGCTCTAATTGCGAACAGTACTTTTTTTTACATTTAAATGTTCAGATCAAAAAGCACAGTGCATTTCATTTATTACCATTAAAAAAAAACAAATTCATTAAAAAGAACCGCAAACTCGCAACTTCAGGAGTATTTCATACGCCTATTTTATACCGCGAACTCCCATCTTTCCAGTAGCGACAATAGCACCAAAGTTTCTCACAACCTTACCAGGGAACGCACTTATATTGCATTCCTCAAAATAGATTTATCATCATCTTTGATTTTCAAATTAACAAAAAGGTTATTCAAAATGTTTGTAAACAAAACAGGCGTAGATCAAAAGGTGACACCACCCCGGTCAATTAAAATAATATTTTAGTGGGATTTCTGGGTACGACTGGGTTTGTTCATAATTAATAAAATCAAGACACCCTAAGGTTTTCATGTTTTACATTGAATATCGTATATTTAAAGACGCATGTTTTGAAATGGGTAAAATCACAGTTCACAGGTTATGTTTCCTTCTCTTTCAGGTGAGTTCAGTTGTGTTTGACATAAACGACAGTACAAAAAGTCGAGGTCCATTCTATGTCAAAGGATAATCCATTTCAAAGAACTGAAAAACAAGCCCAACAACAGCACATGTTTGTCTGACTTCTGACATTTAAGACAAAATGCAACCAAACGTTTTCAAATGGCCTTCTGTTTGCTTTTCCTGAAAATGTATTTTCTGAAAACAAAGACACTTCGTTTTCAGCTAAGGAGGTAAATGCTTCAAGTAGAGCACCTGTCAAGTTGTTCACCTGGCGTAATGTTCGCACAATGGAGCAGCTATTCATCCTGTAGAGGATGAGATAAATCGATCAGCGTGGAATCCCACTGTACTGACCCTGTTCAAATTCAGAATCGATAGACATTGCATGTTCGTCTTACTCACATACCAGCTTGTACTAATCAGGAAGCAGTTCACAGTGGAGTGGAGCTTCACCCATGAAATTGGGAAGGTCATCCCCCTGACCATCAGCATAGCCTCGTTTCTTTCGTTCAGAGAAAAATAAACGCCGCAAACCATTAATTACAGTCGTTCCCAGATTGTGTTATTTTATTATTCTGCATCTTTTTAAAATTAATTCTGGAATTTAAAAAAAATTGCTGCACACACCTTTTGCAGGAATGCAATCTAATTGTGGTGAAAATGTCTATTCAGACATACCATTTTAAGATAATGCAACTGGTATCACTTTATGACTGAAATGTCTTCTTGCGAATACTTTCGCCATTGTGAATATCGACAACTCCAAGTGCATTCAAAAGCTATTTACACAATGGATATTTTGAAAAAAATACTACAATGCTCCATGCCAGTAAATTGAGCACGAGGCAATCAAAAGTGCTTAGTGGCATTCAAGCGTTCTTGAAAGGACGTACTTACTATATTCTATTCATATACGAATGTCAGAATCAGTTAGAACCAATAACGTTTTACGTTTGGCTAAACGGCCCAGTCACGAAAACGCTGAGGCAATGAATATTATTTTCCCGATCATTTTCTGTTCACCTCTGAAACATTGTTATTAGTGCCTCTCACTTGATTTTAAAGGCTCGAGGTCCTTGTTTACAATACTTTTGCTTATGAAATTGTCTTCAATTTCAGTGATCTCTTTCTATTTCATTTTTTATACATATTTCATGATATGATTTTAAAAAGGGTATAAAAGAACCTCACTTAATTTTTGATTCAGTTGAATGCTCACAAATTTTACTACATCAACAAAATTACAACGAAAATAAATCATCCTCAATTGCTCGACCACAATTTTTAGCATCTACCTGTCACCGCATTCAGTGTGTGCTTCTTAGTCACTGTGTCATTTTCTTTTGTTTGCACATACAACAGAGAAACCCCTCTGAATGTTTTACAATGTTGAAGGTGGCAAAGTTGTTGGAGACAGTAGAACGCCAAACATCTGTGTTATTTGGAGTCAGAATAGAATTGCACACAGAACAGGTCAATTTCATAATCACAGCAACCTACCTAGAAGTTAGAAGCTGAATTCCAAAACTAGTTCCAAAGTTTCACTGGAAAGTGCAGCTGTCAACAGAAGCACAGAATACAGAACTGTGGAAGGATTTGGGTCCCATTATCAAACCACCCAAGCAGAGGATTAATTACATTTAATAATGAGACGTATATGTGGGTCCAAAAGGTAAGCACTTGCATAACACTAAATGGATTGGGATCATAGGACAACCAAGGCTGAACTCCAGTTGCAAATTTATGATATCATTATGAAACAGCTGCTCTGCCTCTGAGCAATTTTGCTAAATTTGTCCAGTGTTGATTTAAATACAAATGTTTCCATCCTTCATTTCCAAAGAATTGAATTTTAACAAAAGACATCCAATTGATGGCAGAAAATACGCGAGGTATGCGGGAATGGAACCGAACCTACAGATTAACATTATAGGGAGAGAAAAAAAAATCAGAAACAGAGGAACAGATCATTCTGCCTCTCAAGCCTTTGTAATGAGATCACGACTGATCTGTATTTATCCACCTCCTCTGGTTGTGTGCCCTTTTATATCTTTGTCTAGAAATTAAACTATCAATCTCAGATTTTAATGATTAATTGAGTAAGCAGCTACCTCGTAGTGGAAAAAGGTTCAATCTTTCTGTCATTCTTTGACTGAAGAAGTGCCTCCTAACTTCTTTTCTGAATGACATGGCTTTGACTTTTAGGTCATGTCCCATCATCCAAGACTTCCCCACCAGCAAAAAATGTTTCTCTTGGTCATTTCCTTTCAAAGCCCTAAAAGCTCTAAGTAAATTACCCCTTATACATATTCCATGGGGTATATGCCTATAAAATGACCCCTCATACATAACGCTTGGGGCCCTGTTTATATTCAGCTGAATATTCCCTGCTATCAATTTCAAGTCCAATATATTGGTCTCCTAAACAGTACACAGTTCTCCAGATTTGGTCTAACTAGGGTTTTGTCTAGTTACAGTACAGTTTCCACACTTTATATTCTAGCCTTCTAATTATCAAAGCTATTTTGTTTGTCTTTTTCACTAGATTTTGTACCTGAAAAAAACACTCAAGCATAACAGTAGACTGATCACTTTCAATAACTAGATAATGTAGCAATGTAACTTAATATGTCCAAAGTGTGGTGGGATATTTAGCGACAATAGTAAGATCCAAGTCTGTAGTTAGGGAAATTGTACAAAGAATATAAGCTTGGAAAAGTATTGATCAGATCACACATCAAATTTAATTCTGGCTGTCATCTCACAAATAGGAAATACAAGCAGACTGAATAGAATATGGAGCCAAAGAATGAGATATCCCAGTATAAAGAGAACTGGTTTGAAGGAACAATCTGAGAAACTCATGTTGTATGCTCTGCAGAGATTTGTAAAAGGTCTCACAGAGCTATACAAACTATATAATGGTACAAAGTAGACCTGCTTTATTTTAGTGTAGGGCAGGTTACCTGACTTAAGACTAGATTGTAACTAGATTAGATTAATAAAAAGCAAGTTTAAAAGAGATTTGAGGAAGAATTTCTTTATTGTTTCCTTAGAGTAGATCGTTACCAACAAAGCTGTGCAATTGAAGAAAATGTGTGTAATAATGTAAAAAAAACCCTAATATATAAATAGGATTACAATTAGGACAATAAGATCTTGGTAAAGGAGTTAAAGAAATTTGTAAATCAACCATGTAATTTAGGTGTACAAGAGAAACTAAGGCCCACAGGAATCAAAGGCAAATTAATATCAATGGTTGAAATCATACCTGACAAAATAAAATGACCAGGGTTGTTGCAGACCAATCAATACAGCTATAGAACATTGCAAACCGTGTCCCTCAGGCCAGGTCCTTACAACCAGTTATCTTCAGCTATTTCATCAATAACCTGTCTCCCACAGTAGTCAAAAATGTTGCAATTCATTAATATGTTCAGTGCCAGTCTCAACTTATCCCTTAATAAAACAGTCCATGTCAGATGATGGCAGCATTTCAACTAACAAATTGTGGCTGATATTTATGTCAGAAAAGTAATGGGTAATCAACGTCTCAAAGCACACTCATGCATTTTGACCCTCAGCATGACCGGTATCACCAAATCTCATAGTCACAACATCTTAGAGGTGATCATGGATGGGACCTTTAACTGGACCACCCGTATCATCAATCTGGTTGTAAGGTCAGTGCAGCAGTTGACGAACCGGCTGGATATGGCTCAAATCCTGCACCAACAAAATCTCTCCATCATCTTCAGTATAATGTAATACTCATCACAGAATGAATTCAACTGCAATAGCACACATGAAGTTTAACACCATGTATAATGAAGAAGGTAACTGGAAACCCATCTTTGCCACCTGAACTAAGTAACCTGTTCATCATTGGTGCAATCGGCCTTAATTTCGGCAAAGTACAGTATGTAGCAGCTGAAGGTCAACTAAACACTACTTTCTTTCTCTGTAACATCTATCAGGGAGAAGGACATCTCAACAGCTGAAATACTCCAATGTGCTCTGGAATTGCATGGTAGGAAATTGAAGGGGGTGCAGGGCGGTGATGCGAGGGGTTGTCACGGGCCCATTATCAAATTAACAAAGTCACAGTGGAGAAATATTGGTACAATAATGATGACTGGCAAGGATTTTAGCTGTCATGACATCTAAGCATAAAAATATCTTTATACTATTCACTTAAACATGCTTGACATGCGCAGGCAGCTTTTTCATACTTGCTATGCCAATGGAGGTGCTAACCCATTTCAGATATTCAAAACTGTTTGAATCTTTGATTTTAAGCTGGGAGTATGCTACTCAATTTAAACACTGAATTCCTCCCATGGCACCAAAATGGAAAGTCAGTCATCCACTGGCTACTCGGTCACACAGCTGGATCTAAATCAGTCTTTCATTTGAAGTGAGGATGTTCTATGTTCTATGAGGAAAATTTGACTAGTGTCAGTCCGTGGAAGTTAGGATGCTTATGGTGAATCAGTGAGGAGTATTGACAACAGACAGTGAGAAGTCCATCGCTGCCCATCTCGTCCATCAAAAAAAGAAAGTGGAAAGGCAACACGACTATTGATCAGTCTGTTCCTTTCAACATCAGAGCTTTAAAAACTCTGATCAAAATGAATTGAATAACAAATGAAAGGTTTTGCATTGTATCTACTCAGATATGGGTTGAAATTAATTCAAGTTGTATAGAAACAAAAAATACACTACAGGCTATATGGGCTACATTCTTTAATGATGGAAGAAATTTGAAATATATCAGCTATTTTCACAGCTTTAGATAATGCAATAAATGCTGATTTCTTACATTTGTTACAACGCACATTGGCATGTCATAAATATGTTCATTCTCATAATTGCCAAAAATCCTTATCAGAGCCATTCTCTAGGAACATGAATGACAACTATTGGTAGCACTTCAGAAACCACGAAACCTGGCATCCCAATCTCATTTGGGACAAATTGTGCTGAACTTAACAGCATTCAAGAAACTCAGTTTCTTTTCTTATCCTGCCATTTTAAGAACGATAGCGAACCAGCAGATTGCTATTCACTGGTATGCTCAACTCCCCACTCCACCCACACGCAACATAGGATTTAAGAAATATCCTACTACAGCACTGAGGGGTTGTAAAGAATGTGCCCTTGTGGGGAGTGCAGGCCCAGCATGAGGGATAGCTGCCCCTTTGGGGAAAACCCGGGATTGAGTGACTGTAGGCCCATGGCTATAGAAGGACTGTAATGTTGAACTTTTAACATTTCCTAAATTTTCTATTTTGTACCTCGGTACCATTATACCTAAGATGGTGCCATGGAAGGCGACATTGTACACTTTTCACTCTACTTCTGTACTTAAATGCACATGAAATTTAAATCTAATTCTAACTACTAAGTACAATTTTCAATCCTAAATATTCGTTTTCTTCTTCCATTTTCATAAAGGCCATGTTTCTGATTATAACTACGAGAAATAGGCTGGCTTAGAAAATAGATTGCATAATATATTTTACTGTCTTTCAAGTTTTTAAGCTTCCCTCTTTGAACTCCAATTTTTTTCAAATTGCAATTTCTTACCTGTGCTTTTGAAGATTGAGTTTTTTTCCCCTACTGGACCAAATTAAGTCATTCCAGTAATCCTTCGCTGCAGAAGAGTGATTTTATACTACAGTAGCAATTGTCGTAGCTCCTACAATATCATGCTGCTGTTTTACTGTTGGGTTTGGCAAAATTGACCACGACATGATGATCTTAATTTCAGAAACATCATATATTTGATTGACAAAAGTGAAACTGGTGGTCAAGCTTCCCTCTGAACAAGTCTCTCTGTCTCAGACAATTTCATTCCCATTTGCTGTCACTTCTGGCTCGGAATACCTCGAGATGGGAGATAAACCTCCAATCCAGAAGTCGACAAAAAACTGGGCGGATTCCACTCTCCCAACCCCCCACGCTAAACCTGAATAGAATAACATGCAACAGGCCAAATGACTGCATATTCGAAGAATAGGATCATAGATGAAAGCTGTCCACAAATCAATTAGCTGTGTAAAATTAGTCCACATTCTTAGGGCACTTATTTTTGAACAAAAAGGTTCCTCTAGTCATGTGTAGGAGGGAACACTTGGTTTTATTCCTTACTTGTAACTATGCACTCAGATTTCAGTTTTGATGGAGATATGAATGTTCCTTCATTGCAGAACACCAAGTTTGCTAATGATGTTCTACACCCTGCGTTGTCTCATTTTAGTTGCCATGGCTACACTGCGAGCAATGTCACTTGACAGGAAACAATCAGTATTTAGACAATGAGTGGATTTTCATATTTAATGGAATGGGTATCAGCTTGCTGCAAGAAGATTTGCTGAATGACCATGACCTGAGGTTGACCTTGCATTCTTCTCTCCTTTTGCAGTGCCCTGACAGAGGGACATTTGCTTTGGATCTTGGGAACATCATATGCATTCATTTCAGTTGAAAATGCGAAGCACGACCCACCAGCACTAACGTTGACCTTTGCTGAGAAAGGTTTGTCACGGCCTGTCACAAGTCATTCAAGTATTTGTAAACACATTCCACCAAAAGAGAGAGTTTACTGAGTTAGTTGAGCATCTGCAACAAGGAGTTTAAATTTAAATTGAATATCTATTGGCACTTTATATATATATTTTAAAACTTCCCTACATTTAAGTTATCCCTCAAACTTCCTTAGGTTGTGCAGAATGATCACAAGGAATAATTCTCTCTGATCAGGAAATGTTTAAGTTGTAATTAGGTCAAATGTTCTCAGGACAGTTAAACCATAAACTAGGTTATTAAAAAAGAATCTCAGATCCTGGTTCACTAGTGCTAGGGAGAAAAGCACAATCATGATTTTAATAATGCCGAACTGGGCTGGCATCTTCTCATTCCTATGGGAAAGGGCAGTGAGGGTGGGCATCAAGGTAAGCTATGACAGTCTTGGAGAATGGAGCCGTTTTCCACTCTTCAACCAGTGACAGCATTACAAATTCCTGTGTCAGGAGTGGAATATGTTAGGAACATTACCCCCACACCATTGCTGCAACCTCAAAGAAGCAACTTCCAGTGCATTGGTAGTCTTACCAGCAAGTCGTCCTTGTAAAATAGATTACTAAAAAACAAATAACTAGTTAAATACAGTGTCCAGTTGTGTGTGACAGGCACAGTTATCCTCAGAAACTCGAATGGACTACTTGAACGATATTCGCTACAGCCCTTGGAAACGAAATGAGAAAGAAGCAGGGTAGGCACCATTTTGTTTCGAGGGTTGAGTCAAACCCAGTCTCAGTGATGAAGATGTAAGGATGGTTTTGTCGTGTATCTATGCTTGTGAAAGCATCAGACAAGATATATTCCGCTTTAGGACTTGTTCATTAAAGCCTACAATATGAATACATAGTTTAGAATTAAGGGGCTATCATTTAGTGCATTTGGAATGACTACTGAGACGGCTAGAGGGCTCAATTGCATTTCTTACTAACAATTTACACCAAATATAGGTAATGACCTAAATAGACAGCCTGGTTTAATAGTTTAATTGCAGCAGCACCGCTGGAAAGAATACCCACCAGCACTGGCATGCAATTGTTGGAGATCAGAGATTAGTCAGTAGCTCAATCGTTGTAATTTCTAATTTTCACTTTAGAAGCAGCTTTGCTTGAGAGCAGAATGTGTTACCATTGGTTTAATGCATTAAAAGAAAAGACCAGTTTTAGAAATCCATGAAGTTTGTTGTGAAGAAGGAAAGCAAAACTTTGCCGAGTGAGTCCAAGCTGTTGTCATGCATCTTCTAACGGTAAAATGAAGCATACAGGTCATGCTGCCTTTGTTGGGGAATATTGTCTGATACAGGAAGCCTTTCAGTTTGGAAAACATCAAATCACTTCAAAGTGTTTTCAAGTTGGTAGTGCCCTATTTTAATTAAGAACGAGATACAATGATGTTTTCTTCAGAGAAAAAATATCCTTTGTAATTAAACTTATTTCTTTTTCCCCACTGTGTGAGGGAACACCCTAATCTTGAAAATACCACCAGCTCCTTTATTCCCCCAGACCCTCCTCCCCTACGCCCAACCATCACAAAAATGAAATATGTGTTAGGTTTTGTCAATCAATGTAGATGTATATTTTGATAGAAAGGAAGGTGTTACACAAAGGAGCATAACAATGAATATGCTGAATCTTGTTGAGATCACATCATTGTGAGGAAAGATTTAAAATGGAGCCCTTAAAATGTTTAAGCATTTCATGAGTATCCTATTGATAGATTGAGAAATGTAAAATTTATCTCTTGGACATCAGCCACTCTTGTTCAAAAATATCGAAGGTAGCACACATCGAAGTGGCTAATCAGGAAATAAGCAGAAACTAATCACAACACAATCTAGCAGATTGTCTGTCTACTCCAGAAATGTAATATGCGAATCTGATTGATAGACTGAGAAAATGATTTAACTGAAGGATGAAATGTTACACCTCCAAAATGAAAATGAGCATGCAAAATGAAACACCTGGGCTGGGATCTCTGCAAGAAAATGCCATGATTTTTCTGTTGCAATTTTGTAATCATTCAACGATGTGCTTAATTGTACCTAATTGCAGAGTATTCAATAATAATCATTTAAAGGTATTTCTGAGAGCCTCATGGTTATGCTTCATGCGTGATCAACTATCACATCAAGTCACAGTCAAACGATTGACATCAGCGACTGGAATAAATCACGATTCTTGAAAGTGGCCACAGAGGCTGTTTCAGAATCTCCAATCTGGGAAGCGTATACAGGGCTAGGTTATTCAGTTCCTTGCTTATTATCTCTAATTCAGCTCAAAAAGGTTGATTGAGGGTTAATCCTTAAATCAAGGGGCAGGGAGACAAATGACAGTTTTCAATTTTATATATCTCACGTCAGATTGGATACTTTACCCTTCGAGAGGGCGCAGTGCAGATTTGCTGGAATTATACAGGATTTAAAAGTTCAAACTATAAAACAGATTGTATAAGGCTAGCTTTGAAGCTTGGAGTGTTGAGGAATAATCTAATTGACGTATTTAGAATGATAACTGAATGCAATTAGAGATACAGAAAAGTGATTTTCTCTGTTGGAGGAATTCAGACAAAATAGTGCACAATCCTAAAATTAGAGACACACTATTTTAAGGCTGAATTCAAGAAACACCTTTTCACATAAAATATACCTGAAACTCAGTGTCTCAAAATGCAGTGGGGCCTGGGGTAAGTGGAATTCTCAAGGTTGAGGCTTATAGATTTGCATTAGAAATGGCGATAGCAAACAAAATTAGATAAATCAAGTTGTGGTATAGATTAACCATGATCCAAATGAATTGCAGAGATGATTCAAGTAGATTGTACATTTATGCCCATCGAAATATACAGCCATTATTATAATTGACAATTATTTCTACACAAAAGTAATTTTATAACACACCCTTCCAGTAAAATTGAATAAAGCTTAATTGTAGTTGCAACAAAGAGTATAATGTTGATTTGGGGTGAGGATTTGAGTCAAAGACTGCATTTTAAAACCAGCTTACTTAATTTTTGACAAGTGTTAAGTACTGAGGAGTATGTATACCACTGCAAGTTTTGGGATGATCCCACATGGGATACAAAACCTGCAAAACTAGATATGCCAGGAGTCAGACATGAAATATTCAGGACCAGATTCGGTTTCATCTGGACATGATAATTGCTGAAGTAGGATGTGTGAAACTCAATTTTAGCTCGAGTAGATGCTATGTATGCATGGGAATAGCATACTGATTATGGATTAAAATAATTTTTCATTAAGAAATGACAGGAAATCATTTAAATCCATGGCACAACTACCCTTCAAAATTTGTGGGGCTGAGTTACCATCTACCATTTATTGGTCTTTTAAAAGAGACTTTGTTGACCATAGTCCTTAACTTTGCTGGCCTCATTTTACATGTTGGAGTAGGATGGTCATCAGGATACCTGGGATGGAGCAGTCATTTGAGCTACACAGTTAGGCTACTTTACTGTGATCAAGAGGAATGTCTTTACATTAGTGTCATAGCTGGATTTGCCTTTTTCATGTTTGATCCATGTGATTACTGCAGAAAGGCATGCAATTCACAACAATGGGGAGTTATACTGTTAAATAATTGGTTTCGATATTTTGTCTGTTAAGTGGAGGATTTTTCTGTAATGGTCTGTTTTTGCACAATGTATGTAGCATCTGTTTTGTATCATTTGAAGTGACACAATTTAAAAAATAATGACCAAAACTGTGGGACAATACTGATAATGAGCCGCACTAGTTCTTCAAGTGATTGGGATTCATAAGCAGCCTATTTACCTGAACAAGCTGAACCTCTTGGGAATCTACCCTCAAAAATGGGTTTACACCAGTATTACAGGATTTTGACAGCAGATAACTTAGTGAAGTCTTTCCTAAGGAAGGTGGGAGAAGAAAGAGAAATTGGTTAAAAATTTGGGTTGTGAAATGTTCAAATGATAAAATTCATCCAATGAAAATGTTGAACTCAAATCTATCTGTACTGAAATAGCCCTTGCGTGCTGAAATCTACCACAGCAGTGCACCTTTTCATTCATTATTGCTGACTATATTGTCTCCCTAGTGAATGCTGCACAGTACAAGCTGGGTTTTTCAAAGCTGACGAGATGAATTGCAAAGAGAAACATTAACCCTGTCATTGCCAGTTCCGAACTACAGCATTTTTATTCCATCTGGTTTCTCTACGATCATCCAACAAACAGCAGAGATCATAGGCAACATTTCTGACATGCATTATTCTAACTGTGACATACGTACTGAATCACAAATACTCTACACCTTCTATCTGTCCCATCACTGAGTTGAAGAATGACAGAATAACTTAACTATATGGACATAGTGTAAACATTAAACAGCTATGTATTATAATTAATACAATCTCCTTAGCTAATTGGTTATTTCGGGTTGGAGCAACTAATGCTGGTGATATAATTGTCAGGCTGGGATGTCCTCTGTATCCAGAGTGGAGCAGCTGAAAATAACACACCTAGACAGGTATAGTTTACCATGAATTACTAAATTAGTAAACACTGTCTGGTTAAGGTAGAACCATCATCACAAAAATGTTAGAAATATGGCAATTCATTCAACATCTGAGGAAAAAGAAGGCAGAGACCCAGTTGAAATGTTAACCTGCATTTTTCTTCAGCTGACAAACATCTCCAGTGCAGTTAAGTGCAGCACTCAGTTTTTATTTCAGATTTCCAATTTTTTAAAGAGTTTTCATATTACTTAATTTATGGAAGCTTAAACACTCAGTCTTCTCTCTGCCAATTCTTACAGGTCATTTTCAATCGTCATTTAAACTAATTTAGGCAGTTTTTCCTTAAAAAGAAAAGAATGAGACAAACAATATGAGAACCAAATTTAATATCTGTGGCAATGCATCAGAGAGTGGTTCTCCATCTTTCCATATCTCCAAATGCCATGACATTATAATCACTGACCGACCAAACTCTCCATTTGTCTGATGCTAAACATGTTGCTCCTGGGTCCCTGATCCTGACCCTGACCTTTAATGCAAGTCATCATGCCTTCAAACTGTTTAGATCCATTGTCTAGAATTCCTTATTTTTATTCTCCACCTAACCAAAAGTCTATCTTAATACCCACCTTTTTGAATAAGATTTGTCTGACCTCTCTTAATATTTGTAACTTACTCTCCAAGCTATTCACCACCTTGACTTGGAAATATGTCATCATTCCTTCATTGTTGCTGGGCCAAAAATCCTGGATTTCCCTTCATAACAGAATTGTCTGTATACTTATACCAAATACCAGTCACTTTCTTAAGGGCAGCCAGGGATAAGCAATAAATTCTGGTCCAAACAGTGTAGCCCACATCACATGAATGAAAAAGAAGAAATCCTCTGTTGGCTCAGTAGTTTGTTATGGACCAGTCAAACCCCCTCAAAATATATTAAGCAGACAGCCCAGGCCCTAACTTCTTATTTTAAGTGTGATGTTGTGTTCCAGATGCAATTCAATTCATCAAAGCAGATGGCTTTAAGCAAAACATATTTTAACATTACAGTTAAAATACAGTGAAATAAAAACTAAAGAAAAAAATTGGCTGAACTGTAACAGTCAAAATATATACAAACTAATTAACTGTTCCAATATAATAGCATCCCATAAACACATCCTTGGCAAAGGCAAATTCAGTAAAACAGATCGTCTCACATGCAATTCTAGTAGAAGGTACAGAATCCCAACTTTTAGCTGTAACAGAGAGAGGAATAAAAGGTTCCACATCCATCTTCAAGGCTCCAGCAACAGCTACTGAGGCCCAAAATTGAAAGTCCTGGTTCAATAGGAGCTTGACCCCTTCCATTCAAGCTGTTTTTAATGTTTCAACTTTATAACAAAACTAAGGCCTCACAAGCTGTTTACTTTATTGTCTTTGAGCAGGTCACTTATCACCATTGCCTCAACTTCTCTTGATAATGAAAACCAAGATCAAATATACCTCTTAAAGCCAAAGTTTTGTCAAACCTCCTCCCTTAAATAAAGAATCATCAATGTACAATGATGGCTCCATTTAAAAACAATCAACCTTAGCCTACTAGTACTTTATGATGCAAATACATTACACTGACTCTAACCAGGCAAACACTCACTGCTACAGTCATTTCAGTCCATATTTTTCATGTCACCGAACACTTTCGTCTTCCTTCTTTAAAGTTGTAATGTGTCTGCAATTACATTCTGTCCTCCTGCCACATGTAGCCTGGTATTATCACCCTTATATTTTCCCAAAAACTTGAAAGGGTTATGATCAGTATATACAATTGACTCAGACACACTATGTGCATTATAAATGTTGACAAGTGGCGATGCGAACACCAAAACTAAACATTTTCTTCTCAATTGTGAAATAATTCTGTTGATGACTATTCAATTTTCTAGAAAAATACCCAATAGGTCTTTCTAGCTTCTTGTAAGAATTCAGCACTGACACCCACATGACTCGCATCAATAGCCACTTTGCGTAAAATGGTGTGGCTAACACTGGGGCACTGGTTAAGACAGCTTCCAGGATGTCTCATGCTTTCTGACAGTGTGCCGTCCACTGAAATTTTCTGCACTTCTTCAACAAGTCAGTCGGGGAGCAACCACACTGCCAAAATTTAGTGTAAACATCTGATAAAACCATTTAGTCAGTGGAATTTTATTCCTGCCCTCTTCATCAATGGCATGGGAAACTCTCCACTAACCTATGTTTTCACATCCTGGGGGGCCATTTGCCCATGTCTAATAACATGACCCAGGAACATGACTTGGGCTTTTGCGAACTCACTCTTAGCTAGGTTTATCACCAAGTTCACCTCCCAAAATCAATTGAACAATTCTGATAGATCTTCTTTCCAAATGTGCTTAAAAATCACCAGGTCACAATGTACACCACACAATTAGGTAACCCTGAAATGACTTTATTGAAAATAAAATGTGAGGCTGGATGAACACAGCAAGCCCAGCAGCATCTCAGGAGCACAAAAGCTGACGTTTCGGGCCTAGACCCATCATCAGAGAGGGGGATGGGGTGAGGGTGCTGGAATAAATAGGGAGAGAGGGGGAGGTGGACCGAAGATGGAGAGAAAACAAGACAGGTGGAGAGGAGACTATAGGTGGGGAGGTAGGGAGGGGATAGGTCAGTCCAGGGAAGACGGACAGGTCAAGGAGGTGGGATGAGGTTAGTAGGTAGGAGATGGAGGTGCAGCTTGAGCTGGGAGGAAGAGATGGGTGAGAGGAAGAACAGGTTAGGGAGGCAGAGACAGGTTGGGCTGGTTTTGGGATGCAGTGGGTGGAGGGGAAGAGCTGGGCTGGTCGTGTGGTGCAGTGGGGGGAGGGGACGAACTGGGCTGGTTTAGGGATGCGGTGGGGGAAGGGGAGATTTTGAAGCTGGTGAAGTCCACATTGATACCATTGGGCTGCAGGGTTCCCAAGCGGAATATGAGTTGCTGTTCCTGCAACCTTCGGGTGGCATCATTGTGGCACTGCAGGAGGCCCATGATGGACATGTCATCTAAAGAATGGGAGGGGGAGTGGAAATGGTTTGCGACTGAGAGGTGCAGTTGTTTATTGTGAACCGAGCGGAGGTGTTCTGCAAAGCGGTCCCCAAGCCTCCGCTTGGTTTCCCCAATGTAGAGGAAGCCACACCGGGTACAATGGATGCAGTATACCACATTGGCAGATGTGCAGGTGAATCTCTGCTTAATATGGAAAGTCATCTTGGGGCCTGGGATAGTGATGAGGGAGGAGGTGTGGGGGCAAGTGTAGCATTTCCTGCGTTTGCAGGGGAAGGTGTCGGATGTGGTGGGGTTGGAGGGCAGTGTGGAGCGAACAAGGGAGTCATGGAGAGGGTGGTCTCTCCGGAAAGCAGACAAGGGTGTGGATGGAAAAATGTCTTGGGTGGTGGGGTCGGATTGTAGATGGCGGAAGTGTCAGAGGATGATGCGATGTATCCGGAGGTTGGTGGGGTGGTGTGTGAGAACGAGGTGGATCCTCTTTGGGCGGTTGAGGCGGGGGCAGGGTGTGAGGGATGTGTTGCGGGAAATGCGGGAGACGCGGTCAAGGGTGTTCTCGACCACTGTGGGGGGACGTTGCGGTCCTTGAAGAACTTGGACATCTGGGATGTGCGAGAGTGGAATGCCTCATCGTGGCAGCAGATGCGGCGGAGGCGGAGGAATTGGGAATAGGGGATGGAATTTTTTAGGAGGGTGGGTGGGTGGACGTGTAATCTAGGTAGCTGTGGGAGTCGGTGGGCTTGAAATGGACATCAGTTACAAGCTGGTTGCCTGAGATGGAGACTGAGAGGTCCAGGAAGGTGAGGGATGTGCTGGAGGTGGCCCAAGTGAACTGAAGGTTGGAGTGGAAAGTGTTGGTGAAGTGGATGAACTGTTCGAGCTCCTCTGGGGAGCAAGAGGCGGCGCCGATACAGTCATCAATGTAACGGAGGAGGAGGTGGGGTTTGGGGCCTGTGTAGGTGCGGAAGAGGGACTGTTCCGCGTAACCTACAGAGAGGCAGGCATAGCTGGGGCCCATGCAAAAGGTGAAATTTTCTTCAGTCTTTCCGATAAACCTACCTATCTGTATCCTCTAAATAAGTCCAATTTAGGAATATAAGTCTTTGTCCCACTTTGCCAACACAGTCTTCAAAATATGGAACAAAGTCAGATTTTGTATCTGAGGTAGTACGCACGTTGAATACCGTATGGTTTTGGCACCATGGGTGAGCTCCATTCACTGCATTTCAATTCAATGTAATGTCTTTGTGAATACGTTTAATCTCTTTTTGAAACTGTGTCAACATTGGAGGGTTAAGTCTATAAAGATGTTGCTTACATGGAACAGCATTTCCTATATTACATCATGCATGATTAGATTAGTGCTTACAGCTTATTTCCGCATGTCGCCCCATATGAGTTTAATAACTTCCAGGTTATTTTGATTTTCTTCTGGAATGTCACTCAATAATTTATCCCAATTTTTGAGAGTTTCCTCATTGTTCAATTTAATTTGAGCAATTCAGAATCATCTGTACTTGGCTCTTCACTCTGTGTTGTAACCAGTACCACATTCTCCCTTTGCAACCCTTCTACATCAAAATACCTTTTGGGTATATACACATGACATACTGTGAAATTCTTTCTATCTGGCATTCTTATCAAATAATTCACCTCACTCAATTTCCTTTCAATTTGATAAGGCCCACTAAACCTCGCCTTTAAAGGTTTGCCTACCACTGCGAGTAACGCAAACATTTTATCTACAATAGCAAAATTACAAAGTTTTTAATACTTGTCTGCTTCCTGTTTCAGCACGTGCTGTACTACTTTTAAAAGCTGTCTAGCCAAACCACCCAAACTATTTAATCTTACTGTAAAATTTGACACATAGATAATGTGTGGTCTCTGTACTTTGACTCACCAATTTCTCTTTAGTTAATTTCAGTGACCTTCTCACCTCACGCCCAAAAATTATTTCAATTGGACTGATTTTGGTGGATTCATTTCGTGCATCCCTAATTGCAAAAAGTACAAAGGAATTCCTTTTTCCCAATCTTCTGCATAATCTTGGCTAGAAGCCATCAAAATGGCCTTTAGCATTTGATGCCACATTGTAATGCTTCCTGCAATTCTGGATGGTATGTAGTGGATGTGAATTGTTTCATTCCTAAGCCATCTGTAACTTTCGCGAATAACTTTGATGTAAAACTTGACACTTGATCTGATTGTATTTCTGTGGTTTATCTATATCTAGTAAAACAAATTAAGTATCTCACGTACAATCTTTTTAGCCCTGATACTGCATAATGGAACGGTCTCTGGGAATCTAGTAGACACATCCATTATGGTCAACAAATACTGATTCCCACTTTTTGCTACAATTAAAGCTCTTGTAAAATGTTCCACAAATGCAGGTGCGGGTAGTAAGAGTACCGGTTTTATCACTGTCTGACAATTTTCTGACACAAGTGACAAATCTGGAAAAAGTCAACCACATTGTTATGCAGTCCAGGCCTATAAATATGTTTTTGCATTTTGGCTTAAGTTTTCCTTACTCCCAGATGACCTCCTACTGGTAATTCACGTGTTACCCACAACACTTCCTTTCTACAACTCATCAGCATTGTAACTTGATGAGCATCCTGCTCATTTCTCATCCAACTGAACACGTAATGGTCTCAATTTCTTCATCAAAACTTCATTTCTAAGTTAGTAACTTTCTGGGATACTCTCAGATTCTTTTTCTGTCTGTTTTTTGATAAAACTGATTTAGTTTTTCTTTCTGTTGTAATTCAGCTAACTTCTCTGGGCTAAAGATATCCACTTTGTCTTCCACCTGTTCTTGTTCATTCTCAACCATTTCCGCAATCATAATTTCTGATAACTGAACTTCAACTTGCTTTATTCTTTGATTTCCCTTCCTGTTTCCACAAATGGTTTTGCGACCTTGTTACCATATAGTCAGGTAAAATCCCACGATGTATATCCCATAACACTTCTGTTGCCTGATTTTCCACTGGTTTTTCAACCATAGTTGGCATCACGCCCACCTGTGATCCAACTATGTCTTTACCAAGGATAAATGGGATTTCTGGAACTGGTAGTCTTCCTATTATTGCAACCACTACTTCAGCACTTTTCACCAGGCTCTCGAGAGTCACCTTATATAATGGAATACTCCTCTTCTCACCATGAATTCCACATATTACCACCTTTTCTGGCAATACTTCTGAGTTACATATCTCTCATCTGTCACCATCAAAGAATGACTTGCTCCTGTATCTCATGAAGTCTTAGTTTCTTTACCTGCTTGTCCTGGCATAGGTAATAAACCTAACCCCAGCAAGTAAAATCTTTAAAGAGATCTGACACTTTTTTTCTCAACCAACCCTCGGCCAGGGATAAACATTTGTTTGCAACTTTTTAACTTCCATTGTGCTTTCATTTCCCACTTCAACAAGACTCAGTGTCTTGTCCTATTTTCACATACCCATCTTTCCAGTGCTTTTTCTAAGCCATCAAAACTGTGATTTTATGTGGCCTACTTTATTGCAGTGAAAATACTTAAGCTTTTTTACTTCTGTTTCCTCTTCACGGGTTTTCCTTTTCAACCTGTGGTGAACTATCTTTATTACCTTCAATGAGACCTTCTTTTGCCTTACCACTGAAGATTTCTCTTTTCTCCAATTTCTATTCCTTACAGATTGAAATTAATGTCAGAAGTCAAACTTTGTTTTATGAACTAAATCATAATCACTGCCAGTCTTGACTCTCTGCTCTTCCACATGAGTTCTCAATCCTTCAGGAAGTGAATTTTTAGCCCCAAAATAAGCATCTCATATATTTGATCTATTTTTAATACCCTTAGCCACCTATCAAAATTACTTTGCTCAATCCTTTCAAGTTCTATCTGTGTTAGATTAGGCTCCCTACTTAGGTTCCTAAAAAATGTGCCTGTAGGCTTCTGGTACTGGCTCACATGCACCTAAGAGGGCTTTCTTCACCTCCTCATGCTCCCCAGACACCTCCTGATAGTGATGCAAATACCTCACTACCTCTAGCTACCAACTTTGTTTGAATCAACAATATCCACATGGTTAGTAGGAACTGCCAGTGCTGGAGAATCTGAGATAACATGATGTGAAGCTGGATGAGCACAGCAGGCCAAGCAGCATCAGAGGAACAGGAAAGTTTGAGGTTTCAGGTTGGGACCCTTCTTCAGAAATGCTAAAGTTTCTTTAGAAATCTCTGAAGAAGGGTCCCGACCTGAATCGTCAAACTTTCCTGCTCCTCTGATGCTGCTTGGCCTGCTGTGAATATCCACATGGTCACTGGTCATTTCATTCATTTAGCCACTTTCTGAAATGAAGTGGAAAAGGCTTCTACATCCTTCTCATCAAATTTGGGCAAAATTTGTACCTGTTTAAACAGATCCCCACCAGGCTTTCACCTATGAGGGGGACTGATCTCCAGTACTGCCCTCAACACCCAATGTCCTACCTTTCACCTCTACCCCCGCCGTTTTAAGTTGGCTTTGAGTTTTTAGTTCCAACCTCTGAATTTCAAAAACATCTCTCTTTCTCCCTTTCTTCTGCTAAGACCATCCTTTACTTTTCTTTTCCCTTTTATTTTAATTGTAATTCTAATTTTGGCATTTCTTTTTCACACTGAAGCTGCTTCATTTGCAATTGAATTTTAGCCATTTTCAATTATTCTGATGGCATTTCAGGCAATTGTAAATGTCAAGTTATAGCTGAAATTACTTCCCTTTTCACATGGACATAGGCAACCCCAACTTCAGCTTGTCTGCCAATTCCAAAAGCTTTGCATTTCTCATTTTCTTTAAAACTCACTAAGTGATTTCTTCTACCCCATTCTTTATTTTTACACTACCATTAAAATATAGACAAAATAAAAACAAAAGAATTGGCTTAACTGTAACTTATTCGATATATTTAACAAATTAATATGTATATCAGCTACTACTAATTAACTGTTCCGCTGTCGTAACATCCCATAAATACACCCTTGGCAAAGGCAAATCTAGTAAGAGTACAATGTCTCACATGCAATTCTAGCAGCAAGAAGAGAGCCCCAGGTTTCAGCAGTAACAGAGAGAGGAATAAAAGCTTCCACATCTAGCATCAAGACCCCAACAACTGCAGGAAGCTTTAACTAAAAACCCCGGTTCTATCAGTGCTTGACATCACCCTTCTATAGTTCCAACTTTAAAAAAAAACCCAAGGCCTTACAAGCTGTTAAATGACTTTGAGCAGACCAATTGGCACATCTGTCTCAACGTTTCTTCATTAAAAACAAAACAAAATTTCCCTCCTAAAGCCATTGTGTTGTCACAGTTTTATTTAAACTTTTACTACTCCATCAAGGATTTTAGGAGTTATGTTTCAACACCAAAAAATTCAATGTCATTGCAGGTTGTTGAGATTATTTCAATAAAGGCTATTTTTGAAAGTGTCCCTCAGACTCTTTGAGCCTATGAGCTCATCTGAATCAACAACCAAATGCAAAAAGCAATTAAAATTCTTTGTTTCTTTTTTGTTTTAAAGTTTTAAAATTCAGCTGCTGTTGAAACCCCCTCTTGTTACAGGAGTGGTACTCAATAGTCCTTAGAGGATTTGAGGGGGAAAAACATTTAAGTTAAAAATGGTTTGCCTGGCACTAGTGAGTGTGTTGTGGTTAGATGGCATTTGTAGCTAATGGATCCATAGTGCAATGTGACACTCGTCATCCCTTCCTCTGGGAGACTGAAAACACACTTCACACATGTTTAACCTCAGCCATGGAAAGATAATCATGATTCTGCAAGGTCTTTTGTTTCATAGTCTAAAATATCTTTATGACTTCATAATATGGGCTCTTGCTCACAGTAAGGTTATTTTCATTCAGTTAGTTTCCAAAATGATAAGTTATAATTCAATTCAGTGATGAACATTCATTTCTTCCTCAAAATATCCAATATAGACTTACATCAACTGTTTCTAACTACAAACTGTGGTAGCATATTATATCATCTGGTTTGGTACTCTGATGTTGGGGACTATTTGTATTGTACATGATCGTGTTATCTAGATATTGCCACTTTCCAGTCACTGAATCATGAATAGCAGCTGAATTTTCTCAGTTTCTATTCTAGCCCCAAATGCTGCCTGCAATCCTTGTGTTTGCTAAGCATAAATTAATTAATTCAGCTGAGATCAGGAAATTGGCCTCAAAACACTATTAGCATTTTTTAAAAAAATCTCAATACTTGGAACAAAGATTTTTGATATTAGAGTCATGAAGCTTTTTATAACACTATTAACATGAAGAAAAATGCAGACAAAATAGTTAAAACAAAAACCCACCCTATGTCCAGGCCCTGATAATTCTCCAGCAAATTCAAGGACATTGAGGCCCTGCTGAATTTAATAGCAGGACCTGATTATCATTTTATTCTCTCCTGACAGCTAGCCAAATTGATAACTCAGTGGGCTGTTAAATGAAAAGAATAGCAGCAGAAGGCTCATCCTTGGACACATAGAGATGGGCCCCAACATTCTAGGGGGCTAGGAGAGTAGGGTTGGTGGAGGATGGTTAATCAAAAAAGTAGCAGAAAGAAATCAGTAATGAGGTTTGTGGACATGGAAGTAGCATTATCAGGAGGCTAAAATGGTTGAGGAGGAGGGAAATCAACAATTGGGAATTGTGAGACAGAGAGAGAGAGACCACACCTAGCAAGGAGGGGGTCAACGGTTTTCTTGAGCTTTGCATTCTTATTACTTTTGGACCTCATGGAGTATTGGAAACTAGCATTACCTGTAGAAGCAGTAAATTACCCATCTGTTTCAATGCTTGTTTCTCAACTCGTAGAAAATCCACACAGAAACTGAAAGTTTTAAGTAGACTGTAGAAATCTTATTAAAATATACTAAGGACTGTCAATGTCAAGTAACTTATCATTGTAGAAATGGCAGCAAACATATACATCGTAGTTGGGGCATGCTTCTACATTTTCCAATGTTAATAATCTGTTGCCCAGATTCTCCCCAGTGCGTCATTAACATTGAGGCCATTGATTCTGTTGCAAACAACAAGCTTTTTTTTCTGTAAACATATGTGATTAGTTTTGGTGGCCCTGGTAAATAATACGTGATTTTAAGGTACTGCGTGAATTGTTGATATTTTCATGAAAAAGAAAAGAAAGGAGTTGATTTTGTGTAGTGTCTTTCATGATCTCAGGTATCCCAAAGCATTGGACAACCCATGATGTACTTTTGAAATGTAGTTGACAATATAATACAGTTTGGTATTTAAAAGTGACATTTAGCCTGCAACCAATACACAGGAAAATTGTATGCTGTTGGCTTTATTTTAAGCCGAACACCGTCCATCTATGTTGTCATTTAGTTAAGGCAGAATGTTGTACTTTTCATGAATACAGAGAAAATTAGCAATAAGTATGCATGAATCACTTTCCAAATATAGCAATTCTGTAACAAAAATGGTTTGAAATAGTTGTTTGACAGACAAATATGGTTTGTTACAGTTAAATTTTTCCACTTTGCAAAGCAATTGTCTCTATGCCAGAAATGCAACAATCTCATTTTAATCCTGCTTGAGAGCATATAATTTGAGCCATCATGTACATAACCAGTACCGGATTAAACTATTTGAGATATAAATAAACCTGCTGCAGCACAGAAGAGAAATTTGCATTTTCTATTTTTTATGATTATATTTCAGAGCAGGTCATGCAGGATTCTGATCAACCTGCCATTTGCATTTGGAGGCATTCTTCTCTCCAGTGTGCAGATGGTTTGGTAGGTTAAATCCCTGCCAGTCAACTGTTTTAAGAGAAAATGTGCTGGAATGTAAATGAGCAAGTAACTGGCTCAGACTGCAGAAATTTGAGGAAAATATCAAATCTCAAGGCAAATAACACAAAATTATATGCTAATTATATGCCTTATTTCTAAATTTTTGACCATTTTTCCTGTAGAAAGGAAATGGAATAGGGATTAAAATATGAGTGGTTTCAGGAGAAATTTATATTCCCTTTCAAGTTTTCATTTTAAAATACTACTTGAGATGAAAAACGGTTAACATACTGACTGGAAGCTATCTCTGCCAGGGAC
Organism: Stegostoma tigrinum; assembly: GCF_030684315.1. Lineage (NCBI taxonomy): Eukaryota > Metazoa > Chordata > Chondrichthyes > Orectolobiformes > Stegostomatidae > Stegostoma > Stegostoma tigrinum. Next base: position 18,515,974 of record NC_081356.1, read on the forward strand.
CAAAATCATAATTGATGTTCATTTGCTGGTATTTAGAAATGGACCTCTCCTCCACACTATTGGGATGCTCATTGATCTCCTTCTCTCTGTCTGTGAGATGGAGCGCCTTTATATCACATGAAGAGGCAGGCATTTAAAAATCCTATCACTGAAATAAAAGAATCAGACGGGCAGCAAAGTGCTGCAGTGTAGTAGTGGGATTAAAAATGATGTCTTCAAACCAAAGCATTAAGGGCTAATTGTGAATGGTTAATTGGACATGACAACGGGCAATTGAATGTAGTGGAAAAGTACTGCAAGACAGCTGTAATGCGAAAACAACCTGTTTTGACTGAAAATTATTCACGTGGCATGAATTTACCTGTGGGAACTGCTGGGATTTGTCTGTACAATGGAATATCTGGAAAAGTAATGACATCTACAGGATCGTATTAATGTCAGGGACTTTGACCTATTGGAGTGCCTTGTTTTGGTTTGGGTTCCTTTCATGATAAAAAGCCAGTGAAATTTGTTGTTGTATGTATCTGTGCTTTGTGCTGCTGGACTTTGCTTTGGGCCAGGATTAGTGAACAGCGCTATGACTTATGGGATTCTGCAGACCTCCGGTCCTGAAGTGTACTCCCTGACAGGTCCAAGTGTGTGATATTTGTTGTTCATGTATATTTTCTGCATAAGTGCATGTATACATATTCACTTCCACATCTGTCCTGCTTTATATATGTATTTGCTGCTTAAAATATACATATATATCAATTTACTGCTTAAAATATATTTGTTGTTGTCTCTGTTATATTTATCAATTAATCTTCAACTATTATGTAGGTGAATAAATATATTAATATCATTTAATGAGCAGAGTGTTTTGTTCCATCCCACTGAATCCACTATCAAACCATTAATATGCAGGAAGGTTAGAACAGGTTTGCCAGCAAAACCGAAGCCTGTGGAAAAATGGTGCAGTGGTAGTAAGGGAACACTTGATAAGTGCTAGGAAACAGTAGTGATGAACAGTTTTTTAAAAATATTGGTAGAAAGCTTATAATGGGGTTCCCAGGTCTCAGTGATTGGATCACAGCATCTCAGTTTACATTATTGAATTAAAAGCTTCGATGTACAGGGCACAAATTTAAAATTTTCAGAATAAGCAACACATTGGAGGATTGTGAAATGTAAGGCTGATGATAAGACTTCAGCAATGCAGGTGGAATGGGTGGTCCCATGAGAGACGAAATTTGATGCAAAGGACATGCAACTGTACATTTTGATTGGAAGAAAGAGAGGCAATATTAAAAAAAATGTGCCATTATAAAATGGATACCGGAGAGAAAAAAATGCATGAAACATTTGTAAACAAATAATTGAACATAGCAGGGCAAAGTGAGATAATGGTTAAAAAGGTGCATAAGATCTTAGGCTTTATAAATGGTGGCAGACGGTACCAAAACAGGGAAGCTATGGTTATCCTGTGTAAAACAATGGCTCATTTCCCCCACTTGTTGTATTAGGTCCACTTCTGGGCATGTTGCTTCAGTGAGGGTATGAAGTCTTTAGAGAGACTGCTTAGATGGTTCCAGGGATGAGGAATTTCAACTCTATAGATAGTTTGGAGAAACAGGGAGAAGAGCAGCTTTTAGAGGTGATTTGATGGAGATTTAAAATCATGAAGGGTTTAAATGTAGACAGAAAAAAACACCTGGTTCCAGTGGCAGAAGGGTTAAGTGGTCACCGATTTTTAGGTGAATGGCAAAAGAACCCGTGGTGAAATGTGCAAAACCATTTTTTATGCCGGGTTCGATTAAGATCTGGAACTTACTGCCCAAGAATGTGGTGGAGACAGATTTCATGATGTCTTTCAAAAGTGCATTAAACAATCACTTGAGAGAAAAAAAATTGCCAGACTTGGATGAATGATTTGGAGAGTGAAACTACCTGAGTTACAGTTGCAAAGTGCTAGCAAGGATACAATGAATGAAATGGTCTCTTTTTGTGCTATAACTATTCTATGATTTTATGGGTGAAAATTTATTTTTTGAGGTTGTGTGGTGTTGAGCCCAAAAAGCATGAGGCTCTTCCCCTTGGGTGGGGGCAGGGTTGGAGGTGGGCTCCATCATGTAATTACATACTTTTTGGAAATCATCTAGGTGGGTATATGAATAGGAAGGATTTGGAGGGATATGGGCTAAATGCTGGCAAATGGTACTAGATTTATGTAGGCTATCTGGTTGGCATGGACAAGTTGGACCGAAAGGTCTGTTTCCATGCTATACATCCCTATGACTTAGTCTGCACATGCAGTAAAATGCCAGATTTCAGTGATGGGTGGCCAGGAGGTTGTGCCCAAACCTGAAACTCTGGGCTTCAACTTCTGGACACCATATTTAATTGGTGCTCAGACAGGATTTCATTCTCTGTACTAGGGGGTATCAACCCAATCTATCAATATCGTCTTCAACCTAGATATGTTGCAGAGTCAGCAAAAAGCAATGCCATAGTTCAGCATCATATTGGTGCTGGCAGAGGGAGTTTGCTGAGAATGGGGGATAGAGTTTGGAGGAGTGGTGAGGGTGAGGTGGGAAAGTGAGTCAAAGAAATGGTGTTGGAGCCCAGAGAGAAAAAGTAAAGGAAAGCAGACAAAGGGATTGATGAAGTTAAATTGTGAGAGAGAGAGAGAGAGAGAAAGAGAGAGCGATAAATGCAGAATTGATACTAACGTTTGGCTGGGAGCAACTCATTTAGAACAGGATCTGGGATGCTCAGGATGGATAATGAAAATGGCAGAAGATGTTCACACTCTGAACTTAATCAACTCAATATTGAATCCTGAGGGCTGTATGGTACCTAGGTGGAAGATGAAGTGTTGTTCTTGCAGCTTACATTGAGCTTTGCAGGATAACTGCAATAGAAGTATTGTCAAGGGAATAGGGTGCTGTGTTTAAATAGCAGGCAACTGGAAGCTTGGGTAATTTTTATGGATAGAGCAGATGTGTTCTGCAAAGAGGTCACCCTGTGTAGGGAGGCATGGGTGGCTCAGTGGTTAGCACTGCTGCCTCACAGCACCAGGAACTTGGGTTCAGTTCCAGCCTCAGGTGACTATTTGTGTGGAGTTTGCACACTGTGTCTGTGTAGGTTTCCTTCAGGTGCTCAAGCTTCATCCCACAGTCCAAAGATGTGCAGGTTGGGAAAATTAGCCAGGCTAAACCGTCTATTTAGCATGCTAAATTGCCCACAGTGTCCACTGATGTGCAGGCTAGGTGGGCTAGCCATGGGAAACACAGGCACAGGGTAGCAGGGTGGGTTTGGAATTGGATGCTGTTTAGAGGTTTAGCATGGACTTTACGGGATAAATAGCCTGCTTCCACATTGTCAGAATTCTGAGTTTGCATTTGTCTCTGAAATGTAGAGGAGACCACATTGTGATCAGTGAATAATGTTATCAAAGTGTTACCAGACCAGACAGTTGCTCTGTCATTAGAGAAACAGATGACTGGCGGTGGTTTAACTTGAGGGTCATCACGCAAGAGGAAAGGTTGAGAAGGAGAGTCCTCAACGGTAAACTCAGCTGGTGCTGTCCAATAAATGCCTGTCATTTCATTGCACCAACCCATGTTGTACTACCTGTACCATGATGTTTCTGCCTTCTCTTATCACCAGTAGTTACACTTCCAATGGAAAAGAAAGCAAAACAGTCAGCAGCTCACTGACCTTTCATCAGAATTGGTGGGACCTGCACATTACCTGAGTATCATCAAAGGCTTCTGTGGGAAAAGGACATGAAGCCTTGCATGACTGGGATAAATAGGACAAATGAATTATCTCAAACTCCTTGCGTGAATATTGGACACGTGCCATGTAAAGCTTTATTGATTTCCACTACCTCTAGCTCTTTCCCCGCATTCAACTATCTTTCATTTGGAGCCCTCTCAATAATCGCATTTGCTGTACAGCAAGTTTTTCTTACAATTTGCATGGAGACAATCACTGTTGTGGGGATTCAAATCCCTCCAGCTGTTTCTGTTGTTACAGGCAAATTGTTCATGTACCAATGCTCCTGTTTCTTCATGCTTTTCCCCTTCTGTAGAAGGTCACTGTACAACATCTTGAACACACTCGTGCAGAGGGAGGGATGCAAGTTATCAAGGTGCTCATTATACTTGAGGAGCAGGCTGTTGAGCTGGCAGCGGGGAGCATTCCAGCGTAGGTCGGATATCTGTTAGATATCATGAGAAAGCTTCCTATCTGCTTTCGCCAGCTACCCAGCAAGAACCAAAATCTGAATAGGGCCTTGAGTAAGGATAGTGTTTCACAACTAGAACAAATCCTTATGTTTGGCTTTGAAACTTTTGAATTCTGCTCACAATCCTGGGTCAGACAAGGAAGAGCCCCATCATCTAAGTCCATCATGCCAAACTCTGTGGAATACATCTCCAAAAAGGAACAGATGTGACTATGAGAGCATTGTTAAGACATTCCACTCTGTCGTCCACCAGCGCAAGGATAGTTAAATCGATCTAGAGGATGTTCTGGTTCACATTCTGATGAGAAAGTTCTGGCATCAGCCCACAGCTGAAGGAGACAAAATAGCTCTGAGGTCTTTGATACTCAGAGGAATGCTAGAGAAGAGGCCCCAGGAAGTCCTAATGTGGATGTTAACCTTTGGATATAACCAGAAATGAGCTGACAGAGATGCTGAGGCAAGCAGAGGAACATTTGGAGAGGTGTTAGAGATTACACACAAACTGAAGGTTAGGATAGAGGAGTCTGCTCAAGTTCTGTCTGGTGATGTGGCACTGGCTGTTCCAATGGTGGTCGCTGTAAAGTGCTCAGTCCAGCTGACCAGTCAACACCTGCTGGATGTACACTCTGGCCTTAATTCCAACACTCAGGCCACAGATGCATTTACTCACTTGCTCAGCAAGAAGAACCAAGAGATCTTGACTTTATTTCAGGCGCCTGAGTGCCTCAAGGGGTGAGGAAGGTGCCATTTAACACATCCAGGGAGGAGGAGTAGCAACAGGCAGATCATCAGGAATTGTTTCGTGAGGATACTCCTGCAGGTGCCTTGCTGCTCCAACTCACCTCTGACAGGGACCCAAGTGCCTCAAGCAGCTGAAACCAGTGAGATTGCACCTGCACCTTGTACAGGAGAGCCCCAGAAGTTGGAGTGCACTAATCCCTCCAAAGTCACCTCGACAAGACAGTAATCAGCAGGCTTTCACCAGCTCATCTACAACTGCTTGAAGTAGCACCCAGATATCATAGCAGAAGCAGTAACGTGAAATAATATTGAGGTAACTTTGGGTACACAGACATCAAACATTGAAATGTAAATAAAGGTAGTATAATTTTCTGCATTCCAGCTGTCTTGAACAACCATTATACTTCTAATGGATTGAATTGTCTTCTAGAATATCTTGAGGGGTGATGATTACATTTGCTTGGCTGCAGAATTGCCAAGAGTGCTCTCTCGCGGAGGTCTCATCTGGAAGGGGGCAACCCTCTGGGATTTGAAAATGTTGGCTACAAGTAGCTATAAATAGTCTTGTAGTCAGACTGAGTTGAGTATTGCTGGAAAAAAAAATACATCTTGTTGAAATTTTTTACCTTTTACTCAGCAAGACTATTAACACCAAATACTAATTCAAGAGGAAAACTAACATTTATACTATGATATGATAATGCTAATTGGTTGGCGCGATTATTGGAAGTGTTGTCACGGAGAATGCACCTGTTAATGCTGATTGATAATTAACTGCCATGTTAGGTTTATGTTTTAAACCAGAATGTTGATTGATTGGTCCGTGTATTGCTGTGAGAAATGAACTACAAGTATCTGCAGTCTATTTTGTTGAGTAAAAACAGATGCAGTGCATGTATTTCTATTTTAGTCTGCAAAGCATTAATACATATAGTAAGTGCATCACACTGTGAACCAAAATGTCAATCCTAAGTGTGTGAATATTTACACTAACACCAATGTGGATTGTCAGTTGGGGCCGTGGTTGGTGCACTGATGTGTTCTGAAGCAGCAGATGTTAATACACATTGGTTTCTCCCCCCTTAATATTCAGCTTTCACCCCTTATTTTCTCCATTGCTGCTATAAATTTGAATTTCCCATCTTCATTTCACTTAGCTTCCTCCATTCCCACAATCAGGCTGTTTAAGTTGAAATTCCTTCTTTACCTTTGTAACCATGCCTCATTTGCCTCAATGTTTCCCATTGATGTTATAACTCCATATAATTTACTGTCTTAAGTTAATTCCCTCTTTGGAGTTGCTTAATGGCCCCATTCAAACTTTCTAGAGTAAATCAGTACGGCTGCTGTGATTTTACAGGCTATTAGATTTGTTAACCCTTCACCTTGAACCGTATACATTGTAATCTGTTGAAATGTGAGTACCTGAACTCCTCTGACTGAAAGATTTGACGAAATGCTCAACACGGTCAGCCTTAACTCCAGTAAGTGACTCTGCCAAAGTCTGCTTGCTTCTGAAGTGGCCAAGGATTAAATCACTGGAGTTTGGAGGTAGCAGTCTGCCTCCTCAGACACATGTCTGGCTAAACAGTTGGGACCTCACCTCTCTGATGAAGGGTCTAGGCCCGAAACATCAGCTTTTGTGCTCCTGAGATGCTGCTCGGCCTGCTGTGTTCATCCAGCTCCACACTTTGTTACCTTGGGACCTCACCTGTTTCCTGTTCTTGGCTGACAGAATTCCAGCCGATTGGGTTTTAATAAGTAGTCATGACATGCTAATGAATGGAAAACAAGGTAAGAAAAACTGACGCTGGAAGTTTCCAAGAACTTAATAGCAAAAGTTTAATAAATCTTTGTGAAACTGACGTTTTGGCTCCTGCCCAACTAGGTTTCCTTTCCCGCCCTTCTCAAAGCTATGAGGGAGCAGGGGAGATCCAGAACATCTCACCTCATGTTTTTTTAAAGAAGAATGCAAGAAGAAAGTTTCTGTCTTAACATGCTCTGTGACTGGAGCCATTGAGAATAATCTGTCTCAGTAAAATAACACACAAAGTGCGAAACACTGTTGGATATTCTTTATTTTGTACGCAAATGCAAATTGTGCAGATAGATCTGAGTTAGTCTGACCAAATTCATTACTCTATGCTTCACCTGGAATAAATAAATACAATGATTCAACTCAAGCTTTGCCTTACCTAGTTTTACTTGGACTCCTATGGAGAGATTGATGAAATACACACGCAATATTCATGGATATCCAGTCCCCATTGCATAGGAGTTTTATAGTTACCACCCACTCACCTCCTACCCTGCCCCAGGACTCAGTAGTCAACAAGTAGATAAAAAAAAACAGTGATAGCTAAGTTCTATAAAAACTCTGTCCATTTAAGGGACTAACCAGTCCTGGAGGAAAAGCTGTACAATGTCAAAACCGCACTCATACATGCTTTCAACTATTGCTCATTTAAGTGCTAAATCACTCATTTTCCCATTTGACAAATAAAAACTGATGTATAAAAAAATTGAAAATCTTTTTATTGCATACACTTTGAGCCTGTGGAGCCTCATTTCCAAGTGTTTGACTATGTTGTCGTGCTTTCCCCATATATATTCCCTTTACTCCGATTTACAATGAAAATTCCATATGTAAACTTGCCACACAATATTTACATTCTCTTGCTAGTGACGTGTTCACTTTTTCTTGGGCACACTCAACAGCATCTTAGCTGAGCTGATGTAATTCTGATCCTGCTCTAAACTGGCAGTGCTTCAAGATAAATAGATAAACTTGTACTTATTGGCTCTTACTGAGACATTTAACAGCCAGCAGTGTGCTCAGTGGATATAAGTCAGTACACACTGTGGAGCTATGTCTGTACACTGTAGCATGAGACTGCTCACTGATCTGTACTGAATACAATCCCTAACCATTTAAACTTGACCTGCACTCCAAGTCAGTTTAAAATTAGGAAGTATTACCAGTCCTGCACATGCACTGACTACTTATTTTGCAAAAGGATTGCAGGAGATTCGTAAGGCTGTCACAGCTGAAAATAAATCTCTTGTCTCATAGCACAATCATAGCGTACTAAGACTAAAGTAAATATCACTGCACCGATCACATTTGAGAAAAGTGATAAGCATTGAAAAGTCACCACAAACAAAAAAGGTGCAATGTTATAGAGCCTAAATGATGTAAGTTATGCTGATAAATCAGCTGAGGCCTTTCTCTGTGTCAAGAGCTACTTGTCGCTTTTTCAGACAAAGACTTGGGTGATAAAACATGATTGTTGCCAGGCAGCTGCAAGAGACTATAAATTGAGATTATTGCTTGATGTCAGTCACACTAACAGCAGATCTCACCTCATTAATAAACAGTGTCCTAACCTCCCACCTGCTGCAAGGGAACCTGGCGTTGAGAAATCCTGCCAAGAAAGACAGAGTGTTTACCTAGTGATTTCAGCTCATTGCATGCTCCTCTGGGTTGCCATCTTGGATACCTGGTAGCCACATCTCAGGGCACCCTCCTTGAACACCAGCTGTATGCATTTCATTTCGACAGATGCTAGAATCTGACTGATTCTCAGGACCCTCATTGCACCTTTTCAAACCATTTCTTGAACATTCCTGCACTTTAAAGCTGTGCTTTGGAGCAGACTGGGGGCTGGCATTGAAATGCTGCAGCAAGGACACTTTGGCTGCAGGGAGAGGCATCCAGTTCATGCGTCGGACTAGGCTGCCGCTCAAGGCTGCTAGCTCACTCTCTTCATGTGCCCAACTCGATTCCCACAGTGTCCCTGCTTTGCTTTTTAAGTACTTTGTTCCCTCAGCCAGAGCTACCAGGCTCCACTCACAGTGCTTGTGTCTTGCCTCACCACCTAGCACAGACACAAATCCATAACTATCAGAGATAATGGGAACTGCAGATGCTGGAGAATTCCAAGATAATAAAATGTGAGGCTGGATGAACACAGCAGTCCAAGCAAAGGGTCTAGGCCCGAAACGTCAGCTTTTGTGCTCCTGAGATGCTGCATGGCCTGCTGTGTTCATCCAGCCTCACATTTCATTACCACAAATCCATAACTGTCGGGATTGCCAGCAGCCCTCAGTGAAATCAAGGGAGCCAGCCTTCAATTAGTGAGTCCCAGGTTAGTAATGCAAGGGCAAACTCCACTATCAATCAAGAGCCTTGGGCACAGACCACTGACCACTTGATGCAGTCAGGGTCAAGATCCTCTCCTCATAGGAACGAAGACATCAATGTTGGGTTGAACATTCTTGGCTCTTTATGCCCCATTAAGGACTGGTTTCTCCTGGAATGAGAGAAAGGGAGAGTTTGAGTGAGATGAAGGATGATATAGTGCTGGTGAGGATGGGGGCGAGTGGTGAGTTGGCCAGTGTGAGTGAGTAGGCAGATCTGGTGGGGTGGGTGACAATGAGTGAGGGAAGACATTGCATATAACAGTGAGAATTGTGGAGCATGGAGAGGTGTGTAAAATTGCAGAGATAGAGTGAGGTGCTGGCTCTTATCCTGGTGAACAAGAGAGATCCATCAGCCTTCTTCTGACACTGCTGGTCATTCCCACAGGTGGCTGAGACTGCGCTGACCCAGTTGGCGCTTTCAACCCAGGCTGTCAAGGTCTCTTGTCATGCCCTTCACTGCCAGTCTTAGGAGAAGAAGATGACACTATTCTGGATCACCCCAACCACCAGGATCTCCAGGTTTCTGTACACAAAGCAAGGTACCAATTTCCCCTTCTCTCCCAAGTCTGGGCTAAATATAGGTCGCCGTACTGTATAACTCTGGACTAGTCCAAGTGATCAACAGCTATAAAACAAAGGTGTCTGGACTCGACACGGAAATGCTGTTTTCCCTGCGCAAATGGTGCCAGACCAGCTGAGTTTCTCCAGCAATTTTTGTCTGCTTTACATCTCCAGTATCTGTAGTTCTTCGTTTTATTTTAAAGATGATGTCAGCATCAGACTTTGTGATGTATTCCAGGATATCCCAGCAGTGGCGAGTTACTCCGGGTGTAGCGAGTGGCAGTATCTGTTAGCGTCCGAAAAATGCATCGCCATAGGGACGGAGTAGGTAAATGTTGAAACAACTTTGGGATGATACGACAAGAAATCTCGTTGGGCCTCGGAGAGGAACCTTCCATGAAATTCCAAGAAATTGACTCTGAAACAAAATATGACAAGATCCAGCTGAAATCCCTGCTCTGCATTAAATTGTTGGAATTACAAGCAAAAATGTAGACCCTATTGTAATCAGCTTATTTCTCTCCTGTCAAACAATACAGACGTACGTTCGGGACATTTTACTGTTAGCTAGGGCATGCAATAAGATCTGTCGTAACATTTGGTGAGGGGAGAGGTTATACTGTACCATAATGTTTAGTTATTAATTTTTCAATGTTAGCAAAATGTCCAGCGATTCAATGGAAACATTGTGATTTTTCTTCTGAAGCAGTGCAGGTTCGCTTAAATGCAGCTTGTTTGACACATCAGGTTTACAAAATTATGCTTTTGCAGGATTTTGACAATCTAATCAGTAGAATTAATATCTAATGACAATATCAATATGTGTGAATATTCCTGTAAAAAAAGCATAATATGTGAATTTGTTGAGAGCTACAAACATTAAAAAATGTTAAAAATTTAGGATCTATTGGTGCCTAGCTTAATAGGAAGATACTTCATAATATCTGTACAGTTCTTACAAGCGTGAATATTTAAATATTGATTGTGGGGACTGCAATAAAAATACTTCTGAAAAATTAAATGTAAGCAAAATGATCGACAATAAATCCAACTTTATTCAACATAAAACAATTTGGAATATTCACCAGCTATTGACCTATTTGAATTAGCATGACAAAACCTGTACCTAACTGTTCCACAAATTCAACTTGCACAAAAAAAGACAAAAGGCGCTGATTATCTCCCGCCAAGTTAACCAAAGCTAAATAATATATCTTGAGAATGTTTTTCCAGGAATTGATCATCGATTTGCATTCAACAAAATTGTCCCGACTGCACCTTAATCAAGAGTCCATTAGCAAATGCATGATTGCTTCAGAAATATTTCAGTTTTCTGACCATGATAATTGCTGCTGGCAAGAGAAGCGCACCTTCGTTAGAACTATGTCATCGTCGTCAACTTTGTTGAATATACATGATAGAAATAGATGGGCTTCCTGGACTGATATCAAGGATGTGCTCTCATCAAATTATAGTTACAAACAAGTCAAAACTTTCCACTTAATTTTTTATGTTGTCATTCAAATCTGCCAAGGAATTTCTTCCGAATACCCATTATTCTCTGTGTAAATGCTTTTTTGGCCTGAATCTGGTATGAGTATTACAGTTTCTTCCCAGTATCCATTATTCCCTGTGTAAATGCTTCGTTGGACTGAGTCAGGTCTGAGCGTTACAGTTTGCTGCTGATTTAAATTTAGTCTCATTAATTTCAGGCGCATTGGCGCCTGTTTTCTAGCGATCTGATATTCAGTCAACTTAAAGCAAAAGTCATTGGACAGCTTTAAGAATTCTTTCGGCACTTCTGAGGCATCAGAAAAAAACATAATTGAAATATATACAGTAGTTTGCAATGCGTTCTGTGTTTGACAATTTCTCATTGTTATGACATTGTTAATATGTGTTTTTCATGTGCCTGTGGAAAAGAAAGAATATTGACTTAGGGGTTGTCAGGGTTTGCCAGATATATGTCAGAGAGGCTTCTGGGAAGAGCTGATTCATTTTTAAATCCATAGAAAGGCAAAACGCTAGAGGATCTATTTTTAGAAAGTCTTTCAGACAGATTCTGGCCGAAAATAAAAATAGTCCCTTCTCGAACGTTTCAGCATTTTTGTTTGCAAAAGCATCTCCTCTATCCATGTCTCCTCCTATTCTCCAGCCTTCCACATCCCAAGATACCTGTACTCCTCCAATTCCAGTCTCTTGGGACAGGAACACAGTCTTCTAGGCATGTATTTATGACAAGAGCTGTCAATTCCTTCAGTGCAAATGCTTTCCATTACACTTGTTAAAACAAAATTACGCCAGCTAAGGTGCTGCAGTATGCATATATATGGGTAAATACAGCCCTGTTATTGAATGAAATATCCCTTGCAACTGGTTCACCTCTGTGTTTCTACTGTACAGCATTTTATTGCAAGAGTTGCAGACGCTGACAATAATGGACAAGAAAGGATCTATTGTCTTATTCAACCTGCCCCAAGGTGATGTGGTAAATAAGTGCTTTCCAAAATAAACGTTCATTTATTATTGATCTTCCTGTCTTTAAAAATAAACATATTTTACCATATACAAATTAACGTGCTTCATGTCTGTATCTGACCCATGGATGTTGCACCATTTAATGACGTGATGATGAAAACATTCATAAAGTGGATTGAATGACAGATGTTCTGGAAATGCAATACTTTTATGCAGTTGTTTCTATCTTTTAAAAGATGGAAATATCTCCTCGCGCAAGGCATATGTCTAAGATGCTCTTTTTCAAATCATTTGTGAGACATGGGCATTGCTGCCTGGGCGAGCATTTATTGCCCATCCCTAGTTGTCCTTGAGAAAATCATGGTGAGTTGCATTCTTGAACCACTGCAACATAGGTGAAGCAGGTAGACCCACAATGCTGTTAGGGATGGAATTCCAGGATTTTGACCCAGTGACAGTGAAAGAACAATGATGTATTTCCAAGTCAGGATGGAGTGAGCCTTGAAGAGAACAGATGATGGTGTTCTCGTATATCTGTTGTCCTTGACCTTCTAGGTGGAAATGGTTGTAGATATGGAAGATGTTGTCAAAGGATTTTTGGTGAATTTCTACAGTGCATTTTATACTGCTTCTGCTGAGCATCGGTGATGGAGGGAGTCCATGTTTGCGGATGTGGTGGCAATCAAGCAGTTTTGCATTGTCTTGGATGCTGAGTGTTGTTGGAGATGCACTCATCCAGGAAAATGTGGACCATTCCATTATGCTCCTGACTTGTGGTTGAGAAATGGTGGACAGACTTTGGGGAGTCAGGAGGTGAGTTACTTACTGCAGTATTCCTAGCCTTTGACCTACCCTTGTAGCATTTGTTACATTCATTACATTTCACCTTAAAATAAGTTAAATAAAGATAGAGAAGACTTTGTATGCTAACTTTTTTTGTGAATGTAATAAAGACATTTAAATGGGAATGCTCACAAAGGCTGTAGTTGAGTTTTCAACCATCAAAGTTTGCTTTTGGTAGAGAACAGTGAGGAAGAGTAATCAAAATTGACAAGACACAATGATCAGGAGAGATCAAGGAAACTGGGCTCTTTCTTCTGCATAATAGGCAGTGATAGGCCTGATAGACATCTCCAAGATTGCCAACAATTTCAATAAGGTAAAAGAAGGGAAAACTGTCCAGCTTGTAGGTGTCAGAGATAATGGGAACTGCAGATGCTGGAGAATCCAAGATAATAAAATGTGAGGCTGGATGAACACAGCAGGCCAAGCAGCATCTCAGGAGCACAAAAGCTGACGTTTCGGGCCTAGACCCTTCATCAGAGCTCTCTGATGAAGGGTCTAGGCCCGAAACGTCAGGTTTTGTGCTCCTGAGATGCTGCTTGGCCTGCTGTGTTCATCCAGCCTCACATTTTATCAGCTTGTAGGTGTGTTCAGAGCAAAATATAAAACTAAATAATCAAAAAATGGGAATGTAGAAGGTAAAACGAGAGGAGTGGTCAAATGAGATAGCATTCATAAACTTACGGGCAGGTTTGCTGTATACAAAGGTGGAAACAGGTCATTAGGTTTGGGGAGGGAGGCTCATGGGAACCATAAGTAGCATAGACTGGTTAGGCAAAATAGTTTGTTCTTGTGTCTGGTACATATAAATGTGAGTAAACACCAAGATGCAATGAGGGGAAAAATCAATTACAGGAAAGCAGGAAAGGCAAACAGATTTTAACAAAGGAGAAACAATAAAATAATGTGGTATTATTCTGTAGTAAATTAAGATTATCAGGGATCCAAATTCTTGTGACTTTGCTGATGAAATCTTTCATACAGGATATGATTTCTTTACTGCAGATGCATGCAATGCACCAGATGTATAATCTAATTACATATGCAATTCAGTGATGTTGTCAAATCACATTAACCATTTTCCATGAAATATTAGCACAGGTGTGACTTACAGCTGGAATGATGGTGTACCCAAACAGAAGGTACATTCAACTAAGGAACCAGAGAGTTGAAAACTAATCTTTTCTTTCACATGGCCTCCAATATCCTAGTGTAGCAAAATTACTGTATTAACAGATATGATAGACTAGAGGGAGTTTGTCGGCATGACCCTTTTCAAATCTTCATTGGTTTTTTCCAGTCCCCTCCATTGCAAGGATGATTCTGCTTTAACTGAGAAGCACTTCATTCTTTTCAGGCTGGTGAAACAAGGCATGAAAATTTTAGGTAAGGCACTAGAGAGCATGTGGATCTTTTACTCAAACTTTTCTCCTGCATGAGAAAAAGTGACATCATGAGTGAGAAGCTATATCTTTCTAATATAATGTCATATAATTAGGAGAACCGCTCCCCCCACCCTACCCCACCAATTTTGCTTCAGTACTTTTGGTTTGAAGCTCTGAAACATTTTTCAGAAAGGTGTTCATTGATGAAATTGCTATTGAGATATATGAAAAACAGATGGTTACTGTATTTTATTTTACTTACAGGGTTTTCATCACAATTACTCACAGTAAAGTGATCAAACTGAGATATTCCACCAGTCTTTGAAGTAAGTATCTGCTGACTACAATTCCTGATCTACAATTCGTGTTACCATGGTTTGACAGGTTAGACCAAGAAAAATTGTGTTAAATTGAGACTTCCATTTCAAATGACACTGACGCAATGGATTGAGTCGGCAATTTTGTTCAAAAGTTGCTTTGAATTAAAATAATTATTGGCGGGTGTGCGTGATGAGACGGTGAAGAGATGATTTGGGTTTCGCTATTTAATATGCTGACTAAAGTAACAGCAACACGATTTAATATTCCGAAATGATAAACAGGAAAAGGAAGCACTTAACCTATTTCATTTAGGTCTCAAGGGAAGTCATTGACTGATTCATGGGTTCATAACAGCAGTCAATTTGCATTTAAGAACCCCATTCAGATGCACATGTACTGAGAACATGCTCACTTTCAATGAGCTGAAAGAGTTTTTTTTTGTTTAAACTAAACTCATACAATGTTTAAACCATAACCTTGCATTTTAAAAGGAGGACTCTTTTTAAAAAATCGAAATTGGATTGCTGGAAATTAATAACAATAGATTTTTCAGAAGATAATTTGTGATTTTTTTTATGAGAGAGACTGCACGTGATGAATATGTCAAATAATTCAATCTTTACTATGTATGAGTAGGGCCGAACTCCAGCCAAGGGGTTTCATCATAATTCAAAATAGCCCATTTATTTTGATATTAGCTGGATGCAACAGAAGGCTAGGGACTACTCAATAAGGAATGAGTTATTGGCAATATAATGACAAATGCAATGTTCAGCAATGCATAGAAATTGCCCAGTGAAGGCTGAATGCATTCATTTAGATGTTCCTTTGCTCTGGGTGATATGGATTGTAAAATCTTGTTGAATTTGAAAATAGTAATTTGGTGAAGAAGGATTGTTCCTTTGATTCGTGAGCCTGAGGCTCTGGCTACATTTAAAAGAACTATACAACAGAGTTGTAGCTGTTTGACCTCATCATCTTTCTAAAGACCCCAACTCTCTGATATGACACATTTGAGCAGCAACTTTGAAGTTGCCCCTGATGTAACCATAAAAAAAAGGAATAGAACTTTTGCTGATTCGAAATGGGCAATTTTAGAATGACAATTATCCTTTGTCCTCATTCAGTGTTGTGTATAAAACAGTGAGAAGGTGTCATAGAACTAAGGATTTTTTTACATTCCAGGAATTTAAATATGCTCTTCACTTTGTATAGCACAAGATATCACATTTGATACAAGCATTTTTTTTCCTGTACAAATACTTCCTTTAATTAATTTACACTTAGTTGAATTATGAAGGGAATGTCTTAGCTATATGATTAATAAGTATGAATTGAAGCTTTTTGTAAGCATTATGGTATTTTTACTGATTGAAAATGAAATAGTTGGATCTGTACTAATCTGTGATTAGAATGTTATTTCATGCATTGCTGATTGTACTAAGCCTTGTTTCCTGAGCAAGATATAGGTTTGGAGTTGGAGCAGTTTATTGAACCCATTACACGGTAATAAATTGGAAAAGAATTATAATCTCATATGCCATCCTATTGACATTTCTCTATGTCCCTTTCTTCATGTTGCATTTTACAAGTCAAACGTGCAAATTTGAACATTCCAAGATGGATAGATTCATTAACAAAACTTAACATATTCTCCTGCGGTTCAGATAGTTGGAATGGATTTCTGGTTGAATATGAGCCTCTTGGCATCTTGTGTATTATCAATTATAATTGCTCAACAATACATAGTCATCTCTTCAGTTGCCTAGTCCTTTATCCTGGAACTTCCTCCCTTCGCCTCTTTGCCTCTCCACTTTATACTATCACAACAGCAGGACTGTCCAGAACTATTTTGTAGGGAAGCCAATGGAGCCTAAGTCTTTCAAAAATAATTTTCAAAGAAGAAATTCCTTCTCTCCTGTCTATTTTAGTTGTACTTCGTTTCTGACTTCTTTGCAACTGTTCATAAATGCTTGACCTTGTATCCACAGACTATCTGACGAGAAAAAACAGTCACAGACAGACTTTGTCACGAGCAGCAAATACCATCAAGTAGAATCTTTGTCACCTCAGCAACCACTTCAACAACCTTCCCTCATGTGCAATAGCATTTATTAATAATACAGACATATACTACATGGGATTACATGGGACATATGGCGCAGAGGCTATTCAGCCCAATCTCTCCCATTTGGTCATTAGGCTCCATTTGAGCTCCTCCCAAGCTTCCTCATCTAAATCGATCATTCCCTTTCTCCTTCAGATGTGTGTGTTGATTCATCTGAGGTGAAAGTATTTAATTATGACTGGGGTACAGACATTGGAACTAAAGCAGGCTTTCTAACTCTGTATTCACCAGCATGGTCTTTGCATGGACTTACTGTCGTGGAAGATTCCAGAGCAGTCTCCCAGTCTTGAGAACCTCAAGGTGAAGCCCAGCTCAGTTTGTACTTAGGACCTGGTATGGACTGGAGGCTGGGTGCCAGTGTGGACTGGGTTGGAAGGACCATTGTTCTGAACATTTTCCTTTTCTACTTTCTAATTTATTCACACAATCTGCAATGCTGGACTTCTTATTTCTTTATCTTCTAACTTTTTCCTAAGAACTTGGACAGAAGAAGCAGTGTGTAGGTACCTTTGTACCTAAGATGGTGCTGTGTGCCGATTTGTAAACTTTTCACTGCGCTCATCTGAGTATATGTGACAATAAAGCTAATTCTAATTCTAAACAGTTAGAGACTCCAAATAGTCACTCCAATGGTTCCTAACCAGTCTTTCCAAGATCTAATCCCAGACTTTGTGAATAATTAAGCTGTTCTGTATCATACGTAATAGACTTAACAATTTATTAAATACAAACTAACATTAGCAGAGAGAAAATTAAACAGAGTGCAGTAGAACTTTAACTCGACTTTAATTCTGGCACCACCTTGATAGACAGATCTTCTCCCCACCAAGGCCTCAGTTACCATTCAGTAACAGCCATCTGCTTGAATATAGAAAATCTCTCAGACCTCCTGGACCCAACTCTCAGCTAATGACTTCATTAGTAGCCAACTTTCTGCTATCTGATTAAACACAATGCTCTTTGTTATTTCCACTGGAACCTTTCAGTCGAGGTTCAGCCTGTAATTACCCTCCAGACCTGGATTAACAAAAAAACTAAGCTTGCTTGGTCCATTCATTTCTGTTTAACCAAAAGTCCTTCAGTCATTTCCAATCACAATTTCAAATTTATAAAAGGAAAAAATTAAAATAATGAGAAATCCATGAGGGTTCAGTCACTCTCTGTGGTAGCAAATTCCATATATTTTTATGAGCACTCTTTGGGTAAAGAAGTTTCTTCTGAACTTCTTATTTGATTTTTTTTATTAGGCAACATGGTGGCTCAGTGAATAGTGCTGTTACCTCATAGCACCAGGGACCCAGGCTCAATTCCAACCTCAGGTGACAGCGTGTGTAGAGTTTGTACATCTCCCCACATCTCTGTGGGCTTCCTCCAAGTGCTTTGGTTTCCTCCCACACTCCAAAGATCTGCAGATTAGGTGGATTAGCCATGGGAAATGCAGAGTTACCGGGATAGGATGGGTCTCGGTGGGATACTCTTCAGAGGGTTAGTAGGGGCTGAATGGCCTGCTTCCACAATAGGGATTCTGTGATTTCTTGGTGATTCTCTAATTCTGATAACCTCCAGCTATGCAAATAATCTCTAGTTAGGTTTCCCTCCACATGAGGAAACATTCTATTTGCATCTCCTCTTTCAAATCCTTTGAAAATCTCAAAGATGTCTTTTGTGTTAGTCCTCAGCCCTATTTCTGAATCCTTTCCTGATGTGCAGACCAGCACATTTCTGGGATCATCCTTGTCAATTATCTTTGCATCCTCTCTTTTATAGTATGGCAATTAGAACTGTATTCAGTTCTCCTAGCATGGTCAAACCGAGTTTGATATAATGTTATCATAATTTCTCTGTTGATTAGTTCTATCCCTCTAGCAATAAAGCTGTGCGTGTTATTTTATGAGATAGCAAGAACTGCAGTTGCTGGAGTCAGAGACAACTCAGTATGGAGCTGGAGGAACACAGCAGGCCAGGCAGCATCAAAGGTGCATGAAAATTGACGCTTCAGTTCAGGACCCGAAAAGTCAACTTTTCTGCTCTTCTGATGCTGCCCGGCCTACTGAGTTCGTCCGGCTCCACGCTGTGTTGCTGTGTGTGTTATTTTATGGCCTTGTTTACCTGTGCAACAACTTTTATTGAGAGGATTTCATGCATTCTGCCAATACTCTATCCATCTGGACTTGCAGCTTCTAAATTGTAATGGATTTTTTTTAAACCATTTATCTGTGTTGAACTTCATTTGTCCATTATTTCCCCAAATTATTCACAACTTCCTGCAATTTGTAGCATCCCTTCCTCCTCACTTTCGACTAGCTCCTTCAATTTGGTATCTTCTGCAAATTTAGTAATTTTGTTTTTGATTCCAAAGTGCAAATCACCAATTTAAATTGTGAACAGCAGTTGTTACAACATAAATCCTTGTGGAAAACCACTTCCCACCTTCTGCCACTCTGAAAAACTCTCCTTTACTCTCGCTCTTCACTTTCTGTCTTGAAGCCTACTAGCAATCAACCAGTTGTCCCCAGACTCCACATTTTCTACTCATTGGTCAAATATAGAGCTTGGCTGTTGAATTAATTCATTTTTATATTCTGCACACAGCGACTCCAACATGCCCAAACGGCCAATTAATTTATTCCTCCAAAGAGTGTCATAATATTCAGTTGAGCGTTAAGCATTCAGTTATAGCCTTCTCCATAGATGAGTCTTTACAAGTTGTGTAAAGCAGAAGATGTGCTTCAAATAACTGTTTAAGAGTGCATCCACTTGTAGCTGGTGGCTAATATTAAGATAATAAATGTGTGATTGAATAGCACACTCCAAAATGAACTTCAAAGTGATGACTAATCAGAAAAATGTATTTCCCAAAGGGTAACATTTATGTAGAATATTAATTAACTCCTTAAAGAAAAACTGTGTGAATATTGCCGAAGACAAGAAACACAGCAACTCAGGACTGGTGAACAATTGTTCCAGCTAAGGAACATTGTGTTTTGCCGTGCTGAATTGATGTGGTCCGATGAGTTTGAAGAGAAATTTGATGGACTTTAAGCCTCCTCAGGTTAAATTTCCAATAAACTTATTAGTATAAACTATGCATGGGCTGTCGTAAACCAGACTTGTGAAGCATAATAGCTTTTCTAGTTTAACTTATCATGTGTTCTTGCGCTGTGATATTTTTAACATGTTATTTGTTTGCTGTTTGGATGCAGGAAACATCAGCAAGGCAGCCTGTATAGTCCACTCCTTTCAGCCATGTAGGTTTTGTTCTAAACAAATAGAAAAAAAAGGTAGACTTCTATTGATGTAGCACCTTTTGAGATCTCAGCATGGCCCAAAAACTTCCCAGTCAATGATGTTCGGATGTTTTGTTACTATTGAAATGTTAGGAACGTGGCAGCCAATTTGTAACAACTAAATGCCACAAAAAGAAACAGTGACCGTGAGTGCAAGAGGATTCCGTTTGCCGCGAGGGAACCATCCAGCCATACAGAAGACTAGCCACTGGCTGATTTATGTATATACCGCAACCAACCACACAAACTGCCAACAGACCTTCACATTAATCTGGCCTACAGGACCCTGTAGGAGTGTGTATCTTAAAATTAATTATATTTGCCAGGTAGAGCACTGTGAAATCCCCACTTCACATTAATTATTAACCTAGTGTATTTTTTTAAACAGGGCCCTCTCAGTCTAACAAATAGAGAAATTCAGGCCCCGCTCTATAATTCCTTGACCCCCTGTTCCTTGAAGGAATTCATTTCCTTAATTATTTAATCCATCCCTGGCTGACCTTAACACTTTCTACTCACCTCTGTTTCAAATTAGTTAATACTATTAACTAAAATAGATCTATCAATTCTCAATTTTGAAATACTGAATTAACCCAACAATGGTGACCTATTAAGAACATTTCGTTCTAGATGTCCTGTACATTTTGCATTGAAGAATGCTTTTGAATATCACTCAAGAGTAGCACATTTAATATTAAGAATCTGCTGTTTTCCACCTAAGGAATCAAAGAAACTATCATGTCCTAAGTTGATTTTTTAATAAAAATCTTTCCCGATTTTTTCTTACAATGGTGCCAATTTCAATGTTGGAATTCTACGTCAATACATTCTACAATTCTACATCCTTCATAAATAGGTTTTAAAAGGATCTTTTGATTTTTGATGGGACTTTAGGGCTGTGATATAGTCCTTTGGTTTTGCAGTAAAGATCTGGCATGTATCATTTTGCTTGCTATTCAGAGTCCTTTATCAGGAATTCCTGTAGTGTTCACACAGTCACCAAGGACATCCACCACCTATGTAATCAAAGCAAGGCATTTTGAGAAGTCAACAGCATAAACATTGATGGTCAGTCTGACTTTCAGCCTATTAATCAAAAATTGCATCAATACTTTCATCAGCTTCTGAACAAATATTTGCAGCATGAAAAATATTGTAGGCATACATTTTTCAGTATGCATGACAGGTATATTTGAAGGAAATTACAACTTGGCTCCCCTTCTTTGTCCTCAGACCTTCCCTTATAATTATCAGCAGGTGTACATTGCTGCCACATCAGGAGAGATTTGTGTGGATTATGCTACCATGACCACTTTTCCAGCGAGATGATAGCATTGGTCTCCAAAATGGGCTAAATACTGCTGGCAGCTAACACCAGGATTCATCCTTCAAGAGTGTAAATAATGGTTTACTTAATGCTCAATTTGTACTTTTCAGTTTAATTAACCCTTCCTGGCTTTGGCAGTATAAATTGTGCTACAACAAAATTCAAAGCTGATGGTAACAGAAATTGAAAATAATAAAAGACAAAGCCATGTATCTTTCTGACACATTGGTATGCAGCTCACACACCATATAAATGAAGGACAGAGTACCAGCAATCAACACGGAACATATGCCCTTTTGTCTGAACAGATTAATAAACAATTAGTTAGTTAGAGCCCTGGTGGGCAATGGTAGTTATTTTAGGCATGCAAGACTAGATCAGTACGTTAATAACCTTTGCTTGGTAGTTAATGTGATTGATTGATATTATTGACAATGGAGCAACCATAATACTTGCATGTACACTGATAGATGTTTGTTGCTCTGTTGAATTCATCTCTGCGTAATGACTGACAGACAATGTCTAAACCTACATTCACCGGTTCTAAGTTACGCACTAAATGATGATTGATGTTTGATGTCACAGATCCTATTCCCCTTGTTCCCTCACTGTATAATTGCTTCAATAATGAGACAGTATCCTGGTTGTTGGATGAAAAGGGACAGCTTTTAAAAGCAAACTCATGTTGATCATGATATATTTTAACCTTGGTCTTGACAGACTAGTGTCATCATTTCCAGCTCCAGCCTGATAACACCAAGGAAAATATTTGCTGTGCTCATGTGCAGCCTAGAAATTATCAACACACATTCATTTCATTCATGAGTTTGAAGGATTCACAAGATGTCAGGTTAAGCTGGTTTTAAAATTGCCTTGAACCAACTCATGCTGGCTGTCATTTATTGACCCACTTTTTACCAATTGACAATTAATTTTATTCTTTATTTGAAGGACTCCCAACACTGACATTGCACTGACTCCAGCATCTGCAGTTCTTGCCATCTCCCTGGTTTTGACTGTGTTACTTCTGTACCTTTAACAATCTTGTAATTATCTTCTTTTTATCGATGTTTTATAGTATTTTATCTAATAACTCTTCTTTCACAATGGCATAGAATTACATGAAATATACAGGATCTAGCAGGGGGCTCCTGTCATGCTGTGATAGTGTCCACATTGTCCAGGTTCAAGTCAGATGTGATCCAGAAGTGTGTCATAACCTATGTCAGCCCAACAGCCAATCCTAATTCAGTTGTCAGTATAAATCTTTACACATTCTGGATTCTTTCATAAATGATGTTCAGTTGTGGAATCCTTCTCATTTAGACAATGTATTTTGAGTTTTGTAAGTGTGAAGTGGTTGGCCACAGTATTTACTGTGCCTGTCACAAACAGCTAAAGTGATGCGCTCTTTGATTTGAGCCACCAGTCTTTGGAACCTATGGCTTACACATCTAGCATAATATCAGCATGAAGATTTCAAAGGAGAAATCAGTAGATAGTGGGAGGTGAGGTCAGTAAGAAGCCCATCACTTTCAAAGAAGCTAATCAAGAATTAGGCAGACATTATCTAATCCATGAGTAATTGTGTACTAAAATGTGAGGCTGGATGAACACAGCAGGCCAAGCAGCATCTCAGGAGCACAAAAGCTGACGTTTCGGGCCTAGACCCTTCATTAGAGAGGGGGATGGGGGGAGGGAACTGGAATAAATAGGGAGAGAGGGGGAGGCGGACCGAAGATGGAGAGTAAAGAAGATAGGTGGAGAGAGTGTAGGTGGGGAGGTAGGGAGGGGATAGGTCAGTCCAGGGAAGACGGACAGGTCAAGGAGGTGGGATGAGGTTAGTAGGTAGCGGGGGGTGCGGCTTGGGGTGGGAGGAAGGGATGGGTGAGAGGAAGAACCGGTTAGGGAGGCAGAGACAGGTTGGACTGGTTTTGGGATGCAGTGGGTGGGGGGGAAGAGCTGGGCTGGTTGTGTGGTGCAGTGGGGGGAGGGGACGAACTGGGCTGGTTGAGGGATGCAGTAGGGGAAGGGGAGATTTTGAAACTGGTGAAGTCCACATTGATACCATATGGCTGCAGGGTTCCCAGGCGGAATATGAGTTGCTGTTCCTGCAACCTTCGGGTGGCATCATTGTGGCAGTGCAGGAGGCCCATGATGGACATGTCATCAAGAGAATGGGAGGGGGAGTGGAAATGGTTTGCGACTGGGAGGTGCAGTTGTTTTTTGCGAACTGAGCGGAAGTGTTCTGCAAAGCGGTCCCCAAGCCTCCGCTTGGTTTCCCCAATGTAGAGGAAGCCGCACCGGGTACAGTGGATGCAGTATACCACATTGGCAGATGTGCAGGTGAACCTCTGCTTGATGTGGAATGTCATCTTGGGGCCTGGGATGGGGGTGAGGGAGGAGGTGTGGGGACAAGTGTAGCATTTCCTGCGGTTGCAGGGGAAGGTGCCGGGTGTGGTGGGGTTGGAGGGCAGTGTGGAGCGAACAAGGGAGTCACGGAGAGAGTGGTCTCTCCGGAAAGCAGACAGGGGAGGGATGGAAAAATGTCTTGGGTGGTGGGGTCGGAGTAATGGTGTACTGTCCATTTCTTTACAAACCAGTTAGATTTCGAGATCTCTGATCATACAAAGGGCTAGCAAGGGTTAATAAGTGGTCTGACTCTGTGTAGTTAAGTACAAAGAGGACCAATCACAGAAGGACAACTTCTGTTAACATAAGAGAACAAGAGACAACTGCCCAGACTGTTAGAAAATGCAAATTCCATAGTGAATTGATAGAATCTATTGCTTATTTATCTTGGTAAATTTAATAAAGTCTCTAAATCATTATGAAAACATACTTGAACCAGGATTGGATCTTGTCAATAATCAGGATGACAAAACCTTTCAAATTAGTTCCACCACAAAACTAACTCAGTCCACAATTGCAATTTACTTCAGTCTTATAATTTAAGTTAAAATGAATCCCAAAAATCTGACAGTAAATAGACTGCTACTGTATTTCAATTAATTTACATGCCACAGTTCTTTATTTGGTAAAGAGAAAGACAAACATTTCATTCTCACACAAGTAGTTCTCCACAATCACCTTTCAAGGACCCGTCAACATTTGCTCTGATGAAGCTGTTTATAACTCACCATAAACTCCCAGAATCCGTCTTCAGCCTGTTTTATTCTTCCTGCCATTTTCCACATTATACTCCATTTTCCCAGTATTCGCCCTCTCACTAACCTTTCTAGAACCATTTGGATCCTTATGTCTCCTTCACAACTTTCTTTAATACCTATTTTAGTGTAACCTGGAAATTTGCTAGCGATAGCTTCTATCCCTTCATCCAAGAAATTTATCTAAATTATGAAGAGTTGAAATGCAAGCACTGATTTGCATACCAGTCATTATATCTTGCCAACCTGTAGACCTGGTGGTACAGGTTCATAGTTCTATGCTATTGCGAAAGAAGAGTTACTCGAGAAAATATTATAAAATATAGATAAAAAGAAGATAATTTACAAGGTTGTTAAAGGTACAAAAATAACACAGTCAAAACCAGGGAGATGGCAAGAACTGCAGATGCTGCAGTCAGAGATAACAGAGTATGAATCTCGAGGAACACAGCAGGCCAGGCAGCATGAGAGGAAGAGGAAAGCTGACGTTTCGGGTCGTGGCTCTTCTTCAGTCAAAACCCGTTTCAATTTCAATAGATGCAACAAAAAAAGGCTGCAAGTAACAGGTAGACAGAGTGGTGAAGAAGATAACAAAGTGTGAGGCTGGATGAACACAGCAAGCCAAGCAACATTTCAGGAGCACAAAAGCTGACGTTTCGGGCCTAGACCCTTCATCAGAGAGGGTGAAGAAGGTGTTTGACATGCTTGCCTTCATTGGTCACAACCTTGAATATAGGAGTTGGATTGTCATGTTGCAATTGTATAAGACATTGATGAGGCTACTCTGAGAATACTGCATGCAATTCTGGTGACCCTGCTTTAGGAAGGATATTGTTAAACTAGAAAGAGTCTCTGGAAATATTTTCAAGGATGTTAGCAAGGCTAGAGGGTTTGGGTGAAAAGGAGAGGCTGGGAGAGGGTCAGAGGCTGAGGAGTGATGTTTTACAGGTTTATAAAATCACGAGAAACACAAGTATCGTGAATAGCCAAGGCCTTTTTCCCAGGGTAAGGGATCATAGGTTTAAGGTGAGAGGGGAAAAATTTAAAAGGGACCTGAGGGCAACAGTTTTACGGAGAGTGTTGCATGTACGGAACAAGCTGCCAGAGGAAGTGGTAGAGGCAGGTATAATTACAGCATTTGAAAGGCATTTGGACAATGAATGTAAATGAATATGAAAAATGTAGAGGGATATAGGCCAACAGTAGGACAATGGGACTAATTCAGTTTAGGATACCAGGTCAGCATTGATGAGTTGCACTGAAAGATCTATTTCTGTGCTGTATGATTCCATGAGTCTATATCTATTTTCTGCTTCCTGTTAGCCAGCCAATCTTCCATCAATGTCCATATATTCTCATACACCCTCTATACTGTTGAGATTTACTTTTCTGCAATAATATTTGATATGTTACCTGACTTCTTGAAATCTGTACGTGTGAATGTATTGTACATCTATGTGTTCGCCTTTAACAGCAGCATATATTATTCCTTCAAAGAACTTCAACAATTGGTTAAACGTGTTAAATATGACTTCCCTATCACAGAATCATATTGGCTCTACCTGGCCATCTTGAATTCATTTAAGTACCCTGTGTTAACTTTCTTAATAATGATTTCCAGCATTATACCAGTGACAAATTTTAAGCGACTGCTTTGTAAGGTGGAATCTTAGGGGGGATGTGTGGTAGAATTGACAAATGGGGAAAGACCCATCACAACATCAGGATTATCTTGCTCCATCTTTTATACTTTTCACAAGTTGGGTGACAAAGTTCTCATTAGACAGCAGCAAGATGCCGATATTTGGTTATTATTACATGCTGACTATCTTGGTAACACTACAAGTTACCTTATTAATATTTGGAATTGCCTGTTTCCAATCTTGCTAAACAGATAGACACAAGAAAATGTGACAAGGAATCCAGAGCAAGCACCTGGCAGATTCAGCTCACTGCATGTTGCAAATGAGCCCTGTGCGGGATGCTGGTAATGACATCTCAGAGCAAGCTCCATGGAGATTGGCCATACACATCCACACCCACACCCACAGACACTGGTCTCCAACCTGTGCTAGCCTCTGTGAACTCTCAGCGCTCATCTCCAGTTCATTTACAGGTCACTTTGGCACTTCAATGCTGCCACCCAGGCTGCACAAGCAACTATCATTAGAGTGCAGCTACCAAGCTCTTTTACTGCTGCCTTGCCTTGCTATTTAGTACAAACATAAAGCTAGGAAGCTTATCAGAGTTGTCAGCTGGCCTTCATTCAGGGGTTCCCAGCACAGTAAGTCAAGGGCATTCTCTACAGCAGCTTACCGTCTGTTCAGTGTTAGCATCCTCTCCTCATAAGGGTTGAGGAGTTGAATGGTGGTCCACACAATGCTTGGCTTGACTCTTTCTGTACTATTGTGGGCTGTTTTCCTCATGGAATGAGAGTAAGCTAGGCATTATGGAAGTGAATGGCACAGCTGGTATTTTTGGCACAGGTGGGAAGGTGCCAAGAGCATTGAGTAGGCAGCGCAGAGGGCATGCAGGGTTAGTGAAGTCAGGGGTTGGGGCTGATAACAGCAAACGATGAAAGATGTTGCAGACAATAGTGAGAATGCTAGAGAAAGAGCGCTGGTGGGAGTAGGATATGGTGAGAAATAGATTGTGTATGAGCTATCAGAGAGAAGATAGTTGCACTTATGCTGGTGGAGTGGAAAAGGCAATTGATATTTTTCTACATTGCTGGGCATTCTTCCACAAGGCTGAGAGTGCAATAACTCAGGTGGCAATGTCAGAGCAGGCTGGCATGGTCAGCTTTCCTAGCATTGTCCCGAGGGATAAGAACATCTTGTTTGGGGAAAATGTTACAAACCAGGCAGGGCAGCTCTGAGCTGTCAGGGCTTGATCAGGTACATGATGGGCTTTTAAAGATAGTACACCTGCCAGTGTTTTGATAGAAATCCCACGAGTGGTGAGTTGCTCTGGCGACAGTGTGCTAAGATGTGGCAGAAATTGGACATGAGAGATGCCATCGGCAGTTAATGAGGCGGACTTGGTAATATAGGACAAGAAAACTGACCCAGACTTGCAATAAGAAGCTTTCCAAAATACTAACTGCAGCTCAGACTTAGCCAAAAAATATATATATACCTGTATTTTTCTACTGCTGTTTCCCTCCTTTATGAATAAAGGTGTTGTATTTATGATCTTCCAATCTGCTGCAGGCTCCACCATATCTTAGGCATTTTTAGAAAAATAAAATCAATGCATCAACTGTAATACTGGCTACTTCTTTTAAGACCCTATGGTGAAGTTCATTATGACCCAGGCACTTGTCAGCCCATGGTTCCAACAATTTGCTCAGTAGCACTTCCCTGGTGATTGTAAATTACCTGAGTTTCGTACTCTCACTTCCTGATTCATAGCTGCTTCTGGGATATAACTTCTATACTCTATGATGTAGTCTGATGCAAAATACCTGATCAATTCGTCTGTCATTTCTTTAATTTTCATTATCAATTCTCCAGAATCAGTTTCTACTGATTCTACTGACAAATGCTCACTTTGTTCACTAACATTTTAAAATACTGGTAGAAACTCTCACTAACTGTTTTCATATTTCTACTTAGATTTCTTTCATTCTCCAGTCCCTTTCTACATATTAACTTTATGACAAACTTTGACTATTTCTTCAGTTGTTCTCCACCTTGCCATGAAGTTACTGATGGAAGGCTTGCACCTCAAATCGTAAAAGTGACTCCTCATCTCTACCTAAACTGTTTCCACATCTTGATTTCTGTAAATTAGGTCATCCTTCTCTGCTAACATCATTAGTTAACAGAACTGATTCCTCATATTTTCCTAGCTTCCTGTCCTTTCTAAATGTTCTGTTCACCTTAAAATTCAGCTACAAATCCATGTCAGCCCACAGTCCAAAATCATCTGAAACCACTGGGAGCAGTCCCATTGGACTGAGGTGGCCTTTCTAACCAGCCTGTTTCAGTACTCACCCACCAAAATGTCCTTCTGCCATCTATTTTTGGAGTTGGTGGACCCAACTTCATTCTGTCCCTACCACCATCAAAATAAAAATCTTACAACTCAGGCAAATTAACAAGTTGGGTATGTCAGGTGGATAATTGTCTGACTTGAGCTGTCCTGTACCATAATGAAAATCTGAATCTGAAGTGTACTGAAGTATTCAATCATTTATTCTGTCATGCCAAAACTCAGTTCTGCCCGTCAATTTTAGATTACTAGACAGCAATCAAGAGAGACGATCCATTTCTAAAATGTTATTCTAAACATTCTAACATTTCTAAAATGTTATTCTTTCTTATTTCAGAGAAGTTGTTGAGGCCACATTACTACACTAAGTGACTTCTTGTTTAAGAACAGGTGCTTAGAGCAACAGGAGAAGTTAAAACTGTTGCTTCTTGAGTTGTGCAGATCTACATCAAACCATTTATTATCTGATATATTGGAGGAGATTCTCCAATTCTTCATTTGTTGTTTATCTTACCTAGAAGTATTTAAACAAATAAGCCCAGCCAGAAATAATGATCGCTTCACAGTTTTCTCATTTATAAGCTGTAACTGGTGATTGCTTATGTCACAGGATTTCCTTTAGTGCTGTGCTGTAATTAATGTTTTGAAAAGTAGCCACTGATCTAACAACAAAAGTAAATTATCAAAGACACAGCATTAAAGGGTTGTTGAACATGATTAAAATCAATACAGTTTTTGCATATTTTTACTCCAGGAAAAGGTTTGTGATATCCTATGCTCTGGATTTGACTTGAGCATATCTATGAATACAGTTCCAATACAGTTACTTTACTAACAACTCCACAACAAGATGGGTAGTGGCACTGTGGCTTAGTTGGTAAAAGTGCCTGCCGAGTGAAAAGGGCAGCATGGTGGCACAGTGGTTGGTACACAGCACTAGACACTTGGGTTCAATTCCACTCTCAGGCAACTGTCCGTGTGGAGCAAAATAAATTCTTGTGACTTCAGACCGAGAGTAATATAGTTGACTCTTAACTGTCCTCTAGGCAATCAGGGATTGACAATGGCCGCTGGCCTAGCCAGTGATGCCCATATCCTTTGAATAATATTAGATCAGGATTGATAGATATGGTCCGGTCAAATCCTTTGAGCTGTAAGGAGAGGCTGGATATGCTGAGCATAGGAGTCTGAGAGGTGGCCTATAGTGGTTTGTAAAATCAAGAGGGGCATGGATAGGGTGATCAGCAAGGCCTTTTCCCCAGGGTAGGGGAGTCCAAAACTAGAGGTCATAGGTTTAAGGGGAGAAGAGAATTATTTAAAAGGGACCTGATGGAGCAACTTTTTCACAACAGAAGCTGGTGTGTCTATGGAACAAGCTGCCAGAGGAAGAGGTAGAGACAAGTATTATTACACCATTTAAAAGGCATTTAGACAAGTAAATTGATAGAAAATTTTTAAAGGAATATGGGCCAAATTCAGGCAAATTAGACTAGTTCAGTTTAGGAAATCTGGTCGGCATGGGCGGGTTAGGCCCAAGGGTCTGTTTCCATGCTGTATGGCTCTGTGGCTCTATAATTCTAAGAAAAAAATCAAACCGGGAAATTAGCAGTCTAATGACATCCTGTTAACATTCAGGGGAATTGCTGTTGCCAAATACACCACACCCAATGACCGTGGTGTAACTATTTATTGGAATGAAACAGGAGCACATAAGTGTGTTTGCGATTGTACCAGACTAGGGATTGGTATTCAGTGGTGAGTAGTTCTTCTGAATTTCCTAAGTCTCTTGATTAACTCCAGGGCACAAATCAAAGATGTGAGAGAATGTTTCCCTTTATCTGCATGTTTGTACTTCTAATAAACACACAACGTTTGTACTACAGATGATTTAGGACAAAATATGATTTTGATTGGTGCTATATCCACCACATTAAGCATTCACTCCAAACTGCAATGAGGTGAGGTCCCAGCAAATGTACTATTCTCCGTCAAAGCTCTCTGTTTCACCACCACATTCTCTTCCTTCCAGACTTTCCTTCAAAGTTAGAGATTGCTGGAAAAGCTCAGCCGGTCTGTGTGGAGAAATCAAGTTAACATTTCAGGTCGAGGGACCCTTACTCAGAGGAGTTCACGTAAGTGTTCACCTCAGTAGGGTGACTTAAACTTCATCAAAGAGATAACTTTGAAGGAAAAATTGAAAGAACTGAAGATGCTGTAAGTCAGAAATAAAAACAGAGATTGTTTCTGATTTACAGCAACCACAGTTCTTTCGACTTTTCCTTTAAAGTTGCCTCTTCGATGAAGTTTAAGTCAGTCTATTGAGATAGACACTTACTTGCGCTCAATTTTGCCTTTTATTTCATTCTTCTCATCTGAAGTGCTTTTGGATTCTTTTTATAAATTAAAAATCCCATTAAATACAAGTTGAAGTTGCTGAATGACAGTTAATCTATTCAGTTGATGATGTTAATCAAGGAAAGAATGTTTTCTGAAACACTGATAAATTCTCTAACTATTCCTTGAAAGCTACTGTGATTTCATATGAATCAGTAAATTAGCATATCTCCTAAAGGTCTCATCATAGAGACACTCCTAACAATACAGAACATCCTCAGTACTACACTTAAGTATTGACTTCTGTTCTTGCTCAATATTTTGGGTGAAAGTTGAGCACACAACCTTCTGACACAAGAATTAAGAATGTTATGAACAATGTCAAGTTGATACTTAAGACATTTATATCTTTGGTACACAATATCTTCAGAGTGAATTCTGCTGTACTTCAGAATTCTGATACTTATACTTAGCTTCTACTCCTTACAACATTCATGTAATCATATATCACTTGATGTATACAGTCACAAATTGAATAAAATAAATGTTTGCCATTTATGGTCCAAATTTCTGAAGTATTAATGTTTATAAGTATTCAGAAGAGAATGCAAAAATGTTTATGTTTGTGGAGAGACATCAGAACATTAGGATTCCTAGAAGTCTTTTATGGATAATGAAGTATTTTTAAAGTGTGATCACTGTTGTAAACATGACAACCAATATATCTAATATATAAAACGATCCCACCAGCATGCATTAGCTATTAGCCATAATAATTTGTTTTACACCTGTGCTTGCAAAGCCTGAGATGGATCAACACATTGAAGATAAAATCTAAAGGCATTTTAGGTATAACACTAGATCAGGCATAGACAGTTGAAATACATTGCTATCTTTGCCTTATGTATACTGCTTGATATGCTTTTTGTTGAAATTTTTCAATTGTGTGTATTCTAAAAGCAATCCAAGATAAGAGTTGCAAGACTGGAATCTTTCAGAAGAAATGTGTTTTATGATGTATATATCTCCTATGTTTTCCTTCATGGGCAATGCTGCTTCTGGAGTATGGCTGTGATTGTCCCAGAGCCCATTCTTTTTGATCACTGTTTCAATATTTCTTGTGAAGAACTAAGATAGATGCAACTGCCTAACCCCTAAGTTCAATCATGGAGAAACTGCAGAAACCTCCAAGTTTCTGACTCCAAATGTAGTGACCCCATTTTGCTAAGATAGCTTTGTATCCTTAGTGTGTTAGGGATAAAAATGCATTGATACAGGGTATTTGTTGAGTAGAAAAATATGAGTTCTGATGAAGGGTCACTCAATCCAAAATGCTAATTCTGATTTCTTTTCACAGATGCTGCCAGACCTACCGAGCTTTTCGGACAACTTCTGTTTTGGTTCAGGAAAACATGCGTTTGTTATTATTAATAATTGTCAAGAAGGGTTGTAATGATGCCATCACTGATCTTAGTTGTTTGAACTGTCATTACCTTGACAGACAGATCAGTTAGTGGAAGAAAGTGAATATCAATTGAAGAAAATGAAGCTCAAGTGATTAGGTTGCTCTTTCCCGTTAACCTTGCATATTCAGTTATAATGGGAACTGCAGATGCTGGAGGATCCAAGATAATAAAATGTGAGGCTGGATGAACACAGCAGGCCAAGCAGCATCTCAGGAGCACAAAAGCTGACGTTTTGGGCCTAGACCCTTCATCAGAGAGGGGGATGGAGAGAGGGTTCTGGAACAGGTTAGGGAAGCAGAGACAGGCTGGGCTGGTTTTGGGATACAGTGGGGGGAGGGGATGAGCTGGGCTGGTTTTGTGATGCAGTGTGGGGAGGGGACGAACTGGGCTGGTGTTGGGATGCAGTGGGAGAAGGGGAGATTTTGAAGCTTGTGAAATCCACATTGATACCATTGGGCTGTAGGGTTCCCAAGCGGAATATGAGTTGCTGTTCCTGCAACCTTCGGGTGGCAGCATTGTGGCATTGCAGGAGGCCCATGATGGACATGTCGTCTGAGGAATGGGAGGGGAAGTTAAAATGGTTCGCGACAGGGAGGTGCAGTTGTTTATTGAGAACCGAGCGGAGGTGTTCTGCAAAGCGGTCCCCAAGCCAACGCTTGGTTTCCCCAATGTAGAGGAAGCCACAGCAGGTACAATGGATACAGTATACCACATTGGCAGATGTGCAGTTTGCATACTCAGACAGATTCCAAGTGTGTCAGGATGTGATTCCAGCAGAAATGGTGGCAGTCAAAGTCCATGAAAATTTGGGCCCTTATTGATGAAGAAGAACTCAAAATAATTTTGAAAAATATTTCAATTGGCATTGGTTGTGCTTCTTGTTAATGGATTTTCAATACTTCTACCATAGCACTGCAGAAATTCAGATTCCTTTGATGTTTTAGTTATATGAGAGTTGCTGCATAAAATACTGCAGTGTCTCCATTGGCTGGAGGGTAAAATGACAGCTTGAACATTTTGCATGGACACTTTACTATTAGTATGGAGAACAGCAATTTGTATTTACTTAGTAACTTTAATGAAATTTTACAGACTAAAACATATTGCAGGAGGAGGATCAAACTGTGTTTAAATTTGACTGAAAGTGGACAAAATGAGGGCATAGGATCAAAAACTTTATCAAATATTTTTAAGGTGTATTTTAAAAAGGAAGAGGATAGAGACCTCTAGGGAAAAAATTAAATGCATTAAACCCTGGTGACACAAGCTATGACCACTGTCTGTGGGCGGGGTAAAATTAAATCTTTACAGTTTTATCAAAGATTTGTATCTCAGGTTGTGGGTGAGGTTGTTGACTTGCTCGCCAAGCTGGCTTGTCCTTGTTCAGACGTTTTGTCACCGTGCTAGGTTCTCCACTCATAAAGCTGTCTTAATGCAATTGGACCCCACATACAAACCCATGCAGAACAAACCGGAAGCGACCCTATTCACCATAACGGACCGGACAATATAAATTCCAAGCTGAGTAGAATAACGTCATTCCATCGGAGACTCCACTGATAATGTCACCTAGCAAGGTGACAAAATGTCTGAACGAGTGCAAGTCAGCTCAGCGAGCAAATCGACAACTTAAAATTGGAGGTTTGTACGGCTGGATCTGGAGCTTCAAAGGGATGTTATCATGGAGGGACAGGTAGATAGACAATGATAATCGAATAGAAAGACAGTCAATAGATAAGTGATGAAACTACGGGTGATGCAACCTGACCGGCCACTTTTCCAGCACATGTAATTACACAACAGATACTCCTTTTAGGTAGACTTTACAAATGTTACTCATTATCATATCTCTTTTCTGTTAATTAAATAACTATATTTTAA
Organism: Stegostoma tigrinum; assembly: GCF_030684315.1. Classification (NCBI taxonomy): domain Eukaryota; kingdom Metazoa; phylum Chordata; class Chondrichthyes; order Orectolobiformes; family Stegostomatidae; genus Stegostoma; species Stegostoma tigrinum. Next base: position 18,550,326 of record NC_081356.1, read on the forward strand.
TTTGTTTCAATGTCATTTGTATTAAAACCACTTGCGAATATTAATTCAAAATTCTCTAATCTTTTCTGAACTCCATATTTTTGAAGCCAGCAGGGCTGTCTGACCTCTCGCCGGTCAGTGGGAAACAAACAGTAAATCCGTTAAAAAGAAATGACTTCAGTTTCGAATGTACAATAAAATTAAACAGTACAGCACAGGAATACGCCCTTTGGCCCACCATGTCAGTGCCGACCATGATGTCATTAGAAATGTTGTAACATTAGTCTGCAAATGATCCATATCTGTCCACTCTATGCCTGGTCATGTGTCTGTCTGAATGCCTCTTACATTTTGCTGTCAAGTTGGCCTCTACTACTTCCCCTGGCAGCATGTTCTGGACATCTACCGCCCTTTGCATAAAAATACTTGCCTCACACAGCTCCTTTAATCTTTCCTTCTCTCACCAGGAACCTGTGCTCCATAGTATTTGACATTTCTACCTGGGGGAAAAGAATCTGACTGTCCACCCTACCCGCACCTTTTGTAATTTTATATGCTTCTATCAGGTCACCAGTCAGCCTCCAATGCTCTAGTGAAAACAAGCCAAGTTTATCCAATCTCTCCTTAAAGCTAATACACTCCAATCGAGGCAATATCCTGCTAAACATCTTTTGCATCCACTCCAAAGCTTCCACATTTTTCTTGTTATATGGTGGCCAGAACTGCGCCCAAAGCTCCAAATGTGCCCTAACTAAAGTCTTATGCAGCTACAACATAACTTGCCAACATTTATATTCAATGCCCCGACCAATGGTGATGAGCATGCTGTATGCTTTCTTTACCACCTTATCCAGTTGTATTTCAATTTTCAGGGAGCTGTGGAATCTGTATAATGATGCTCCTAAGGGTCCTTCCATTTATTGCATATTCCTCTTCCATTTGACCTTCCAAAATGCATCACTTCACATTTTACTGGAATAAACGCCACCTGCCATTACTCCATCCAACTTTCAAACAGATCTATATCCTGCTGTATCCTTTGATAAATATCCTTAATTTTCATGTCATCTGCTCTTACTAATTAGATCACCTACATTTTTGTCCAAACCATTCATATACACTGTGAACAATAGAGGTTCCAGCACAGATTCTTGCGTATCACCACTGGTAACAGACCTCCGATCAGAAAAACACCCCTCCACAACTACCCTCTGACTTCTATGACCAAGCCACTTTTGTATCCAGCTTACCAACTCCACATGGATCTCTTGTAATTTAATATTCTGGATCAGCCTACAATGAGGGACCTTGTCAAATGCTGTCGTAATATCCGTGTGAACAACATCCACTACTTTACCCTCATTAATCATCTTCATCACTTTCTCAAAACCACAATCAGGTTTACGAGATCGGTCCTCTCCCACACAAAACCATGCTGACTACTCCTAATAGGCCTATTCTTTTCCAATACTTCCCCAATAATTTCCCTTCCCAGATTATTCCATTTTGCTGTTCTTAAACAAAGGAACAACATTGGCTATTCTCCAATCTTTTGGAACCTGGCCTGTGGCTAATGAGGATAGAAAAATCCCTGTTAAGGCCCCAACAATCTCCTCTGTTGCCTCCCTCAGTATCCAAGGATAGATCCCATTAGGCCCTGGAAATTTGTCTATCTTTGTCCTTCCAGATACCCAACAATTCCTCCTTCTTAATAATGACATGCCATAGAATATCAACATCCCCCTCCCTAACCTTACCATCATTATATTCTTCTCCATGGTAAATACTAATGCAAAGTTCTCATTAAGAACCTTGCCCACTGGCTCTGTGTCTATGTATAAATTCCTTCCTTTGTCCTTGACTGGATGCATATTCTCTCAAGGTACCATCTTGCTCCTAATATATGTATAAAATGCCTTGGAATTTTGCTTAATCCTACTTATCAAGGTCATTTCATAGTTAATTTTGGTCCTCCTAGTTCCTTGTTTAAGCTGTTTCCTGCTTCATTAATATACCTCAAAGATCTTGACTGACTTCAGTTTCCTAAACCTTACATGCACTATCATTTACTTTTTCACTAAACTTTCAATATCTCTTGTCATCCAAGGTTCCTGAACCATGCTGTCCCTATCTTTCATTCTCAAAGGAACATGCTGGTCATGAACTCTGAACAACCAGCCTTTAAAAGACTCCCGCATGTCAGATGCAGATTTACCCTCAGACAGTCACCGCCCCACCTTTCCCAAGAGATCCTGCTTTTTAACTTTTGATATAACTGCTTAAATTCCCTTTAGAGGACCTCACCTCCCTTCCTGCTTATGCCATTAATACCAATATGGACTATGATCTCTGGCTGCTGTGTCACTATTTTAGTAGCACTGCTACTGAGCCCCAAAGAAGTATCTACTATAAATGCAAAGCAGGACTCCATGAATATATCAGGAAACAATTGAAATTTTATCAAAACAAATGACATGCTGTTGCTAAGCCAATGCATTAAAAAAAACCTTAGTGCATTCTGGGTAACAGGACTGCACTTCTAGATTGCATAAGGAAATATGTGACTCTTGCTGCCCCAAATGTTTCCCCACCTCTTAAGCCCTGAAAACCAAACAACTTATTACTGGGGTCATAAACAGAAGTTGCTGGAAAAGCTCAGCAGGTCTGGCAGCATCTATGAAGAAGAAAGCCAGAGTTCACGATTTGGGCCCGGTGACCGTTCCTCAGAACTGATGGTAGCAACTGATGGGATTATTTGATCTTTGTCCTTTCATGGCACAAGCTGCCACTTTCCACCAGAGATGGTCCAGCTGCTAACTGACAGTTAGAATTCACATGAATTTATTGCCTATTCTTGGCCAATACATTAAACCTTCAGAAAAATTGGTGTTGAAACCTATTCCAACTGGAATCCCTCTCTCTGTACTTCTCATATTACATTGATAGTATTGAAATGCTTGCTGAAGCAATCTTCAAACACCAAGGGCAGAATCTTGTTCCTTTGAGGCTAAATATGGAGGAGGGCCTAAAAGTGGGAGGCCGTTCTACTTAGAGGTTCTATACATAATTGCATCCCTCATGGTTCATTGTGTGTGCAAACACAGGTGAAATATCAAGTATTATGAGAGGTGATGGCTTAGTGGTATTATTGCTGGGTTGTTAATCCAGAGACTGAGATAATGTTCTGGGGAACCATGTTCAAATCCCACCATGGCAGATGGTGGTATTTGAATTCAATAAAATATCTGGAGTTAAGAATCTAATGATGACCATGAATCCATTGTCGATTGTAGGAAAAACCCATCTGGTTCACGTATGCCCTTTAGGGAAGGAAATCTCCCATCCTTTCCTGGTCTGGCCTACATGTGACTCCAGACCCACAGCAAGGTGGTTGACTCTTAACTGCCTCTGGGCAATTAGAGATGGACAATAAATGCTGCCTAGTAGTACTTCTCTCATCCTGTGAATGAATAAAGAAAATTATGGGCAGCACATTCTGCCATCCAGTCAGACATTTTGGGTTCCAACATCTGGTAATGATATTTCAAAGACACCCGGACAGCATGTCACTCTCTATAACGCCACAGCCTCATTCAGTTTCGCCCTTACACGTCCCTGGAAAAGTCAGAGACAAAGCAAAGAGTGACACCATGCTTTAGCATCCTAAAATGTTCTCCTGAAATCTGTCTGGGAAAGGATAGAAATGCTTTTCCCAAGGGATGGTAACAACCCTAATTTCAATTGATGAAGTCAGCCTGGATAGAAGGATTTGTACAAGTCAGCACTCATGGGAGACTCAGGAGAATGTGGCTCTTCGTGCATCTCCAAGAGATGCCCATGTGCAATCATTCTCTGTTATTGCATTTCAGCTACCAATATCGGACTAATTGTATCACAGTTCTCCTGGTCATCACAAATCAGTCAGAGATTGCACTTTCAACATAAAATGAACTGTGACACGCAGTGACTCATGCACTATCAGCTCACACACCGTTGATAACAATATTGATTTCGGGAGATAATGTACATCTGAAGATTTTCATGAAAGAGTACAAACAGTTTCTTGATGAACACCTCAAGTAACTCAGACTCACACATCATTAAATGCTTCTGGCAGAGGTATTGGAGGATGACGTGTTGGATCTGGAGGTCGTTGGGGTGGTATGTGAGGACGACCCCACAACCAAAGACATATTTCCCTCCCCACCCTTATCTGCTTTCCAGATGGACCACTCTCTCCGTGACTCCCTTGTCTGCTCCACATTCCCCTCCAGCCCCACCACACCCGGCACTTTTTCCTGCAACCACAGGAAGTGCTACACCTGACCCTACACCTCCCCTCTCACCCCCATCCCAGGCCCCAAAAAAACTTTAAACATCAAGCAAATGTTCATTGCACATCTGCTAATGTGGTATACTGCATCTGCTGTTCCCATTGTGGCCTCTTCTACATGGGAGAAACCAAGCGGAGGATTGGGGACCGCTTTGCAGAACACCTAAGCTCAGTTTGCACTAAATAAGTGCACCAGACAGTCGTGAACTATTTCAACTTCCCCTCCCATTCCGCAGTGCCACAATGATGCTACCCGAAGGTTGCAGAAACAGCAATTCATATTCCGCTTGGGAACCCTGCAGCCCAATGGTATCAATGTGGACTTCACGAGCTTCAAAATCTCCCCTCCCCCTATTGCATCCCAAAACCAGCCCAGCTTGTCCCCGCCTCCCCAACCTGTCCTTCCTCCCACCTATCCCCCTACTCCCACCTCAAGCCCCACCCCCATCTCCTACCTACTAACCTCATCCCGCCCACTTGTCCTGTCCGTCCTCCCTGGACTGACCTATCCCCTCCCTAACTCCCCACCTACACTCACCTTTACTGGCTCCATTCCTGCCTCATTGACCTGTCTGTCTTCTCTCCACCTATCTTCTCCGCAATCCATCTTCTATCTGCCTCCCCCATCTCCCTATTTAGTTCAGAACACCTTTCCCCTCCTCCATTTCTGAAGGAGGGTCCAGGCCTGAAATGTCAGCTTTTCTGCTCCTCTGATGCTGCTTGGCCTGCTGTGTTCATCCAGCTCCACACTTTGTTATCTCATAAAATGCTTCATTGGTTTTCATCAACAATAGTTCTTGGATGACAGTGAACCATCTTTCAATCAGAACCCTTTAGCGCCCATCTTCTCATATCTCGTTCTTCTTAATAGTGATACACTGAATAGTACAATCAGGCTGTATCTGAAGTTGTAGCTCTAGCTCTGGCTGCCTCTATCAACTGGGTAGCTCTCATTGTGTAAAGCCAGATTCAACAGAACAATTAGTATTTGCCCGGCACTGTGCACTCCATTGTTTCAGTCACTGACGTATTCATCTACTGACTGGCAGAGAAGAGGCCAAGGGACCTTGACCCTCATCCATGTGTTCTATCCTCTCAAAGGGTATGGGAGATGCTATTAGGTACTAGCAGTGAAGAGGAGTTACGGACAGACACCCAAAGATTGTCTTCTTAGGAAATTCCATGGGTACCCTGCTGTACCATCTCCCCTGTGCCATTCTCCAAAAATGTCTAACCTCAGTACTGCCTTACTTCTTCAGCAACCTCATCATCATCATTGGCTCCCGAAGCATCTTTGCCAGACTCATCTTCTCCCTTGTCTGAGGAGACAGGTGGCTGGTCCATCTCTCCTTTCTCTAAGTTCTCATGCTGCTGTAGAGATAGGTTGTGCAGAACATAGGAAACAATCATTACTTGGGAGATTAAGGCTAAAACTGCTGATGCTGGAAATCTGAAAAAGACAAAATATGTTGTGGAAATTCTTGCAGTATCTGTGGAGAGAAGCAGTCAATATTTTAAATTTAATGTCTCTTCTCTAAATCTGGATGCTGAATCCAGTGAGTACTAAATGCTCTTCCTGAGCAATCCAGGCAATGGAAGTACATCAAAAACCAATGTTTGTGCAAGAATGATGTAAGCGAATGCATGGGTAGCATGATAACGTTGTTTACTTTTGGTTTCAGGGTTTCATGCTTGGCTCATTAGCCATGCTTTTTAGGGGTACCACATGTGACCCCTAAACCTGCCCTGAGGATGATTTGATGAGTGGGGTGAAGCTATAAACATTCATTGAACCTGGGAGCACTGCAGAATACAAGCATTGTGACAGCTTTCTGGGTAGTGCGTGTACACTTGTAGTAATTGTTGCCTGTGGTCACAAACAGGCTGGACACTGAGCAAGTGAAGTCTTTGCCTGTTCAGAAATCTGACTGAATGATGCCGTGGAGCTCTGAGCATTTCATGTTTGAAATGTTCAGTTCTGGTCACCCAGTTATGGGAATGATATTACTAAGTTAGGGAGGGTTCAGAAGAGACTTATCAGGATGTTGACAGGTATGGAAGGTTTGAGTTAAAAAGAAAGGCTGGATAGGCTGGGACTATTTTCACTGGAGTGTAAGAGATTGGGAGGGTGATATTATAGAGATTTATGAAATCATGAGAGGTATGGATACTGTTAATAGTAGATGTCTTTTCCCGAGGATGGATAATTTCATGACTATGGGCATATTTTTAAGTTGAGAGTAGAAAGATTTAAAAAAGACATGGGGGATTTTTCTTTAGGCAGAGAGTGGTTCATGTGTGGAGTGAACTTCCTGAGGAAGTGGTGGATATAAATACAATTGCAATGTTTATAAGACATTTGGATAAATACTTGAATACAAAAGCTTTGGAGAGATATGGGCCAGGAGCAGGCAGGTGGGACTAGTTTAGTTTGGATTATGTTTGGTATGGACTGGTTGGAACAAAGGGTCTGTTTCCAAGCTGTATGACTCTATGACTCTGTAAGTTGATTTCTCCTTGTGATCCAGTGCTCCTGAGGGAACACAGAAATAGCTCCAAATCCAACGGCTTGACATCTTGGGTGTCTGTGCCCATGGTGAACTGGACAAATAGTGTTGTTTCCTTCGCAAGGTCATCAATGTACTCACTAATGCCCTTATGGGATGCTAACTGGGAGGTGGCACAAATATCTCCAATTGAGGTTACAAGCAATAAACCATTACTTTTTATAATGTTGATGTCAAAGTGATTGTATCGAAACCATGCAAAGAAAATAGTATGTCACAAATAGATTCTTACAAACTCTGCTGTGCTATTAATCAATTTTGCTTGATTTCCCTTTGGAGTCTGTTGTATTGATAACAAACTTCAGACTAAAATCAACAACATTGTTGGAACAAATTGATCTTGGAAATATTTGTAAATCTCATTCACAGCACATATAATCAAAAGTTATTTCATGGTTAAAGAAGCAAAACAATGAATTAAAACCAAATTGTTCCTGTGGAAGAGCTAATTTGATACACATTTACTGCATTATCTATGAGCTTTGCAGTTTTATCATCATCCTGTATTTATGTAACATTTGTACAATTACCTTGATTCATTTTTGTTTTCTGCATAGTTTGTGAAGAACTGAAAACTTTTTGTATGAATCAACATGGACATGTCGCATTTTTAAAAAAAGGTAAAGCATAAGATAAGAATTTTAAAATCAGACCATTTCTTCTAAGGGCCATATATTTTTGCCCTGAAGTCTCTAATCAGTTCATTCAGTCCCATAAGGTGAAAGCTCCAATACTGTAGCACCTTCTTCACACTTCTGAAACATAAACATTCAAAAGTCAACATATTAACCTACTCTTAGTATAAGACTTTGAAAAGTGATCAGTATTAATGTATCTCAAATAATTGTATTTGGATTTATGAACCGGCAGGTAATTGACATCCCCAAACATATAGCTATTGACAAAAACAATAAAAGAGAAAACAGTCAACAGTAGACAGTAAATTCTAATATAAATTGTCTAGAAAATTACTCTGTATGTTGATGTTAACATATCTACACTTTATAAAGAGGTTTATTAAACACCACTTTAACATCTCTTCATTATTTCCTTTTAACATGACATTGGCTATGCCTTATCTTAGATATACAACAGACACAATTTTCCCTGTTTCTGAACAACACTGGCAATGATGGAAAAATATGGTGATATCAGAAAAAATAAGATTCTTAACGTTGAGAAAAATATATCCAATTTTCCACCTAGGGCTCTAACAGGTTAGATTAAAAATGCACTATTGAGAGGTAAGGGGTCTATATGCATGTATAGCATCTCATTTGTGCCTAGTCTCACATCATTTACATGCAAGTTTCTATGTTTTCATTAAGTGGAGAGAGATTACATGATGAGTATTCCTAACTTGAAAGTCTGAGTGGTATCTGGTAGTTGCAACTTGTTGATTTCTTCAATAGACCTCCATTTGGTGAGCATTTTCCCAACAACTCAGAACATGCTGCATGGAAGTGGTTGAGTGTCCTCCATTTTCGCAAAAGTTGGCATATACAAGCACCAGCCTCACCAAATCATGACAGCAGATTTTGGACTCGATCAGAATACAGTTCAGCACTTCAATACTGCACTTTGGGACTCATCAACACTTTACATTGCAAGGCTGCTGTCAGGCCACATTGCATGCACAAAAACAGGCATCTATCTCATTACATCCAAACAGTGCGCAACTCAGATTTCTTAGCGCTCACTAATTTTGTCTCCACTTATCACAGCGTCTCTGTCTGGCCTTGCTGTGCCTTTTTGTGCATTTCTGCCTCATTCCAAATCTAAGCGAAATATCCCTTAGTCTCTCATCAGTCTATTGTCAGTCAGGGATCTCAATACAGTGAGTCAGAGGCATCATCTGATCTCAGATCGTGTGCTTCGACAGATTCAGTTGTCCGCTTTGGAGTGTTCATGGGGTTCTGTATCATTACAATCCAGGGAGTGATCCACAGTCAGCCTAGTTATTAGCAGTATGTCAGGAGCTGTACAGAGATCAGCCAAGGGTCTAGTCATTTTGTACTTATCCATTCATAGAATGTGGGTGTAGTTGGCAGGCCAGCATTTATAGCCTCTCTCTAGAAGAGATTCAGAAGGTGGAAGTGAACTGCTTCTTGAACTGCTGCAGTCCATGTGCTGTAGATTGATGCACAATGCTCTTAGGGAAGGCATTCCGTGATTTTAGCCCAGCAACAGTAAAGGAAGAGTGATGTATTTCCAAGTCTGGATGGAAAGTGATTTGGAGGGGATCTTGTGGCTGATGGTGTTCCCATTACTGTTGCCCTTGTCCTTCAAGATGGAAGTGCTTGTGGCTTTGAAAAGTGCTGCCTAAGAATCTTGGGTGAATTTTGACAATATATCCTGTAGATAATATACACTGCTACAACTGAATGTTGGTGATGGAGGAAGTGGATGCTTCTGAAAGTGGGTTGTTTTGTCCTGGATGGTGTCTAGATTCTTGAGTATTGTTGGAGCTGCATCCATCCAGGCAAGTGGGAGTATCCATCTCACTCCTGATTTGTGTCCTGTCGATGATGGACAAGTTTCGGGGAGTCAGGAGATGAGTTACTTGCCACTGTTTTTCCTAGCCTCTTAAGGTCTGCTCTTAGAGTCACTGTGTTTGCATGGCGAATCCAGTCAAGCTTCTGGTCAATGGTAATCCCAAGGATGTTGATAGTGGGGGATTCAGTGATGGTAGCACTCAGGGTGGGCGATGGCCGAGTGGTATTATTGCCATTATTAATCCAGACACCCAGCTAATCTTCTGGGGACCCGAGTTTGAATCCTGCCATGGCAGATGGTGGAATTTGAGATCAATAATAATCTGGAAATAAAAGTCTAATGATGACAATGAAACCATTGCTGATTGTCAGGGAAACCCATCTGGTTCACTAATGTCCTTTAGGGAAGGAAATCTGCCATCCTTTCCTGATCTGGCCACACAGCAATGTGGTTTACTCTTAACTGCTTTCTGAGCAATTAGGAATGGGCAATAAATGCTGACCTAGCTAGCGATGCCCACATCCCATGAATGAATGAAAAAAAAATACCATGAATGTTAAGGGTGGTGATTAGATTGTCTCTTTTTGAAGATGGTCATTCCCTTGCATTTTTTGTGCTGTAGATTTTACTTCTCACTGTTTAGTCCAAGTCTGGATGCTGTCCAGATTTTGTTGTATTTGGCCATGGGCTGCTTCAATGCCCAAGGAATCGCAAATGGTGCTGGACATTGTGCAACCATCAGCAAACATCCACCCTTTTGACCCTATGATGGAGGGAGAGTCATTGCTGAAGCAGCTGAAGATGATTGCATCTAGGACATCACTCTGAGGAACTCCTGTAGAGGTGTCCTGGTGCTGAGATGACTGATCTCCAACAACGATGACCACCTTTCTATGTGTCTGGTATGACTTTTCCAGCAGAAAGTTTGGCCCTTGAAATTTACTGATTCCAGTTTTGCTCGTGCCGCTTCATGCCACACTGAGTTGAATGTGGCCTCGAATGTGGGCTGCCACTCTCACCTCACCTCCGGAATACAGCTCTTTTGTCCGTGTTTGAACCAGACTGTGATGTGTCAGGTGCTCAGTAGCCCTGGTGGAACCTGAAATGGGAGTCTCCGAGCAGGTTATTTCTGAGCAGGTGCTCCTTGAAAGCACTGTTGATGAAACCTTCTGTTACTTCACTGATGATGGAGAATAGGATAATGGGACAGTAACTGAGGTAACTCAGTACGAAGCTGGATGAACACAGCAGGCCAAGCAGCATCAGAGGAGTCGGAAGGCTGACATTTCGGACCTAGAACCTTCTTTAGAAAGATACCCTTCTTCAGTGAGGGAAACAGCAAGAGGGATAAACAGACCTGGCGTCATCCATATGGGCACAGATGCAACTGTCCATGAGAGTATCAGTAAGAATGACCACCACACAGTCCTTGTGGAGACGTAGTTCCACCTACATAGTGAGAATACCTTTCATCATGTTGGGTGGCACTATCACTGTGCATAATGGGACAGACTTTGAACAGATCTCGCAGCTCATGACTGGGCATCTATGAGGAGCTGTGGGCCATTGACAGCAGCAAACTTATACTCCAGCACAATGTGCAGCCTCATGGCCTGCATAACCTCCTCTCAACCTTTACCATCAAGGCAGTGGATCAACCCTGATTCAACGGAGAGTGCAGGAGGACATGCCAGAATAGCACCTCTGAAGAAGGGTCTCGGCCCGAAACATCAAGCTTTCCTGCTTCTCTGATGCTGCTTGGCCTGCTGTGTTCATCCAGCTTCACACCGTGTTACCTCAGATTCTCCAGCATCGGCAGTTCCTACTATCTCTGGGCCAGTAACTGGCTGAGTTGGATTTTCCCTGCTCTTTTGTGTACAGGATATACCTGAGCAATTTTCCACATTGCCAAGTAGATGCTGTGTTGTAAGTGTACAGGGAGAGCTTGGCTAGGGAACCAGCAAGTTCTAGGGCACAAGTCTTCAGTACTACTGCCAGAATGTTGTCAGGATCCATAGCCATTCAACTATCTAGTGCCTCCAAGCATTTCTTGATATCATATGGAGTGAATTGAATTGGTTGAAGGCTGGTATCTGTAATGCTGGGCACCATGGAAGAAGACCAAGATGTCCAACACTTCTGGTTGAAGGTTTCTGTGAAAGCTTCAGCCTTATCTTTTTCACAGTTATATTGTACTCTTCTATCATTGAGGATGGGGATATTTGTGTAGACTCATGCTCCAGTGAGTTGTTTAATTGTTAACCAACATTCACTGTGGATAAAGGAGGACTGCAGAGCTTAGATCTGATCCATTGGGTGTGAAATCACTTAGCTCTATCAATTACTTGCTGCTTATGATGTTTGGCATGCAAAAAGTCCTATTTGGTAGTTTCACCAAATTTACAATTCATGTTTAGGCATACATAGTGCTATTCTGGCATGTCCTCCTGCACTCTCCATTGAATCAGGGTTGATCCACTGCCTTGATGGTAATGGTTGAGAGGAGGTTATGCAGGCCATGAGGTTGCACTTTGTGCTGGAGTACAATTTTGCTGCTGTCAATGGCCCACAGCTCCTCATAGATGCCCAGTCTTGAGCTGCTATATCTGTTCAAAGTCTGTCCCATTTAGTACAGCGATAGTGCCACCCAACCTGATGAAAGGTATTCTCACTATGTAGGTGAGACTTCGTCTCCACAAAGACTGTGTGGTGGTCATTCTTACTGATACTGTCATGGACAGATGGATCTGTGCCCATAAGGATGAGGTCAAGTCTGTTTTTCCCTCTTGCTGGTTCGCTCACTACCTGCTGCAAACCCAGTCTAGCAGCTATGTCATTTAGGACTCAACCAATTTGATCAGTCATGGTGCTGCTGAGCCGCTCTTGGTGGTGGACATTGAAATCCCCCACCCAGAGTACATTTTATGCCCTTGCCATCCTCAATGCTTTCTCTAAGCACAGTTCAATATGGAGAAGTACTGATTCATCAGCAACTTAACATAAATAAAATCTTAATCATTGTGGGAAGTGAGAGAAGTGATTGCTGAGCCCCTTGCTGGGATATTTGTGTCACTGATAGCCACAGATGAGGTGCCGGAAGACTGGAGGTTGGCTAACATTGTGCTACTATATAGGAATGATTAGTAAGGAAAAGCCAGGGAACTGTAGACCGGAGAGCCTGACATCAGTGGTGGACAAGTTGTTGGAGGGGATCCTGAGGGAAAAGATTTACATGTATTTGGAAAGGCAAGGACTGACTAGGAATAGTCAAAATGGCCTTGCGTGTGGAAAATCATGTCTCACTAACTCAATTGAGTGTTTTGAAGAAGTAACAGAGGATTGCTGAAGGCAGAGCAGTGGACATGGCCTATATGGACTTCAGTAAGTCTTTCAACAGGGTTCCTCATGGTGGACAAGTTAGCAACATTAGATCACACGAGCCATTTGGAGAACTGCTCAAAGGTAGTGGTAGTGGATTGTTTTTCATGCTGGAGCCTGTGACCAGCAGTTTGCCACAAGGACTGGTGCTATGTCTACTGCTTTTTGTCATTTATATAAATGTTTTGCATGTAAACATACAAGTTATGCTCAGTAGGTCTGCAGATGACACCAAAATTGTTAGTGTAATGGACAGTGAAGGAGGTTACCTCAGAGTACAACTTGATCTTGATCAGATGGGCCAATGGGCTGAGGAGTAACAAATGGAGTTTAATTTAGATAAATGTGTGGTGCTGCATTTTGGAAAGGCAAGTCAAGTCAGGATTTATACAGGTAATGGTAGGGTCCCGGGAGTGTTGTTGAACAAAGAGACCTCAGAGTAGAGCTTCATAGTTTCTTGAAAGTAATGTCACAGTTAGACACATAGTGAAAAAGGAAAATTATACTCTTGCCTTTATTGGTAATTGCATTGAATATAAGAGTTTGGGGGGTTAGTTGCAGTGTACACAATATTGGTTAGGCCATTTTGGAATACTGCATTCGATTCTGGCCTCCCTGCTATAAGAGGAATGTCGTAAAACTTGGAAGGATTCAGAAAAGTGTTACGACGTTGGGTAGAGTGTTTGGTGTTTGTAATATGATAGGGTGGGAAAGGGTGTGTCGTCCCTTTTAAAGATGCTGTGTCTTTTTAGGCTTGGATATTAAAATAAAGGTCTTCAGGCAGCAACAGATGCACAGAGAGCTCTTGAAATTGAAACAATGTCTCAAAAGGCTACAGTCAGCAGGCAAAGCAGCATTCCGAAGAAGGGTCTAGGCCTGAAATGTCAGCCTTCCTGCTCCTCTGATGCTGCTTGGCCTGCTGTGTTCATCCAGCTCCACACCTTGTCATCTCAGATTCTCCAGCATCTTCAGTTTTTACCATTGCTGAAACAATTTTTACCAAGGCAACATGTTTTTGAATTTAGCCAATTAATTTACACCAGGCTCCCTAGATACCAAAACCCAATTAAATTTAAGTCTTATGGATTTGACAGCCTATGACCAATCCTTTTGTAAGACATTAATAGGTCTTAAAATAACAGAACATTCGAAAATCAGTGTGAGAGCAGCTGCCAACTATTAGAGTTAACAACCATCAGACTTAAAGAGAAGATCACTGGGAATGGCAAAATATGTTATTATTTTGTTTGAAAAATAGTTAAAATGACAATGAGCTGCATAGCTTTTGCCAGGAAGACAGGGTTTGTGTAACTAATAAAGTTTGATGCACCAAGTGATTTTTTTGTCATCATGCTTTTTACATTCTCAGTGCGTGTATGTCACTGGAAAGGCTGATAATTGTTGCTCATCCTGAGTTGGTCAGAAGAGCTTGCTAGGTCACTTCAGAGAGCACTTAAGACTAAACATTTGTGTCATCCTGGGGACACATACCTGCTAAACAGCATAAAGTAAGATGTTTCTTCATCTAAAAGTTATTAGTGATTTGATGACATTCTGACAGCTTTATGGTAAATCTTTTTTTTAATAACTAGATGTTTAGAAATTAATCCAAATGGAGTTTGAACAAAAATATTAGCCCATAGCTTTGTTTGATGATACCAGTAACATTTCCATTGCAGTGTTTTTTATTTGTTTAATCAAGCTTTTCAGACATGTCATCACACATATTTGAAGCAGGTGGGATTTGAACCCAGGCCAAATGGCTCAAAGGTAGGGACACTACAATTTCATCACAAGAGGCATTAACAAAATCATTACAATACTGTATCAATGTTTTTAATGTTCTTCATATATTGCAGCTTGTTAAATAGTAGAATGTAAAAATAATGCTTGAAAGGCTAAGAACTATTATCATTACTTTAAATTCTTGCAAAAATTCATTTCCACGTAACCACTATTTTTTGTAATTTACAGTTTAAACTGCGGTGGACACAGTTTCATAACATCTTGGTTTTATTGTGAAGAGCTAGTGAGAAACAGAAATGGCCAACAACAATTGGCATTCATATAGTATCCTCAACATAGAAAAATATTCTGAAATGCTTCACAAGAGCATAGTCAGGCAAAAATATAATTTGAAAATAAAATGGCATAAGCTTCATATTTGATAAGTAATGATGCTTACATAGGATTAAATAATTATAGCAAATGTATCAAATGAGAATCATAAATCAGGAATAGAATTTGGTTCCATTATAAATGTTATTTTTTTCTGAAAAAAAAACAATGCTATTGAGATTATAATGATTCCATTTGAATCTATGCAAAGCCATATTCCAATTAAAATCTCATCTAGTCACTATCAAATGTTGAAGATATAATTTACATTTCCCTGATTTAGTCATAAGATTAGAATAATGGATAATTTTAATCTTGATTTGAGATTTTGTGGATATTGTAAAGTATACGACTAAAGTCTTTAAATCAAAAGTCAGACTTTAATTAGTCCCTTTTATGCATTGCTTCATGTGTTCATTCAGCATTTTGATGGAATTATGCTTCTATTAGTTTCAAAGATCCTAGTTATTTATGAACATTGTTCCTGAAATATTTGATTTTGTGAGATTTACTGATTGTTAAGGATAGCACAGATAGAATAATATTCTCAGATTAGCTAGCCTGTGACATTATTACCGAGTAGGTAATTTGCAGTTGAATCTAATTCCAGTGTGTACAAATATTATAAAAGCAAATTATACAAACTCTTTAGAGATATAACATTGTTGACATACATTCCAAAACAATATGACATAGTGCACATCTGTTGATAAAGTGCTGAGAGATTTTATTCTCTGAGGTACTCCCCCTGACATCAAATGAAATATTTATAGTCTACCCACGATAAAAAAAGGTTTCGCTATAAAAAAAGACAGAGGGTGTGTTGTGTGACAGCAGAGAAAACGACAGGATACAGGAATGGCAGAACTGTGGCAGAAATGACATAAGTGCTAAGACACATTTCAAAAAGTTTTAAATTGATGCTATTCACTATATTTGACACTTACCATTCCAAACCAGTTATAGAATAGCAATGGAATGCATCTTTTAATTCAGCCTTGGATATTTTCACTAGGAATTTGCCGTCAGTGGCTTTGATATATGCATTAGTAATATAAGGAGTATTCTAATCAAAGATTATCAATTCAAACCATTGACCTTTAATCTCCCACGGATGTTGCAAATTCTGCTGAGTATTTCCTATTTTTATTAAGCCAAAAGTGGATTTTCACAAAAAAAGTTTGAGAACATAGTGAGATTACATGTGACTGTAAATTAATGATTTTTAAAATCCTAACAAATTCCTAACAAAGTTATAGCAGAGTTGTCAGTCTTCAGTTTTCTTTTAAAAAAAATGAACACCTTCCAAAGCATATATATCATTATTCATGATTAAAACAGTTGAAAATAGATTTATCACTGAAAACATTTAATATCACAATGTCAATTCATATCTCTGACTGACTTGAATTTAATTTGCTGAAGGTGGTTTGAAATATTGTGCAAAATCATTTTTAACTAGATTGGGGTGTATTTGTCAGTTTCTTAGTAAGTAAAAAAAAACTCATTCAAATCTGCTCAAAACATATCAATTAGTGTCTGTGCGTCCAAAAGACATAGTTTAATTTTGGAGTTTTGTAGAAGGCCTACAAAAAAGGACAATTAGTAGAAAGTCCCAATGGTGATTACCTCAGCCTAAGGATATAACCATTTTTGTGAGTGGGGCTTGCTTTTAACACAGTATTTTTAAAGTTTCACAAAACATTGTAGGAAATTGATTTACATAAAAAGCAAATTGCACCTAAACTTCCACAATCATTTGGCCTGGGCGTGCAGATGTCAGAATTAAAGCACGGGAAAATTTAGCAGAAAATCCAGGTGCCCATTTTCCAGATGAAGAATTTAAAATGAGACTTCCAAAATTCTCATAGCATTATTCAAAGGAGAACAGTGTATGAGAGATAAATGTTAGATTACTGTTTGTCTCTCAACCAGCATAACTGCGAAAATTTAATTTGACATTGATCACATTAATGTTTGTGGAACCTTGGTCTATGAAAATTGTGTTTCCTAGCATCCTGGTGATTACATTTCTAAAATGCTGTATTAACCTGAAGCAGTTTGAGATGTTCTGCAAGAAAGTCATTTAACTATTTAATCACTATATTTTTGGAGAAAGCTGTTGGACTTTTTAGAGATAAGAGAAGCATTTCAATATAGAGAGGGGAGGTGGTGCATTTCTTAGAATGAGGAACAAGAGGCACCACTGCTACTGGCTTTCCTGTATTTCTAAGCTGTTCTTGATGAAATTATATGAGCAACGGTTTAAGAATGGCCCCCGTATGCATCCTTTCATTGAATGAAATGTGATGGCTTTTAGAAGTAAATGTGGCAAGAAATAAATATAATTTGCAATGTAATAATTTATGTTTTCTGTCAGTGGTGAAAAATAGTTACAGCACGACAAAAGTTTTTTAACAGTCATAAGTCAGTATGACTATAACCTACAGTGGAATATCAAATATAACATTATCCACAATATCGTAACAATAGCAGGAGAATCCCTACACTTTACTTTATGCAGCCCTGCTGCCAGAACAATGGAATGAGAAAGTTTCACTGTACTTTGAAACTCAGATATGAAAGGAACAGAAACAAATAAATCCCCTTAACTTCCAGCTTAATTTATAGCGATGTGTCTTTGGCTTTCCAACTAAAATCTGCATGCATTTTACATGGTACCAAAAAAGTTACATTAATAAAATGTGGTTCACAGTATTTAATTAAAACTCCAATTTTGCGGACTAAACTATATTTTGATGGAATTTTATATTTTTTTTCTCCCTTATAGTCGATCAGAACATTTACACTGCTCCCTCATCTGCATCTCCCATTTCTAATAAGTTCACTTATTAGAATAGATGGGCTGGGGGATTACTATTATCATAAATCTTATAATCAAATTAAACGACTTGGTCCCATCTTTTAATTGTTTCCTTTAGATCAATTATATTTTCTGGAAATAATTCAAATAGTGCTGCACAACTTTATTAGCAGCTCTGCTTTCAACTTTCTAACAGATTAATACAATGTTCAGGAAATGATGAATGCTTCTGTTATAATTAAAAAAAGGGCATTGGATCTGAGGGCTCCTAAATCATTGGAATGAAGCTTATCCAAAATTAAATCACTGTCCTGCAACCACTTTAAGAGATATTTTATTACTAACAAAGTATAACGTACACAAGATAATAAATAACCAAAAAATCCTTACAATATATCATATCAGAATATTTCTCAGTCATATAATCAATATTTAGCAACATGGATATGATTAAATTGTATTCCAGCATAACACAATAGTCTCACTGGTGGTCTTTTTTCTTTGTCCAATCGAAAATAAAATCACTGCAGATGAATTACACTTGTTATGATAATCATGGATAGAATGAATCTGGCTGATTTAGGATAGCCACATTATTAGAAGAAACAGATTGCTTATTTAAACTGTAAATGAACATAGAATGTGTTGTAAAAGTGAAGAGATGCAATTCGAATTACTACAAATATGTTTGCTACACAGTTATGCTACCAATAGCCAATGTGAATACATCTTAGGGTCTTGATAAGATTTATCCAAGGATCCTTTGTAACTAAGGGAGGGAGTTTCAGGGCCTCTGATACAGGTACTTCAAATGCTCAATACTAGAGAAATGCCACTTTCTTGGAGAAAAGCAGATATTCTCCACAGTTTAAAAGCAAAAGATAGCAAAAGTGAGCAAGGAAATTATAGACCAGTGAGTGTGGTGCCCCTTGTAGCTGAAGCAATGAAATAAATGTTGTTAAAAATAAAAGCACGGTGTGAGGAATTAATTCATAAAATAATTTATTTGGGCTAAGACATTAGAGGTAATGATTTATTTGAAAATATAGCAAAGGAGCTTTACAAAAGTAAGACAGTCAATGTAGTGAACTTGGATTTCAGTAAGATTTTCCAAGCACAATCAAAAATAGAAACGCCTGGAAAAATGCAGCAGGTGTGGTAGCACCTGTGGAGAGAAAGTAAGAGTTAATGTTATGGATTCAGTGATACATCTTCAGAACATATTCTTCTGATTTTTCTTTACCTTTCTTCAGATGTTTCATACAGGTGTTCTGCAAAGGTACTCAAACGAAAAAATTGAAATGGGAATCAGTGAAATACTTTCTAACAACCACGCAATTGGTTGAGTCATAAAACAGAGTGGTGGTGTGCAAATTGACAGCTTGGCAGATTGGTAGTATTCAAATGCGACAGGTGTCAATACTCAAGATCTTTTTTGGTTATTATCTCCATAACTAATATGGAAATAGGAATCACTTGAGCAGTGGCATAATTTGCAGGTGACATTGCAAAGTTGAACAGGATGAGTTATAGGATGATTCTAACAAAGCTGGAAATTCGGTGGACAGGTGGCTTTTGAAAGTCAATGAAGAGAAATGCAAAGTGCTTAAAAAAATTAAAACTCCCAGAAATAGCTGTTACTTAAAGGAAGTATGTAATGCATACAGTAGAGGAATGATATAGGAATTCAGATTGACAAAGTGAAGCTGTCACAACAATCTTTTGTGGCAGTGAAAGCAAAGCAAACATTGTGATGCATGAAAAGATCAATATTCAGCTGAAACAGTCAGGATGTTCTGCCACTTTATAAACCATTGGTATGACTGCATTTGAAATAATATGTACAGTTTCAATTGCACAGGAAGAAACAATAGTTATTGAAAAGGTGCAGAAAAGAGCAACAAGAATAATTGAGTTATTGGAAGAATTACATTACAAGTGATTATGAAAATTGGACAGATTCTTACTGGAAAAGAAAAGAAATATCAGACTTCTGATATAATTATCTCTGGGACTTGAAAGGGACTAAATATTATGGATCATGAAAACTTGTTCCATTTCTTCCTGGAGTGGAACTGAAAGAATTTATCTCCATGTGCTAGAGGATAAATTCAAAATTAATCTGCTGAAGCATTGCTTTAGATTAGAGCTTAGTGACAAGTTCAGAATGGGCATGGTGGGCTGTTGGATTTGCTGTGGGATCAGGAAATCTGAAAATTGGTTCCCAGAATGCCCATTACAATTCAACAACAAGGCTGCTGTCATTTGTTTTCAGTGAACTTTCTATCCACTGACAAGCTGATTGAGCGATCTCTTGAGGGATGGGAGAACTGGGGGCTCGAGGAGGGGAAGAAAGCTAGCTTCACAAGGTCAAAGTCAAGAAGGCAAGTAGGTGCATTGAGAAGTTAGACATCATGGAGATTGTTGCATTTACAGAGGGGATGTCCAAATCCCAGTGAGTGGTCATGGAGGACAGGTAGCAGTCTCGATCTTGGGCAGGATGAGGGTGAAATGTTTGAGTGGTGCTTTGAAAGTGATCTGATGGCAATATAGTGTTCAATGGTAGAGAGGTTGAAAGCAGAAAGATCACAGATGGACGCAGAGTGGTTTACTGGGTAGCTTATTGGGCATGGAGAATGCACTCCTGCTCCTCACTCATAAATGGTGCTATGAAGGCATTCTTTTTGTGGACTCAGTTCCACTACATTCTTTAAACCATTTAGAACAAACAAAGAACTAAGAAAATTACAGCAAAGGAACAGGCCCTTCAGCCCTCCAAGCCTGCACAGATCAAGATCCTCTGTCTAAACCTGTTATCTATTTTCTAAGGGTTCGTATCCCTTTGCTGCCTGCCCATCTATGCACCTGTCCAGATACATCTCAAAAGATGCTGTCGTGTCTGCGTCTACCACCTCCGCTGGCAACGTGTTCCAGGCACTCACCACGCTCTGCATAAAGAACTTTCCTTGCATATCTCCCCTAAACTTTTCCCCTCTCACCTTGAGTCCCCCACTCTGGGAAAAAGCTTCTTGCTATCCACCCTGTCTATACCACTCATGATTTGCAGACCTCAATCAGGTCCCCCCTCAACATCCATCTTTCTGATGTAAATAATACTAATCTACTCAACCTTTCTTCATAGCTAGTGCCCTCCATGCCAGGCAATATCCTGCTGAACCTCCCCTGCACCGTCTCCAAAGCATCGACATCCTTTTGGTCATGTGGTGACCAGAACCATATGCAGTAATCCAAATGTGGTCAAACTGAAGTCCTATACAACTGCAACATGACCTGCCAACTCTTGCACTCATTTAGTATCTCAAAGCCTGAGAAATCTAGTTGGATGTGGAGACAAATAGAATGACAGTTGAAAGACCTCATTATAATTTTGAAACAATCAAGCTGTTTTCCACATATTATTGGCTTCTTTCCTCTCAACCAGTTATCCTAAAACTGCAAATGGGTAGGCTAGAAATGAGCTTTGTCTTTGTTTTCCCGAGAGTTTTTACTCTAGATATAACTCTTACCCACTCATTTTTGAGTAAAAAATTTGGGCCAATATTTTGATGACAGAGATCAATCTGTAGAAGACGTTGACAAGAAATAGTTAACATCGATGCATTCAAATGCAAATTAGTGTATTTTCAATAATAACATTCGGAATGTGACAATATAATGTTGAGATATGATTGTGGAAAATGTAACATGCTTCAGATAAAAAGGTGACTTTGGACTCATGATGCCCAAACAAATTCACTCCTGAAGTTTTCCTCATGTCCTGTCTGTTTGTGGATTAATTGACAGAAATTGATTCCTACAATTGTCCAAGAATACCATTCTTAAGGTTTTCTGAAATAGTAAAATATTTTGGCCTGATGGCTCAACAAATCTTTCCTTACTATGATGCCATTAGAATAAATTTGGTTAAAACGTGATTTTATGCTTAGTTTGAAATATGTAGCTGCTACATATTAAACGCAGCCTTATATCAATGCTCCAGGAATTGCATTATAACCAATTCTCAAGGAATCACAAACACCAAGACATTCTTTAATGCCAGAGTCAGAATATCGACAACTTGTTAACTGCTTTTCCAATAAGCAAATTCTGGGATCTGATCTCTAGTCAGTTTTAAAACACACCCAAGCGTTAATTTCTAATTTGGGAAAATAGAGTGGAGATGCGATTCAGCCATGATCTAATCCGCAGAGCTAATTCCAGGAGAGAGAACAGTCTGACCTGGTTCTTGCATAACTAATTTGGCAACAATAAAAAAATTTGCTGTATCAAAGTTTGTGGTAGCACGCAACACTCATTAAAATCGAAACAGGCCTTAAACTTACTTGTTGTGAAATTCTGTTGGAAGATCTGAGCCTACGCTTCTCCATGTAGTTTGACAGCAATCACTTTATTCAATGGGTGCAATGGTCCCTGATAGAATCCGAAGCTCGCCTTTAAATGAATTATTGAACACTGCCTGCTACTACCAGCCAATATGTGTTATTTTACATCGTGTGAACCATCAGGTTTGATTTTCCTGTGTGTAAAATAGAGGTCTCCTGGGAACTGACCTTCCCAGTCACGCCCTCAGAATATAAATTAGAACTGCACACCATGGTACAACAGGAAGATTGGTGAGTTAAGGGAAGAAATTAAACAGAATGTGATATCCAACTCTAGATATGTGCACATCCCGAGCTTCAATTAAGGCGCCGTTGCATCATCTGTTTTGCAGTACTGTTTTGATTTTGAGCTCTACACTGCGTTGGCTCTGCCTTGATTTTAACTTCTTACTTGTTCATTGTTCAATAGAACATACAAAATATGAGACAGAAAATAAGTGAAGAGACGTGTGATTATGATCCACAGCTCACTGTTGAGGGGGATCTCTCACAGTTTTCTAATAATTAAGCCAACAATTACGACAGGATCTCCATACATGCATCCCAATCGATATCCTAATCTATAAATTTCTGAGATTGTAAATGGTGTGCACCGGCCGCTGATATTGAAGAAACGGCCTCTCCACACTGAGCCAGCCTTCATATTATTGCTCAAGAGTTATCATTACAAAACGAATAAAAGCGCCAGTGAGATGAGGAAACGACTCTCCAAGAGGAGTTTGTAATTTAGCGAGAGGACCAGGCGTAGTGAAAAATAATCTCTCCCTTCCCAACCCCAATTAGTTAAGAAGGCGGTTGCCCTCCTGGCCTGAGCTAATTTCACCATCGACTGCCTTATTTTCTCTCTTTCCCCTTCTGCAGTTTCATAGCTGTTTCTGATCAATGATTATATGTTGCTTTCGCTTCTCTTTTCTAGCACACTTAACTGACTGCCGCAGGTGGAGGACAGATTGCACGTTGAACGTTTTGTGACCTCGGTATTTGTTCCAAAACTCGCTAACAATTTGCCTTTGAATATGTAGAGAGTGGCGGTGTTAACGGTTCCTGGCGATTTACATGTAGGACCGGATCAGATGAAAGCGACTACTTTGATGAGAAAAATTCTGAACTAGCCGCCACGCCCCCCACCCCAGCCGCCAAGTGTGGAGTGGTGAGGGCGAGGAGTTGGGAATATTTGAAGAATGTCTTTTACACAAAACGCAGCATCTCGCAGAGGTGCGGCTCGGTGCTGCTTCAGATCCAGTCTCGACGGTCTTTGGATGTTGGCGAGCGTTTTGGGACAGAAAACATTGCTGAGCTGAGAATGTCTCACTCTCAGAGAAAACTGAGCAGAAAGGAGCCCGAGGCGCTGGGACCACTGAGAGGGAAACTCCACAAGCTATTCCAGGAACAGGCGTTCAGCGTGCGGCTCAGAAAAGATTGTTTTCAGCAGGACGCCTTAGAAAAAAAAAACAAATTGGAAGGCCTGAAATTACATAGAAATACATGAAGTAAATAGGACGAAAATAAGTAAAATAAAGCAACTGAAAGAGTAGCGGATTATAACAGATTGATCCAAGAAATGTAAAATAAATAATGATCACAGATTTTCCAAACTGTTTTATCCAAGTGGATAGTTCAAAAGGTTGCATGCATTGAAATAAAGTAGACATTATTTTGTTACCCAGTGTAAGTTTTCCTTACGGTCATGTACATGTTGGGGGACCAACATCACTAAAACCCTACCTTCAGTTTTGAAGGAATCGAAACATTCGTGGTGGAAATGTAAAAGCGTGACCGCTGTGGTTTCAACGGTGTGAGCTAACATTGCCTTGAATGGTATACAGAAATGATAACTCCTTGAACCCAAGTGTCCGTCAACCCAGCAATTAGGACAGCAAAAATTAGCCGGGGGAGAGTAAATATTACAGTCACATTAGTAAGGCTCATGGTGTATTCTTTAAGAGTGTGCGTCGGACCCTGCCTAATTTCATCAGTTTACAGAATTTGAGATTTTCCTTAGTATTTAGGAATCGGATCACACGACGCAAACATTTTTTTTCGGGGTCAGTGGCTGTTCCATTTGCCTATAATCTCACACAGGGTAAATGATTGTTTATTTTCCGAGGAACTGGATTTTCGAACGTCTTCACCGGGAGGAACGAAGACGTTTCTCCGGTGCGGGGGATGGGGAGACAGGGAATTGGCAGCTGCAGCAGGTCCTGCGCGAAAACTTCTTTGCAGGCGATGGAGGGAAGGAGGGGGATTGTGGGGTGGGGGATGGAGTGGTGACAGTGGGGAGGCTGATTGACAGACGCTGAGTGACTCCTCCCCACCTCCCTTACACACACACACACACACACACACACAGAGTGTGCAGCAGCAAATGAGCCGGGAGTGGCACAGTATCTCGCACACGCACTTGCTTCAAACAGTGGCTAACAGCCGCTTTGAGGCGGGTGTGGGGTGGAAGCAGCATTCTGCACCCTCTGGGGGCCTTCCGTGAGCTCCTGTGACTCAGAGAAGATGGGGGAGCGGGAGTTGCAGCGTGCAGACCAACCTCTCCCGTAGCCCGTCTCCAACCTGCTCCTCTCTCTCCCTCCTTCACCCCTCACAATACACCCTCTGCCCCCCCGTGTGTGCGATACAGAGTGTGCACACACACACACACACACACACACACACATATATATAGGCAGACAGAGCACTGAGCAGCCTGCCCGGACTGGCGGCCGGACGGACTGGGAGACGCTGAGCCAGGGGGTCAGTGACTGAGCGAGAGGCAGCCTGCGCACACTGCACTGTGGCCCGGGCCCCAGCGATGGCACAGCGGCCGAGCGCGGCGGTACCGCTCCGGGCGCCTCTTCTCTGCTGGACTTGTTCCTACTTCTTCTGCCTGCTCTGCTGGAAGCCGCAGGAGTGTCAGGGAGCCGCCGGACATAACCAAGGTAAGCCAAAGGGAAGCAGTACACACTGTCGAACTTGTCTGTTTTTGGTCAGCCGTCGGCATTACCTCGGAATCGCCGCGGAGCAGCTCTGTTCTGTCACTTCTGTTTCCACGCCCTTTACTTCAGCTACCAGCTGCAGCACCGAGCCTCCAAGCACCCAGCTCCCCGTTCCTCAAATCCAGATTTCCAGCTCACGAACTCTGATCCTAAAACCCAGGTCCCTATTCTCAGACTCTGTCGATCAGAGAGCAGATTGTACCTTCCAGATCTCAGTTCCCAAATCACAGACTCCAGCCGCCGATTCCCGCACTACACTTGCAGTTCTCGGACGCCAGTTGTCACACATGTAGTGCCCAGAGTCCAGTTCCCAGATCCTAAACACCCCACACCACCACCCCTCCTCTCACGTACACGGTGCCTAGAGATAGCTCCCAGATCCCAAATCCCTAAACCCCTCGCCACCCACATACACACTGTGCTCGAAATTCAGATCCCAAACCCCTCACCCCAAACACAGCGCCCACAGATAGTCCACAGATTCCAAAAGCCCTCCTTCACATACGCAGATACCCTTCACAAAGCCCAGATCCCACACCCTTCAGCCCCATTGACATAGCCCAGAGTCCAGCTCCCAGACACCAGATACCAAATCCCCTATACACACATCGCCTTAAGTCAAGATCCCACATCCCAAATGACGCCCCCCCGCCCCCCCCGGGATGCCACAGTCCAGGTCCCACACTCGTTTCCTGTTTCCCGGCCACAGCTCCCAGGCCTTGCTCTAGATTGTAGAATCCGAATTGGAGCCGAGCCCACACGCGAGTACATCCTTTTGTTTCGTGCTATTTAACATTATTTTACGTACAGTTTATCAAAATGCCCAAGCGAGTCGAGGCTATTCAGTGTTGTTCAGTTCTGAAAGTGGAGCTCCCCATCCACAACCAACTTTCCTCCTGCTCTGTTCTTCCCCGCGGCTTCAGCGCTGACAATCCACCGTCTAAAACGTACCTCTGGCCCAGTTTGTGCGTCTTTCTCCTGGTGGGGAATGCGTGTTTGGACGGTTTGGGTCGGGGGGAGCTGCTTTTGGAAATTCTCGGTCTTTAGTTGCGGAGATGAAGTGAGCCTGGACTCGGACCGGGGACTGATGTGTAGACACAAGCAGGCTCCGGGACAGACTGGGCATGCAATGACAAAAAAGTTTATAGTGCAGACAAACAAGGCTTTTTTAAATAAACCGCCGGGATGCAGGAAACCTTTGAAAGTGGCTGGCTCCTTCTAAAGGGTCAAGGAGTTTAAAAACAAGGGCAAGAGGTATTTGCTTGTTTGTGTGTGTACTAATCATGTGAGCCTGCCGCTAGTCCCTGTGAGCGCTCCTGCTGTATGTAACGACTGAAGACAGCGTTCAGTGCTTGTCCAAGTCATTTGCAGTTGAGACTAATTTGCGGCCTCAATTCCTTCCGTGTTCAATTCTTGTGTAGTGTTTCAAATTTCATCTCGAAGATGAAAGTTGCATATTGAGTCCTTTCTTTAAAAAAAAACGGGGGCCGCATTGTTTGCAACGTTAACCGACTCTGACTGTGTTTGCAATTGTCACAATCCACCTTTGCTCCGCGTCAAGCACGTTCCCCGCCAACATTTAAGAGCAGCGCAGCGTGGACAGGCTTAACTTTGATTCAACACCGCGCTGCAACTCGCAGAAATTGTCAGTGAAATTTGTTGGTTCAGGGCCAGGGTTAGGCAGCGAGTGAAAGAAAGGACAAAATTAGTCCAAAGTTTGTTTTCTCTTAAACCGCTCCACCATTATAAAGTTTCCCTACATCGATCTGAAGCTAAGAAGTGGGAGCACAGGTCCTCTTCGGAATCTGTGGGGTGAGGGTGGTGGAATTAGGGTGGTGCGGGGATGCTACTGAATTTTATCGGTGTGCCCAGTCGACACCCCAGATTGGCGTTTGCTTCTGTGGTTACCAAAGGCTCATCTATTTTGTTGGATTTGCCATGAAAAACACACGCACACGCACACACAGTACTATTTCATACGCTTTTTGCTTCTTAAATAGAAATGCCAAACGGAATTCGGAGTACGATTTGCTCTTTAATGAAGGGAATGTTTATGTCAAATCTGCCGAGAAAAATGCCAGCGTCTCAACCTGTCTTTAACTTTTACAATTTAAAACCACAAAATCTGCACACAGTGAAACGTAGACTTTGAGACAATGTGCTGGAAATTTGCAGTGTACTTTTATCTGGCGTTGATATTGACTTTTTAAAGCTACATTTAAATGATTGTGGGGTCTGGGTGTTGAGTCATTAATTATTTTGCCCACGTACATCAAACAGCTCGCAGTCAGATGGATTGTCTGACATAAAATTCAAATGTCTGGATTGAGAACGCGTCTCGCCCCGTCGTCAACTATACATTCTTTTCGAATGAAACCCAGTGTCGTTTATGTTTAGCATTCAAGCAGCGCAGTGCTTTTTTTGTTTCTCGCAGTCTTTGCAGAAAGATACCCCCCCCCCCATGTTTGCTGGATGCGAGGACAGCTCGGTGAAGTTGGTATGGGACAGGCCGATCAAAAGCAGTACCAGTTATTGGTTCATTTTAACGGTGGATCAATGTCTGAGGCCACGAGCACTTGTAGAGTGCGATTCACAACCACCGCGCCAGATTGCTTTGGTGGGATCCACACCATTACTGGGAAAGTTATAAATGCACAACTTTATAGGAGGTTGGCTGGTGTTTAGTGGGGTGTGGGAGGGGGAGATGGTGGTGGCGCAGCCATGCTGTCGAAATTAATGAATAGGCTTGTCTAGGTCACTGGCATTTTATTACTGCTCCAATTCCTGTTTTAAATGTCCACCGACTTCATTTTTCAAAGACTATAATGCTTGATTTATGAGGGTGCTTTTATTGTTACACGATTTCTTTAGCACTAATAGGGGCCGTGAGCAGAGCGTTGACAGAAACAGTGTTGGTACATATGGCACAAAACATGCAGAGAATAATTAATTCGCGTATTGTGCTTACAGAGGTAAGAACTGGAAAATGAACATAACGTGTGGATGGCTAAACTTCTTATATCACCAAACTGTTGGAAACGATAATATTCGTGTTTTCCCGTAGCAAGGTTGTAATCCTGCTTCCACTAATGCGGTAATGACTGGTGACAAATCGAATAAAACGTATTAATTTTCTGATGTTGAATATCTTTTACATATTCCAACATGGCTTGCGCATGTCCCTTCTGAAAGATCACATTTTTTGCTGGAAGGAATATTAGGTATGCTAATAGTCAGAATTGCAACATGCCAAACATGTAGAAAACCTTTGGTTCCCATTTACAAAACTCCAAATGAATTGAGGTCCTACAACGTATTTAGAGATTTTTGGAGAATGCCCACTGATGGTTTGACATTGGTGCTCACCGAACATTTTTGCAACACCTTGCTCATTTTTAGTTTACCATCTCGCAAAAAATAAAGAGACGTCTTAATGGTCGGCATATTTAGCGAGAAAATTAGAAGTGAAGTTTTGCCTCATGAAGGATGGTGGTGATAACTGATTGCACGAATGAACTATATTGAGCTGAATTAATGAAAAATATAGGAAAACATATTTCTGCTGCTGTCAATATAAAGAACAATAAATCTCAGGTACTGTATAGTATGATTACATGACAGTACAGGGCAGAGAAAATATATGTAAGCAATTAGTTCACATATAAATGAAGTCAGGTAGTTAATTTGCAACATTTACTCATTTACAGGTAGGTATTTATGACAAGAAAAATGTGGTTTTGGCATGCATGCACTCCTACAATACTAATGCATCAACAACATGCAGTCTGAGTAGATGATGTATGGTGTTCATTATGATGATGCATGTTAATACATTATAAAGAGACCCTGCTTCCTTGAAGCGAAAAAAAAACAATAAAAATGAGAATTCCCAAAAGTTTTTCATGGATTCTCTGGGCCACTTTTGAGATTTTACATCTTCAAAGATCACTGTAGATAAGGTATGTGCGCATGGGTGAATTTGCAGGGAAATATTTACCCTTCCATTGTGTCAAACGAGTGATTGAGTTTTGTAGTAAGAAGCAACAAATTCCAGTGATTGAGAAATTCAGAATTCTGTGAGCTGGTACTGACACAAAAAAGTAATTATTGGGCTGAATACAGTTTGATTGCTTTCCCTCCATCCAAGCAGTATTTCTCAACCTGCAGGAAAGAAATTGTAAACTTCCCCCTTAATTGGTCTCAGTTTCTCCAGTTTTCCTTACTTCTCTCAGGATATTATATAAATGACAGGTGAGGTGGGGGATGTCAGGATTGTGTTGCACAAGACGTCAATGTGGTGTGGAACAGATGGGATGGGCCAGTGGGTGTTTTTCTGTCCATCAATATCTATATGATTGAAAGTATTTCCTGGCATCTGTGTTCTGTTTTCTTGTGATACTTCATTTGCAGCAATAATTCTCTTTACAATAGTAACACTTCTTTTGTGAAAATCAGAAGAGGGTGATGAGCTATGAGGATCTGAAATCTGATAAATTCTTTTTTGTTCTCCTTTCCTGTCTATGTATATATTTTAAAAATAATAACTGTCATTAGTAACAGTGTGATGGAGCTAAATTAGCATCAATAGAGATAGTTATTAACCCTGGGTGTCTCAGCAATTTTATCATTTCAGCTGTGCATTAATGCAGATTGCTCACAATGTAAGGTTCAGTAACTTCTCATGACGGTATTCCCCAAAGAGGTCATCAACACATAATTATCTTTTAAAAAATCTCGAAGATGTTTCATAAATAGAATTCTGATGACAAGTCTTTCAGCCCTATTTACCTGAATGCATAACAAAGTTCATTTTTTGCACAGGCTATGACTTACAGACTTATTCGTATTATGTTGAAAGTTTTCAGCAGCTTTTCATTTCTTAAAGAAAATAAAGTAAAAGTGCACTTATTTAACGCCTTTCACAATCCCAGTGTATTTCAAAATGCTTCAAAGAAAATAAAATACTTTCAAATGTCATAATTTAGGAAATGCAGCAACCAAAATATTTCCAACAAGGCCCCACAGCCAGCAGTATGAAAATAACCAGACGATCTATTTTTGCTTTGTAATGTTGAGTGAGAGATAATTATTGGCCATGATAGCTACCTATACTCTTCTTTGAAATACCATAATGGGATCCATTTGAAAGTGCAGATAAGGTCTTAAAATAATGCGTCAACTAAAAAGCAGCACTTCGAACACCACACTGTGTTGTTTTCCATTATTTTGTGCTTACATTCTGGAGTGGGACAAAAATGTATGACCTTCTGATTCAGAGGTGATAGAGTTTACCAGCGAGACATGGTTGACTCTTAGGCTAACTGACATTCCCCAGATTTTTCCAATGTTCTCTTTTCCTCTTCTGTAACATATGAGTGAGCGTGGGTTATCATTCTCGGTCACTGACAGACAATGTACTGGTTGGCAATTTAGACAATTCATTTTAGACAATGGGCACTGACATTGCATTAATTTGCGGGTATGTACTTATGTTTAGGTTCAGGGAGTGGGACAGCATTGTGTGCGAAGGCGTGAAAACTAAACGCCAGTCTGTCTTCAGAGGATGCCCACACATATATTTCCCAACAAGGCTTCTCTGTCTAAAAGAACATGATTGCTGGCTGTTTTACCGTCTCCCTTCCTTAGTGTACTGAGATTAAATCTAACATTCCACATTATTGGTCTGGCTTTGATGAAGAATTGAGTTCAGCCAGTCATTTTGAAAATGGCAGATAAGAAAAATGTGACTTTTAAGTAACTACTCAGTTGTAACATGAACAATGAGGTATTGCAATGGGCAAAAATAAGAGAAATTGATATTTACCTGCTGACCTTCAGATTAATGCTATGGAGCATTTTGCGCCCGGTTGAGGGGGCATATAACTTGAAAGATGAGATTGTCATGTTTAAGTCCTGGAATGGGAACGTGAATACAAAGTCTTCTGTCTCAGAAGCAAGAGTACAAACAGTTAACCTATAGCCAAGATAGTGATAGACATATGGTAATTAGCTTCATCACCATTAGGCATTGAGGGGAAAATTGAGCTGCATTATTTTTCCTGATCCCAGAAATGTAATTGATACTGTGTGTGTATGGGCAATCCATGAAGACAGGTTGGAGCAAAATATAGATTCATCCAGCAGATGAATAGCTGGCTGGACTCACATGACCAGGTGGATCCTTCCTGAACTATACGATTCAGTCCTATATTGCATGATGTAATTACAAACTAGGCCGCTGATGGAGCTCACAACTGTTTTTTGTTTGGCCAGAGATACCAAGAACTGCAGATGCTGGAGTCAGAGATAACACAGTTTGGGGCTTGAAGAACACAGCAGGCCAAGCAGCATCAGAGGAACAGGTAACAACATTTCGGGCTGGGACCCTTCTTAAGTAGAAGGATCCTGACCTAAAACATTAACTTTCCTGTTCCACTGCTGCTGATTGGCCTGCTGTGTTCGTCCAGCTCTATACTATCTTATCTCTGTTTTTGGTTTGGTATTTTCTTTGAGCTCAGGAAAGATGTTTAATGTCAGATAATGGCCAGTATTTCATTTGATAGGGAAGGTATGAAGAAGTAACTTTTGATCTGTCATTTATTTGATTGTATTATCACTGGGGTGAGGTAGGACAATGCATAAGCAACAATTCCAATATCTTAAAAGCAGGTTAATGTCTCATACATTTTTGCTATTATGAAAAATGGACTGTTTCCATCTCAGGAAAATAGGAGAACACTCCAATTGTGGCATTTCACCTGAATCAGGAAGGTGCAAGTTTAAGTCCTAATTCGGTGAATTCAGCAGACATTTTCCTGTCACTGCAGCAGGCAGGGAATACCACATTACTATAAATGATATTTTCCAATGAACTATTAACCTGTATCTTCCGCTACCATCTCTGATGGGAGTATAATTTCTGAAGTTACTATTCAAACACGAACAGTTCTTCCTGAGTCCTGGAAATATTAATCTCAGCCAATATTAAGTGGTCATTATGTCACCACTGTTTGTGGGATCACCTGGGGTATTACATGTCCAACAGCACGACAATGACCAGATTTCAAATCTATTTCATTGTCCTGAGGCTGACTAAGATGCCACATAAATGCCAGCTACAGGTCTGTAGGAAAACGGCAGTGAGCTTACGAAGCTAATTCTCTTTCTTCTCTCCCTTCTTCAGTGGAGGAAAAATCACGACATTCCCAGTGGGTTGGTTGGGATCAAAGCCTCATCGTGCAGAAAATTGAGGGCATACACTAATGTGCCACCTTTTTGGTGGTACTGAATGTTGCTATTCCAGTGTGGTCCGCCCCTGAGCTGCCCTTGAATTGGAAGAATGCATTTGTGGTGGACTAATAGTGTTTTTACAGCCTGAAGTCTTTTCTTTCCCCCAACAATGTGAGTGGGGGTTGGAGCAATTAGCGGCTGTACTGCTCACAAGTCGGAGAGTTGACTCCCACCCCCTGCTTTGTGAACTACTCTGAATTCAAAATTACTGATTCGGCTTTTCAGATTGAATACTCTAAATTTAACCCTTCAATGTTTCAATTCTGGGAGAAATACAATATCAGATCTACTGGCACTGAAAATATCAAGGCTAGCAATTTTTTTGTATTGAGGGAACTTTTTTAAGTGAATAAATCATGTGCCTTTGTAATTGATAATCGCAGAATACCGATGCACAATCTGTATTTTAAAAAGGACTGGGATAATGATATAGAGATTGTAAAGGGATAGTAGGAACTGCAGATGCTGCAGAATCTGAGATAACAAGGTATAGAGCTGGATGAATACAGCAGGCCAAGCAGCATCAGAGGAGCAGGAAAGCTGATGTTTTGGGCCTAGACCCTTCTTCAGGAATGGAGGGGGGAAGGGTGTTCTGAAATAAATAGGGAGAGAGGAAGAGGTGGATAGAAGATGGATAGAGGAGAAGAAAGGTGGAGAGGAGACAAACCAATCAAAGAGGTGGGGATGGAACCAGTACAGGTGAGTGTAGGTGGGGAGGTAGGGAGGGGATAGGTCAGTCCATGGAGGATGGACAAGTCAAAGGGGTGGGATGAGGTTAGTCGGTAGGAAATGGGGATGGGGCTTGAGGTGAGAGGAGGGGATATGTGGGAGGAAGGACAGGTTAGGGAGGCGGGAATGAGATGAGTCGGTGTTGCGAAGTGGTAGGCGGAGGAGAGATTTTGAAGCTTGTGAAGTCCACATTGATACCATGAGGCTGCAGGGTTCCCAAGTGGAATATGAGTTGCTGTTCCAGCAACCTTTGCGCAGCATCATTGTGGTACTGCAGGATGCCAAGGATGGACATGTCATCTAAAGAATGGGAGGGGGATTTGAAATGGTTCGCGACTGGGAGGTGCATTTGAAGCTTTTCATGAAAGAATACAAACATAGTTTCTTATGAACACCTCAAGTAACTCAGACTCACACAAAATGGTTCTGGCGGAAGTGTTGGAGGATGATGTGTTGGATCCGGAGGTTGGTGGGGTGGTACGTGAGGACGACCCCACCACCAAAGACATTTTCCCCTCCCCAACCTTATCTGCTTTCCAGATGAGCCACTCTCTCCGTGACTCCCTTGTCCGCTCCACACTCCCCTCCAGCCCCACCACACCTGGCACTTTTCCCTGCAACCATAGGAAATGCCACAACTGCCCCTCGCCTCCCCGCTCACCCCCAACTCAGGCCCCAAGAAGACTTTCCACATCAAGCAGATGTTCACTGCACATGTGCTAATGTGCTATACTGCATCCGTTATTCCTGTTGAGGCCTCCTCTACATTGGGGAAACCAAGCGGAGGCTTGGGAACGCTTTGCAGGACACCTACGCCCGGTTTGCACTAAATAACTGCACCTCCCATTCGCGAACCATTTCAACTCCCCCTTCCATTCCGCAGTGCCACGATGATTCTACCCAAAGGTCCCTGGACTGACCTATCTCCTCTCTACCTCCTTACCTACACTCACCTTTACCGGCTCCATCCCCACCTCTTTGACCTGTCTGTCTCCTCTCCACCTATCTTCTCCTCTATCCATCTTCTATCCGCCTCCCCCATCTCCCTATTCATTCAGAACCCACTCCCCTCCCCCATTTCTGAAGAAAGGTCTGGGCCCGAAACGTCGGCTTTCTTGCTCCTCTGATGCTGCTTGGCCTGCAGTGTTTATCTAGTTCGACACTTTGTTATCTTAGAATTTGTAAACTCCTGAGTGATCAGTCCACAGTTACTAGCACCTGACAATAATTTATCTGCATTCCAAGGACAAAGTTGAGCTAGAATTCGTTGTATTGAAGTCCTTGATAATAAGCCGTGAATCGTAAAACAGCAGCCTTCCCATGTATTCCACTTTCCGTTAGACTGACAGATGTAAAATTTCTGTCAGCAGCGGTCTGATCATTGCACAAAACTTCGAACCTTAAATAATCCCGAAGAGCGAGTGAATTCGATTATTTGCATCGCGTTTTCACCCCGATGTTTAAAACAGCTATCTGCTTGTCAGATTGTTAAACACACATGATTGTGAAGTGATTACTTGTCTGCGTTAAGGGTGTTCTATGACTCTCAATGGGAACGTGTAAAATTACCGGCTTTTGTATGAGAAAGTGGCTGAAATAATATTTGTTTGACCACTTCAGCAGTTACCTGCAGTCTGTTACAGATCAAAATTAGAGAAGCTCTTTTGTTGTTAAGAATACGGTCATTTTTTAAAAAGAAACGTTATATTATTCAATACCAGATACATTTATTTATGATTCTCAAGAGATCCCCAATAATTACATTAGAAATGATTGACTACATCAATAGACAGCGAGTTCGCTCTATAATGTAACTTCAGCGAACAATTCAAACATTTCTGTCATTGTAATTTATGTACAACACATCTTCCTTATTTACTTCATGAAAGATAAAGGGAAGGAGCAGATTCTAGCGGTACTAGTACAGGAATTTCCCAAGCACTGACTTACGCCCTATATTGCTAGCCTTCCATGTTGAAGGCAGGTTAGTTTATCTCTGCATACGGCAGCGGATCCCACACTCAGTCGGTGTACAGCAGCCGGGCTGCCTCTAATCATTGGGAGTAGGCAAACAACACCACCCACAACAAAAATCTGTATCAGCAGTCCGCGAACTTTGCACCGACGCCAGATCTTCGGGTGTCGAGTTAGACATTGAAACATGCCCTTCGCTCTGCATCAGTCTAGAGTGACTTCAGTTGCGCATGCACCAGATGGTGCCGTGCCGTGTGGAGGATCGTTGTGCATATTAAGAGGGACTGCGTTTAGTTTGGTTGCTGTGAATTAATTTTCAACCAGGGAAAATGAACGGAGAGTATCGATTTGTCTTGTGCGTTATCGTGCGTAATTGCTGGGAAAGACTCAAATTGCTACATGCTCGACAAGTGATGCACGGACAACTCACCATTCTCGTACATGATGTATATTTTCAAGTGTACATTCCAACGTCAAAAGCATCTCTTACAAATACACTCTCTTGTATCTGCAGAGCGCTCCGGTTGTATTACATAACCTCGGCGGAAACATTACGTTCTAATCTTTATCTTATCTGGGTTTTCCACAACCTGACATTTCACAGCCGCTTGGCACTGAGTCAGCAGCAGGAGGTTCGGTTCCTTCATGTGCGGCCGCAGAGCTGTGCAGTGCTTTCTTTATTTTACCTTGATAAATATCATGTTTTTTTGTTGTGGAAGCTAGCAAGATAAGTTCATGGCAATATGTGAATGACCCGAAGCACTGTTCATATCCATATTGATGTATCCTTCATAATTAATGAGGATGCAGTAAAAACATTTTCTGGAAACCTGGTGGATAACATAGATAATTATTGCAGCTCTCTAAAGCTTAAGGAGTAGCAAACAAGTATCATGTTAAACTGATAACCTTGTTTGACAAGGTATGTTTTACTATTAAATATCTAGATGGCGTAATCATTCATCACCATCCATGCAGCAAGACGCGTGAGAAACATTGTAGATTGACTGACTATTGATGGATGGAAATGAGAAAGTAGGAACGTAGGAGCTGCTAAAGTCAGCCATTTATATAAGCATCAAGATGCTACTAGATTTTTATATGGGCTGGTATCATAAGAAATAGGCAGAATTCTGTAGTAACGATCACATTTCCTGCATTCCTTGCATACCTATTTCATGTAAAATTCTCTTTCAGCTTAAGTAGGTGCCATAAATAGCACTGGAATAGTCAATACGAAAGCAGGCTAGAGCATGCAGCGTACATTGTAGTACTGCAGATGGTTTGACGAAACGAGCTATTGTATACATTGAGGCCGTTGCAGAGAGGCAAAGGTGAATTCTGAAAGTAATATCAATATGAATTATTAGCCCTGGAGTATAATATTAGTTATTGAAAAAGTACATTATGTACCACAAACACTTTATTTTTAAGATATTTGCTCACAAAGTGCATTTGTGACATTGTCCTGCAGCCAAAAATGCATATGTTATCATTTTTGCCTAATAAGTAAAGTGAACTGAACTCTGATCCCCATGGTTATAACTGTTGTTATAGATGACTCCATTTCAAGCATAATTTTGTTGCAGTTTTAACAGTAGTAACAATGATGACGAGTTACTTGTCTTTTCAAACACACTGATGCTTGTGATCAACAACAGGCAAATGCACAGCTGCTGAAATTCAAATAATTGGAAAGAGACTTCATGCAACATCTAAGCATTTCAGGTGTTTCAACAAGTTTTGAATGCATTTTATATGTGAAATTCTTTACAAATCTCTCATATGCAATTTATGAAGTTAAATCAGTTTGTTCCATTTTAACATCACAATTTAAATTATTCACTAAATGAGACATAATAGATAATGGAACCATCCTGTTTGTAAGTTACATTTGACAATAGTGGTTCAGCATAGCTAATATAATTCCTTAAAATAAATGCAAGCTAAAAGCAAATGTCAAAGAATGTACAGGAGCGTTTTCTGAATGTTATTAAAAAGAATCCAATGTTAATAGTCAAGAACAGATGCACAGGACAATATTAAGCTGCACCTGTTCTGCTGTTGAGTTGGATCACAGTGACCTGTACTTCAGTTTCATTTATCCCCCTGTTCTCCAAATCATCTGGTAACAATGTTTCTGAAGAGATAAATACGGTGACCTTTATTTCAGTTTGCTATATATTTAAGACTTTTTTTGAATGGTATTTAATTTAGTACAAAGCTTGTATGGCATTTTATGTTGCTGTGAAGCCTTGTCAGCAGGCAGATTAGCAGAAACATTGTTTGCTATCCTCATTTAATAATAAAAGGAAACTATTGATATCAGTCTTGAAAATTTAAATTGACCCAGTTTCAAAGTACTTTGTGGAAAGAGAGTTCCAAGTTTCCACTTACTCAAGGTCAATCATTGAAAGTTCATTGTCATCATATATCACAGCTTATAAATTGACTTTGGAGCCTTTAAAAATTCATTCCAGAAACAAGGAACTGTCGATGCTGGAGAATCTGGGAATTATTTACTAAAACAAGAAATAGTAGATAACGGAACCATCCTGTTTGTAGGTTACGTCTGACAATAGTGGTTCAGCATACGTAACAGAATTCCTTAAAATAAATGCAAACAAAAAGTAAATGTAAAAGAAAGTACACGAACTTTTTCTGAATGTTATTAAAAAGTATCCAATGTTAATAGTCAAGTCAATGTTAATAGTCAGGAACAGAATCTTCTTTCTGAAGAAGGGTCTGGACTTGAAATGTCATCTTTCTAGAAACAAGGATTGATTTATGTGCCAAGTACAAAATATAAGCCTGCACCATTGTTGTAGATGATCAGCATTTTGCACTGTGAAAATACGAAAAAAAACTTGCAAACCAGATTAAGTCAACCTGGCGTGTGCTATTGAATTGGTGAATTCTACAACCGTACCTTTAAGCCTCAGTGTTCGCAGGAAGGGCAGGCAACTTCAGTCCCAAAAGTCTCCAAAGTCCCTGGGAAAATTCAATCCTTGGTGTGACTGCTCAGAGAAATATCAGTCACCTGGCTGAGTGGTTCACAGTGGCTCAGTGGTTAGCAATGCTGCCTCGCAGCACCAGGGACCCAGGTTCGATTTCATTCTCAGGTGCAGTGTGTACACTACACACTACACACATGTTCTCTCTGTGTCTGTGTGGCTTCCTCCCACAATCCAAAGGTGTGCAGGGTAGGTGAGTTGGCCATACTAAATTGCCCATAGTGTCCAAGGATGTTTGGGTTAGTTGGGTTAGACATGGCAAATACAGGGTGGGAGAGTGGGTCTGGGTGTGTTGCTCTTTGGAGGGGTGGTGTGGACTTGTTGGGATGAATGGCCTGTTTCCACACTGGAGGGATGCTATGAATTTCTATTCCATGAAAACTGGTTTCTGTGCATAGGAGTACGTATCAGTTATTTTGGGAAAAAATAGTTAACATATGTCCATTGTCTTGTACTAATTTAAATATTCAATGTATAGGAATTTAGAAATTTCCTTGTGCGCTGTGGCTTTAAGTTCAATGTAAGTTGACAATTATTGAGAATATTGATGAAATATTTGAATTTTACTGTTATGTATGTCCAAATAACCCAAATGTCAACAAAAATACAGAAGGCTCGATGTAATTGTAATCAGTTTGTCATACCCCTGATTGTAAGGATGTTTTGATGTTCGCCAATGGTTTTTGGTGAGGTTCCTAAACAGTTTACCAACACCAGACTGAAAGATTCTTTAAAAGCTGGAATGGCTATTGAAGGCATTAGTTTGAATACATGCCATCAGACATGTTCTACAAAATTGCTGTACACCTGTATGAAGTCCTGACCATGTAAATTATGGATGCCTGTGTTTTTCATATTCTCATTTTCATTTCCGGTCTTCTTAATTTGATCTTCCTTTTTATATCATTTTCTGCCATTTCCTTTGCCTTTTCTGCCATTTGTAGTTCTTTCATCCCCTCCTCATGGTCTAGCTGCTTCAACTATAACTGAATATCACCCATTTGTGACATTTCACTACCTGAAGTATTTGACCCTTTCTGTATGTCCTCTAAATCTAAGTGCTGTGCTGCTACTTCAATTCTCTCTGCCTTTTTATATCTGTCAGGCAATGCTATCTCTATTTTACCTGCCAAATTAATTCATTTTGAAATTTCCTTTAAGGCTGCCAGCGACAACTGTAGCACCTTTTGGAAATCCTTTCCTGTTTCCAATACCTATCCTTAATTGGGATTGATTAGCTCAGTTGGCTGGATGATAGTTTGTGATGATAAAGCGATGCCAGCAGCTTGAGTTCATTTCTTGCGTCAGCTGAGATTATCATGAAGGCTCTTCTTCTTTGTCTACCTGAGGCACAATAAGCCACTAGGTAGGATGATGGTGACTTTTCCCTTTTGCCTTGCCTTAAGTGCACAGTGGAACATGGTGTTTTCCTTCAGTTATATTTCCAATCAATTCACATCAAAATTTTTGTTGCCACTGTTTCCAATCCTACCCACTTCAAATCCAGCATGAGCCTACAACCTCGTTACAACCTACTGGGACAGCATGGTGTAGATCAAGCCCTGCTTTTCTAGGAATCAAGCCAAATGCTTTTTTCATAAGGATATGCACAGTACCCAATTTATCTTACTTTTAGATGAAGGTTAATAGATCGCCTGGACCAAATTTCTGTACTAAATAAGTACAAGTTATAAGTAATCACACCATTGCTAAAAGTAAACAAATCTAAAATGTTGGCAATATAACACGACTGGCTAAACGCTAATCCTGTTGTAGAGTCCCTTTTTCACACAGACAAACAAATAGGGAAATAGATTATCATTGGAGGGAGAGAAATATTTGAAAGTCAGTTCAGTGGACTTTGCTTCCTGATTCCAATATTGGAGTGATCCTACTTTGCTAGCCAAGCTCTTGGTTTTTAGTTATCTTTCTCTGGAAGCTACCACTAGTGTTTAAGAAATATATGGTGACTGATACACTTGGAAGATATCTCTTATTTATCAATTTATAAGCCACAGTTTAAAGCAACTGCTGCAGGACAAGTAACTGATTTTCTTTAGGTTTAAACTAAGTTTTCTCATTGCAGAGGACAGACAGCTCCAGACAACATTCAACCCTTCTGTGTCATTCGTTCTCTCTGTCTCTGTGACTTGTTTCCAAGTCCAACCTGTCAACTTAGCCGAGAACAATCAGCTTTTTGTAAACAACTCGTTGGCTTCTGACCATCTACACATCGAGGAACCCAGAGCTATAAAAAAAGAGTTCACACTCAGTATCAAATTTCTTGCTGTGAAATTGTGTAGCCATCCAGCCAAATCACTGTTTATAAAAGCAATTATTTCCCCTTGCTATCCACAGCCTTTAAAGGCACAAGGATAAAAAGACATCGTTTGTCTGAAATGCATTGCATTTCTGGTGATGATATAATTAGTTGATGATTATTGAGGACCCAGTTTTACATATGCTTTTCAAAGTCAGTATGCTAGCGAGCCCTCGTACTCTTGGATCATTTGGACTCAATATTTTCTTCAGGATAGACTCTTTTTTCCATTCTCACATCAGATTTTAACTCATAGCAAATTCCATTTCTGTAGTGCCATTAAATAATGTGTTAGCAAATGTTATGACATTCCTAGTGAAACTATTTTGGTACTTGATCCTTTTTGCTTGAGG
Source organism: Stegostoma tigrinum (assembly GCF_030684315.1). NCBI lineage: Eukaryota > Metazoa > Chordata > Chondrichthyes > Orectolobiformes > Stegostomatidae > Stegostoma > Stegostoma tigrinum. The sequence goes on from NC_081356.1 coordinate 18,591,088, forward strand.
TCCCATTACTTTTCATTGTTAGCTATGCATGGTGTTCTTTGGGTTGGTGTGTCTTAAGTCCCCATGATCTTCTCTTGGCAACAAAGCCCATAATATGTTTGATTTCAGTCATTAAATAATAAGGTCAGTAAAACAGACATTTCTGAAATGAAAAATTGAGGCTTACTCCTAGTATCAATAAAGCATTTCTTAGGAGAAAATACAGTTGACATATACCCTGAGTATATGCCTCAATATAATTTTTGATGCTGAAAGATTAGTTTGAATTGTGTCCCAGATCAACACGATCTATGGTAATTCAAATACTATTAAAGATATTGATGTCTAATTGAATATCACTGCACATGAAACTGAAGTGAGTGAAATGATATCTGTGCAAGTGTGTTACATTCTCCTTAAGATGAATTCCTGCTGTTAGATTTTTCTCTCAGGTTTTCTTAATATGTCAGCAGCTGGTTCTGTTTGCAGCTCATAACTAATGTAAACCTCTTTTTGATTATTCTTTTATTTGCTTTTACAGTTAATTTACTAGACTCCAGAGCTGTAATGGGAGATCTGGGATGGATCGCTTATCCAAAGAATGGGGTAAGTGTCTCAACAAACTCTTTGCCACTAGTTACATTGCAGCCAATATATTAAGGATCTATTTCAAGGTCTAAAATAAGAAAAAATCATGAGGTAATTTGAGATTATATTTTTGTACAAGACTTACCCAGACGCAAAGATCTGTCACACAAGATGCATTTCAACATGTCCTGTTTCCATGTGGAAGTAATGGCAGCAATATTGAGCAGTCACAAATCAGGCTGCGCTATTTAAAAAGTTTCCAAAATATTATAATTACACACTACTGGCCTATGTAAGTATCAACCATTCTTGCTGACTCACACTGGCTCCCATTCACCACCAATTTGATTTTAAAATTCTCATAGTTCTGTCCTCTTGTGCATGTCTGCATTGATTTACCCACAGTGGCAGTTGTGCCTTCAGTTGTCTGGGTCCTTAGGCCTGATATTCCTTTTCTAAAAGTCATTGACTCCCCATCTACATTTCCTCATTTCAGACTAAACGAAAAAGCAAAACAAAAGACCTCTGTAAACTCTGTAAATTGGAAACAAAAACAGGAATTGCAATGAAAATTCAGCAGGTCTGGCAGTATCTGTGGAGAGAAGTCAGAGTTAACGTTTGAGGTTCAGTAAGGGTTTGTTCAGCAATTTCAGTTTTTGTTCCTCATTTAAGAATAGTGCTTAAAACCTACCAAGCATTTGGTCATTGTTTTAATGTCTCCTTCTTTGCGTCAATGTCTAATTGTGATTCTGCAAAGGGCTTTAGGTGATTTTGCTGATGCTATGTTAATACAAGTTGTTGTATATTGGAACTCATCTTAATTAACTTGGAACTACGTTGCTGTTTCTGGGCCAATATTATAGAACTCCCCTTCTAGCTGGTGTACCTAGCCCCCAAGGACTACCAAGGCTTTGGGAGACAATTTACCATCATCTTTGCAAGGGCATTAAGGGATGGGCAATAACAAAATCTGTTAATTCCATAACTTCAAAGACGGTGCTTTTCTGAAGACATGTTTGAAGTTGCAGAATGGGAAACCATAAAACTCGTTCTGAATTTCATTCTTGCTGCATATTCTTCAAGCTTTTATTGTGCACTAATGAATGTATATCAGAGGAAGTACTATTCACAGGTTTTTGTATTTAGTTGAAATATAACATGTAAAATCTTTAAATGGAATAATTTGGATGGCAGAACAAATTGTTGTAAAAGAATATAAAATTGAGCATCTCAAAATTGCTGAATTTTGGTGAAAATTGTTTACATTGTCAGAAAAATAAATTTAATTCCAGCCTTTAAGTGTAAAAGGTAATAAAAATTTCAACATGGCAAATTCTCACATTAAAAATATAAAGCAACTTGACAATTAAAGCTACAAATAATTTGAATGATATTAAAACCAATTTTTTATTGTTTCTAAAAAAAACATTTATTGAAGCGTCTTTTCTTGCCCTTACCAGAACAATAAACATTACATGCCAATGTAAATGGAAAACAACAGTTAAGTTCTATGAGAGGAGAGGACTCATTGGTTGGCAAGTGGACTCTGATTGGTAGAAGTGTTGCCACTGAAATGCATCAGTTAGATGGTAACTGACAATTAACTGTCAAGCTTTATGTAAATTTTAAACAAAGCAGCTTAACTTTGAATGTCCAAGGAGAATGCTAGGAGAATGAACCAGAGAATGGATGTCAACAGGTTTGTTGAATTGAAACAGGCACACTACACGCACGAATTATTTCTATCTTCAACGAACATGGCCCTGTGTATTTATATATGCAGCTTCTAGTAACTACAAGTGTACTATACTGGAAGTATGACTGAAAAGTTGTAAATTGTATATTAGCATAATCCTTCGCACACTCTGAACTATTTAGCAAATGTTGTCCAACTGTGGAGTCACGTCTGATGATCAAAATTGTACTTTGCAAAAATATGCTGGTTGGATATGGTCAAAAATAATGCAAACACACTCTTCACCTGTTTAAACTCAACAAGATAAATATGAACCATTCTCTGGTTCATTTCTCAGGTTAATGCTGAAACAATTGGAATTGGTTTCAAATTTAAACAAAACTTGGAATATATTTTCAGTCACCAACTAAATGATCATTCTTTGCTTTAATGCCTTATCAATCAGAGTCCACTTGCCAACCAGTCAGCATTCTCGTTTGGTACATCGTTGTTTTCCCTTAACACTGGGACTTCTGTTAATTGTCCCGATATGTGCAAAATTTGCAATGTCTAATTCTTTTGCACTAAGTGTCTATCAATGTTTATGTTTGTTTTTGGCATATTGCAATCTTCCTTCAACGGAAAAGTTTGAGATCCCTTAAAGGAGCAAACATTTTGAACCTTGAATTGCAATAATAGTTCCTTCGACAATGTAGCCCATTTGAGAGTAGCTGTTAATGTAGTACGTGTTGACATCAAACTGTTCAGAGAACTCTAGTAATTTGACTTGCAAGAACATGCTGGTGCCCTGTCGTAACTTTGGCACCATTTTTGTGGGTGAAAAGACTGGAGATGCTTTGAGAAAAAAAGACAGAATATCTCAAATTGTGATGTTGCTGCTGCCCATTTTAAGTGCAGATTCACAGATACAATACAGCTATGAGAAAGTCAAGTGCAAGCTGTCTCAGCCAGGCACTCTGCATATAATTTTGAATCAAAATAAAACTAAAAAAATCTCCAGAAGTATTGATAGATGCCTTTTAATGTGGCTGTTTGGAGTGGGAAGATAATGAAGACATCTTATCATATGACAAAATGTCAAATGGAACTTAGTTCCCAAAAATGTGCAATTTCACAGTGCATTTTAAAAAGATTGTAGATTAGAATGAAAATCTGACAACGATGCTTTATTGCGAGTAAAAACAAAATGGATTGCCTTTCATATTGTGTAACTCACTGGATGAAAATTACTGCACAGTAGGTTCTATTACCGTACCGCAAAATTCAATTTAATCTTTGAAGATATTAACCACAATAAATTATGTGCACTGTTAAAAACTCTTATGGTGATCAAAAAGCTTGTATGTAATTGTTACATAAAGCACAGTTTCTATTTTGAAATGACGTAAACAATACAAAATCATATACAAATTTTGCTAAAAATCCTATTTTCACTGGTCCTGGGAGGTGGTAGCTGAAAGGCTGGCCAAATAATACTATTAAGATCAGCACTTTTTCCCTTGTGTCAGTGTTGGGGTGTTCGAATTTACACGATTTCAATTGTGCTCTGATGTGAAAGAAATAACCTTGCAAACAACAGTCTGCTAGTTGCCCCCCCACAAATCCTTTCTGACTTCCATTTGCCTTTCAAGTACGTGCCACCTAATGTGTTAAATCCATCGATATCATTGTAGCTTTGAATTTAGCAGTTTTTTATTTGCATTATTAAATTCTAGTATATTAAGGAAGGTAAGAAAGTGACATGGTTTGATGGTTTTCAAACACTTCTCCATCTATTCCATTAAGTCACAGTAACTGGGATTTAAGACAAATCGTTGAGAGGCAGTGAAAAAATAACTTGCTCGTTCTCACTTAACCTGTGGTTAGCTAAATAACCAGGAAGCTTATAACATAGCACACCACGTAGTGGCTTCTACTTTACTGGCTAGTTACTCATTGCCATGTCGGAAACTTATAAGAAAACAATGTATGTAAAACTTACATAAAACAAATGTGCTTCAACTCTGGGAGAAACATAAGATTGATTTCAAGTATAATGCACAAAGAAATGGCAGCGAGTTAGACTTGAATTATTTTGGCCAGAAATTTATCCTTCTTTGATGATATGAATGATGGTGATGATGATGATGATATGAATGAAAGGTTTTGGTGGGCCAGGAACATCTGGAATGTTCCTGCTGAATTGCATATAACTTTAATGTAATTTTTACAACGTTGCTTGACAAATTTACACCAGTCCCATTAAAGGCTGTGGATCAGCTGCTTGATGCACAGTTCCATGGGCAAAGTGTATGCTTCAACTGGAGAACATCAGAACTGCAATAGGATTCCACAAACAGTGTAGGATTGCAACTTTAATATTTTAAATTTTAGATGGGAGAGCTGGATGCCTACTTCAGAAGTCCAGGAAATTTGAGCCGATTGAATCATGATTGGCTAGTGCAAGGAGCTTTCCCACCAGGACATCCTAGTCTACTCATCATTCACCCCAACATCTCCCCCACACAGCCTCATAGCACCTTTCACTGCAAATGCAGAAGGTGCAACACATTTTCATTTACCTCCTCTCTCCTCATTATCCAGGGGTGCAAACATACCTTCCAGGTGAAGCAGCGCTTCACCTGCACTTCACACAATCTAGTCTTCTGCATTTGCTGCTCCCAATGTGGTCTCCTCTACATTGAGGAAATTAAGTGTGGACTGAGTGACCACTTTGCAGGGTAGTTGCATTCAGTTCACAAAAAAAACCCTTGAACTTCCAGTTGCCTGCCACTTTGACACATCATCCTGTTGCCTGGCCAACATCTCTGCCTCAGGCTAGCTGTAATGTTCCAGCGAAACTCAGTGCAAGCTGGATGACACCTCATTTTCAGCTGGACCCTGCAACCTTCTTGACTCAATGTTGAGTTCAATAATTTTAGGGCTTGGGCTCTGCTATGTCCTCAAACCAGCTGCCAGAGACCAGGTCGTGATATCACACAGTCCGCTAATATAAACCACCCACTAGCAGTTACCATTAATAGCTATTTACCTCCCAGCTAGATCGTTATTCAAATGTTTGTCCTGCTGTTCTTCCCTCTCTTTGGGCTCTATCTCCACCTAACACTTGCTCCTTACCTATACCCCTCCAACCCTATTTTCTGCATATAAACTGACATTTTCTTGGCTGCCATCAGTTCTGAGTAATGGTCACTTGACCCGAAACGTTAACTCTGATTTCCCTCGACAGATGCTGCCAGACATGCTGAGCTTTTCCACTAACTTCTATTTTTGTCTCCTTCACCAGCTGCTTTTTCAAACATTTCTCTGTTAAATTTGTTTCAACCCTGAGCCAATTTTGTAGTCTGGACAGTCATCACCATGAAAAATGAAAAATGAAAAAAAAGTCCTGAAATTTGCTTCATACAGGACATTTTGCAATTAGCAGCAGCTTCATCCCACCAGCAGTGAATTGAATTCAAACTCAGGCTTCACAGACGAAGGAACGGTGTAAATATAGGTCCGGAAATTCCATGGAGTGTCATTCACAATCAGATTGCAGCTCAGAGATGGTAAAAATTGCTGATGCTGGAGTCAGAGATAACACAGTGTGGAGCTGGAGGAACACAGCAGGCCAGGCAGCATCAGAGGAGCAGGGGAGTTGACGCTTTGGGTCGGGGCCCTTCTTCAGATTTCAACTCCATCCTTTATGTTTGTACTGTGCTCTGCACTTCTAGTCAGGAACTGCACCCTTAGAAATACAGAGTGCAGTTGAAATCGACTTGGTTCACCAGCAGTGGAGGATAATCGAGTAAGTTATATCATGCGCCTTTTGCAGCAGCCAGAATGCTGTGTTCTGAGATTTAAACGTCCAGCCGAACAGTAAGCCACTTCGCACCTGCTGTGAAAGGATACGTATGCTCGGTAAAATGTGAGGTAAGCATTGCAGTTGACTAAAGGTTCAACGCTAATCGGGTGCTAGGTGGAGAGACAGGGAGGGGAGGTATGCGTTGGGTCGTACGTTGTTCAGGCTGGTGGTAGATGGGTTGTGTGAGATAAACATGCGAGGTGGCCAGGAACCGTGCAGGATTGCGAAGAGATCTGGTCAGGTGTAGTTTGGGCTGGGAGAATATTGCAAGTTCGGGGCCAGCTTAATAGACGCATAATTTTTTTTATAAAATGCGAAAGAAGTGGTGTGTGTGGTTTAAAGGAGACCGTATATATAGAGATGGAGCCCAGTCTGTCTAACTGCTTGTCTCCTCTTCTGTCATCCCCAAACCCCTGCCTCTTGTCTTTAAATATAATAGGTCTAAACAAATGCAGAGTATACTTTCAGGGGCACAACTCGGTCTCCTCTTGGGATTTAAGACGGGGCAAGGATGTTACAGTGGATGAGCATTTTGAGATCAGAGATGGAATGGTGGCTCAGTGGTTAACACTGCTGCCTCACAGGACCCAGGTTCAGTCCCGCCCTTGGGTGACTGTCTGTGCGGACTTTGCACATTCTCCCTGTGTATGCATGGGTTTCTTCCCACAGTCCAAAGATGAGCAGGCTAGGTGAATTAGCATGCTTAATTGCCCATACTGTTCAGGGATGTCTAGATTTAGGGGGATGGGTCTGGGTGTGATGCTGTTTGGGTCAGTATGGACATGTTGGGCCAAAGGCCCTGTTTCCACACTAGGGAGTCTATGATGATAACTGTGGATGCTGGAAATCAGAAACAAGAACACCAGTTGCTGGAAAAATTCAGCAAACTTGGGCTGAACCTGTGGAGAGAAACCAGAGTTAATGTTTTGGGTTCATTTACCTTTCTACAGAACTGATGGTAGCTTGGAAAAGGCTGATATTTATTAAAAAAATGATGGTGCCCAGGGTAGGTTGTAGTGTTTAGTAAACCATAGGTGGAGACGAAGCCCAAAGAGAGAGAACAGCAGTTGAACAGACAAAGGAGTGATTAAAAGTCAGTCTGGGGGAATGAACAGTTGCTAATGGGGGCTATCAGTAGCTTACAATGGGTTGTTTGCGGTAGCAACCCCTGTGACAACACGGCTTGGTTTGTGGGGTTAGGGTAGGGACATGGCCTCAAGCTCTAAAATTGTTGAACTCGATGTTGAGGCCAGAAGGCAATGGAGTCCCCAAGCGAAAAATGTGGTGGTGTTCTTCCAGCTCGTACTGAGCTTCACTGGAGCACTGCTGCAAGCCCGAGACAGCAATGTTGGCCAGGGAATAAGGTGGTGTGTTGAAGTGGCAGACAACTAGAAGCTCAGGGTCTTTTTTTGTGGACAGAATGTAGTTTTTCTGTGAAGCGGTCACCCAGTATGTGCTTTGTTTCCCCAGTGTAGCGGAGACCGCACTGTGAGCAGCAAATACAGTAGGTTAATATTTATCAGTGATAATGGGAACTGCAGATGCTGGAGAATCCAAGATAATAAAAAGTGAGGCTGGATGAACACAGCAGGCCAAGCAGCATCTCAGGAGCACAAAAGCTGACGTTTCGGGCCTAGACCCTTCATCAGAGGTCTCTGATGAAGGGTCTAGGCCCGAAACGTCAGCTTTTGTGCTCCTGGGATGCTGCTTGGCCTGCTGTGTTCATCCAGCCTCACTTTTTATTATCTACAGTAGGTTAATAGTTGCCTGACCTTGCCTGGGTAACTGTTACATTTATGGAAGTGGAACACTGTGAATTCTTTTGATGTTGAGTGTTTTTCCTCAGAGGTTTCCAGAAGCAAGGAATTGTCCATTGGAATCTTCAATTTCCACAACTCAGCTGTGTTCGGATTCTACAGGGTGCAGAACTCAACTTAAATCAGCACTGCTCCCACAACTATCTAGTTATCAGAACACCCAGGCCACAGTGTCTCATTTGCCACATATCCATCGTCAATTTAACATTTCCTGTGGCCATTTTCCTTAATTTGTGACAAGTCTTCCAAAGTAACTTTCAAACCATCTAGCAGCTTAAATTCAACTTCATCTGAACTTGCATGTGTGCCCAGGACTGTGGCAAATTTGCTTTAGACAAGGTGATGCACAAATCAAATCTTTGAAATATAGATTGTATGGCTTCCGATATGGAATGGATTTTACATTTAAGAAAAAGATCAATTGCCATCTGCAGCATGATTCCTGGAGAGACAAGAGAGAAAAAAGCAGCTTGGAATAGTTTATTGTTTCTGAGAACTACCCCTCATGGGAGACAATTCTGATGGAACCTGAACAAGATCAATGATTATTTGCCTGTAATTTTCTCATTGTTTCCTCATTATATGAAAGCCAGGAGCATTTGACTGGTAGTGATGCATAACTCCCATTCCCAACTGATTTCCTTAAATATTCACCTATACTTCAAAAAGAAAAAGGATGATGTCATCCAAATGTAGCCTTAAATTAGGACAAAAACCTATATACGTTCTAGTACAGATAATAACCTCGCAAATTTCAAATTTAATGTTGCCTTTAGTCATTGTGCATCTTCTATATAGCTGTAACATTGTAATCCTCACTCTGTTCTATTACCCTTATCCACTTTGAATGGTATAATCTACTTGTACTGCATGCAAAACAAAACTTTTCACTGTACTGAGGTACATGTGACAATAATAAATCAAATCAAATCAAAATCAAAAATGTCAAATGCACTGTGTTTACTAAAGCACTTCCTTCTGTGTCTGTCATAAGTTCAGGTTTCTTATTATAAGCTGAAGACTTTGTAACAAACAGCCACAATACTGTCTGGCAGTGGCCAGTTTATAAAATGTCCAACTCACGAATGCTCGTACTTCCAAACGCAATTCCATACAAGGTTTTAATTTTAAAGAACGGACACATTAACATTTCCTGTTTACATAGTTGTGCATTGTGTTCCGACTTGCATACAAATTGATTGCGAGTGTATTCCGGAACTGGACTCGTTCACAATTTGGGGACTACCCATACTGGTTAGAGATCTGTATAAAGCAGAAAGTGATATGTAACAGAGGTAGAAGATCTGTAATTTGAAATAACATTTTTAAAATTCATGTTATAATTGAGTATTGGCAGAGTTTTAACTGGTATGGGAAGAGATGGAAGTGGGTGGGAGAGGAATGGATTCAGCTATGGGCAGTGGTCTAAAGTCTTGAAAGGCAGCATTGGGTCAGGAACACTTCCTGGGCAGGTTTCCAGCTGTTTGGGAATCTCCCAAAGAGTTATGGAGTCATAGAGTCATTGAGTTGTACAGCATGGAAACACATCTGTTGGTACAACTTGTCCATTGCAACTAGCTATGCTAAATCATCCCATTTTTCAGCATTTGGCCCATTTCTCTCTAAACCCTACTCATGCACACATCAAGATGCCTTTTAAATTTGGGTGGCACGGTGTCTCAGTGGTTAGCACTGCAGCCTCACAGCGCCAGGGACCTGGGTTCGATTTTAGCCTCGGGCAACTGTCTGTGTGGAGTTTGCACATTTTCCCTGTGTCTACGTGGGTTTCCTCTGGGTGCTCCGGTTTCCTCCCACAGCCCAAAGATGTGCAGAGTAGGTGGATTGGCCGTGCTAAATTGCCTGTAGTCTTCAGGGTGTGTGGGTTATAGGGAGATAGGTCTGGGTGGAATGCTCCAAAGGGCGGTGTGGACTTGTTGGGCCAAAGGGTCTGTTTCCACACTATAGGGAATCTAATCTAATCTAAATGTTGTAATTGTACCAGCCTCCACAACTTCCTCTGGCAGAGTTGTCGGGTTACAAAATTAAAATACCCAAAAAGGCAATGAATAAGTTTCAATACCTAAAATTTTGGTTCTTACAACCAGTACAAAGGTATCCTGAGCTGCATAGAACTCACTACAGTTGACAAGGCGAGAGTACCTGTTCAGAAACCAAAAAAAAACAGACAGGCTGGGAAACCTCTAGGTAGTGAAAGTGAATAGCTGTATTCAGGACTAGGTTGGAGGCAGGTGCTCATGACTCTTCTCAATATGTACTTGCACTGCATGTAGGGTGATTTCCATCACTTGTCCTGCACTTCATTCAACTTAACGTGCTCATCCCTGCCATCAGCATGTACTCGAGCATTTGGTTCAGCCTTGGACTTTTGTTGAGGAAAAAGAGGAGCATCACCATTATTACCTACAGCAGCAGGAGTAACACAGCCTGCAGCGAAGCTTCCAGCTGCTCTACCACATGCTGCTCAACAGGAAGAGGGGATAGACCCAGAGATCTAGCTCCCAGGAGATGAGATTCCAAGGCAGAAGATCAGCTGTCTGAGCATGTGTGAGCATGAATGCCTCAGGAGGTTCAGACATTAAAGGCAATGCTTGGCTGTTTCATGCAGCCTCCTGAAACAAGCCCACTTCCTGTTGCCAGTTGGGCATTTATCATCAGTGGCCCACCAGTAACTGGTGGGGTCCCTACCTTCCCCCATCCCCTTGCAAATCATCGACTCATTTCAGATGCTCAGATGCCATTACAGGACCCTCCAGTTAATAATTTCAAGACCTGCGTTGCAGCTTTCCCAGGTGACTGTATCATTTCTATCGTTGCTGAAATCCTCAGGAAGCAACATAGAATTCAAACTTCCTGACCCCAGCTAGGCCTCTTTAACTAGAAATCCTCTGACAGTTCTGGTCCTTCAGCTTGGCTACATTCTCCGTTTGGGCAAGAAACTTGGAAATGGATTCCTAATCAGAGCTATTGAAAAGCTGACTTCAATTATAAATAGATTTCTCATACACTACCTACCACCTGGCTTCATTTCATTCTGTTTAAATAGTAACTCACTCATTATCTGTGACAGATTTGAAATTCGGGAATCATCGGAGCTTGTTTGCTGAAGAAAGTTTTTGTTTTGTAGTGTAATAATGTGATAACTTATGTTGGATAGTGCTTAGTTTCCATGTTAATTATTTGAAGATCCTTTACACTACTAATTACTCATCTTTAAGGTTAAGGGATTTTGTTTTAGCTATGTGGGCAAAAGTTCAGTTGTGCCAGTGGACTCTTTAGTGTAAATCCAGATTAGTATCTTTCTCATTCTAAAATGTCAACTCCAGGGCAGTCAACAATTCATCATATAGAAATTCAGTACAGGTAGTAAATCCTTACACCAGCTCCAGGTTTACTGTTCAATACAAAAGTCAGTGATCTGTGCAATGGAACATAAGAATAGGAGTAGATCATTCACTTTATTGCAGCCACTATGCAATTCTAGGTCTAGTTTCTTAATCCTAGTTTTTGTTCCATCACCGTAATCCCTTAACACCCTTGTCAAGTATTTATCCAAGCCTCTGCTTTACATTTCAATTTGTTATGTTCTTCCAGAGCAGACTCTGCATATATTCTCAACATTTAACTGTCTGTGTTCTGAGTTGGAGAATATACTCTGTTCTGGTTTTCAGTGTGGATGTTGATGATGGGAAGGGGCAAGAGTGGAAGTTCGGACGTTGTTGAAGGCCCTGTCACCTACAGTGGGTGGGAAACCATGGTTATGGAAGAAGGAAACCGTGTCAGCGGTGCTGTTTGGGAAGGTGGCATCATCTGAGCAGACGCGATGTAGGCAAAGGGAGAATGGGATAGAGACCTTGCAGGATGTGGGGTGTGACGAGCTGTAGGGAAGGTAGCAATGGAAGTCAGTTGCTTTTTAGTGGATGGCAATGGACAGTTTATTCCCTCAAATGGAAGCAGAGAGGTTTAGGAAAGGAAGGAAAGTGTTGAGAATGGATGACGTGAAAGTTATAGAGGGGTGGAAACTGGAGGCAAAATGAACAAATTTCACAAAGCCCAGGCAGGAGCATGAAACAGCTCTGAAATAGTCATCAATGTCCTATGAAAAGAGTTGTGGGAGGGGCCCAGTGTAAGACTGAAACAAGGATTGTTCCACATACCCTATAAAGAGGCAGGCACAACAGAGACCCATGTGGGTGCCCATAGCCACTCTTCTAACTTGGCAGAAGTGAGATGAATTAAAGGAGACGTTGTCCAGTGAGAGAACAAATTCAGCCAGGCTGGAGAGTGGTGGTCGATGGAGAGTGTTTCGGCTTCTGGTCGAGGAATAAGTCAAGAGCTCTCGGCCTATGTTGGTGGAGGGTGGAAGTATTGAAGGATTGGACATCCATGAGGCAGTTAGGGCCAGAGAACTGGAAATTGTTAATATAGTGGAGGGTATCCGAGGAATTGCAGATGTAGATGGTTGGGTCTGGAGAAGTAGAGAGAGGATGGGGTTAAGGTCAGAGAAAATGAGCTTGGCGGGGGCAGGAACAGGCTGATGAAGTGGGCCTACAAGGCAGTCTGGACTTGTAGATTTTAGGAAGGAGGTAGAAATGGGCTCTCTGATGTTGGACGAGTATAAGGTTAGAGGCAGTGGAGGGAAGATCTCTGGAGGTAATGAGATTGGTGACAGTCCTGGCCACAACAATGGCTTTAAGTTCGGATGTGGGGTCATGGCCCAGGGCTGGTAGGAAGAAGCATCTGAGAGTTTGTGTTGAGCTTCCACAAGGTAAAAATCAGTGCGCCAGACTACAACAGCACCATTTTTGCTGTTGACGGAGCTGGTGTTGTTTCCTGATTATCACTGCTTCTTGATATTGGACGTCTGATGCTTATTATGGGTACCTTAGTGGCAAGGGACAAGGAATTGGGGTTTCTAATAAAGGAAAACTCTTTCGTGATTCCACCAAATGAAAAGGGGGAATTAGTGTTTCTTTGAAAGTCCACTTTGTCCCTGAATAATAGACCCTGATATTTGCAAGGAAGCTGGGATGCTGGTCGAGAGAGTAAGAGTTTGGAAAAGCATGGATGTATAATTCTCTTTAGAGTCCTGCAAAAATTAACTGTTGCAAGCTTTTCAATTCTTGTTTCAGTAGATTTGGCATTCAAAGTAAATAGCCCATTGAACCTGCTCTGCCATTTAATACCATTAGGCTGATCCTCTACGTCAATATTACTTTCCTGCCAAATCTTGAGATCCCTTGATTCCCTGAGAGACCAAATATTTGTTTGGCTTGTCATTAAATATATTCAATGATGGAACATCTACAACAAATTTAGGTCTAGAATTCTAAAGATTCACGACACTTTGAGTAAAGAAATGGCTCAGCATTCAATCCTACAAGAGGATATTACTTGCAGCACAGATGAAGAAGAACTGGTGGATATGGTATATTCATATTTTCAGGAGGGCTTCATAGAATGTTAGCAAATAAGATTAGAAAATGGGTAATAAACGTAAAGTCACCATAGTCCCAAAGGACAATTGGGGTGCTTTCTCATTATAGAGAGAGATGATTGGTGGTGGTCTAACTTGAGAATAAAGGGTGAGGTTGAGAAAAAGTGTCCTTCATGGTAACCTCAACTGGTGTGGGAATTGACACTACGCTGTTGGCCTTGTTCTGTATTCCACTCAGTCAATGATTTCACTGAACCCAATCCGGGGGTAATGGACTGCTGTCAATCCAAAGAGATCTTCTTGCAATGGAAGGCTTTTGCTGTGGCATACCACAAGGATCATTGCTGTTGCCACAACTGCTCACGTACTCCGTAAGTGACTTGGGTGTGGGGACCAACTGGAATATTTTTAAGTTTCCAGATGGCAAATTCAATGACAATGTGAGTTTAAAGGAGGTTTAAAGAGGCTTCAAGGGGATTTGAATAGCCAAGTGAATGGGTGAGAATAGGTCCTGCTCCCAGGAAGAGGCAATTCACTCCCGCACATCCCAGATGTCCAAGTTCTTCAAGGACCGCAACTTTCGCCCCACAGTGGTCGAGAATGCCCTTGACCGCGTCTCCAGCATTTCCCGCAACACATCCCTCACATCCCGCCCCCGCCACAACCGCCCAAAGAGGAACCCCCTCGTTCTCACACACCACCCCACCAACCTCCGGATATAACGCATCATCCTCCGATACTTCTGCCATCTACAATCCGACGCCACCACCCAAGACATTTTTCCATCCCCACTCTCATCTGCTTTCTGGAGAGACCACTCTCTCCGTGACTCCCTTGTTCACTCCACACTGCCCTCCAACCCCACCACACCCGGCACCTTCCCCTGCCACCGCAGGAAATGCTGCACTAGTCCCCATACCTCCTCCCTCACCCCCATCCCAGGCCCCAAGATGACTTTCCATATTAAGCAGAGGTTCACCTACACATCTGCCAATGTGATATAGTGTAACCATTGTACCCGGTGTGGCTCCCTCGACATTGGGGAAATGAGGCGGACGCTTGGGGTTAAAATAGTATCAGAGATAATGGGAACTGAAGATGCTGGAGAATCCAAGATAATAAAATGTGAGGCTGGATGAACACAGCAGGCCAAGCAGCATCTCAGGAGCACAAAAGCTGACGTTTCGGGCCTAGACCCTTCATCAGAGAGGGGGATGGGGTGAGGGTTCTGTAATAAATAGGGAGAGAGGGGGAGGCGGACCGAAGATGGAGAGAAAAGAAGATAGGTGGAGAGAGTTTAGATGGGGAGGTAGGGAGGGGATAGGTCAGTCCAGGGAAGACGGACAGGTCAAGGAGGTGGGATGAGGTTAGTAGGTAGATGGGGGTGCGGCTTGTGGTGGGAGGAAGGGATGGGTGAGAGGAAGAACAGGTTAGGGAGGCAGAGACAGGTTGGACTGGTTTTGGGATGCAGTGGGTGGAGGGGAAGAGCTGGGCTGGTTGTGTGGTGCAGTGGGGGGAGGGGAAGAACTGGGCTGGTTTAGGGATGCGGTGGGGGAAGGGAGATTTTGAAGCTGGTGAAGTCCACATTGATACCATTAGGCTGCAGGGTTCCCAAGCGGAATATGAGTTGCTGTTTCTGCAACCCCCGCTTGAGGACCGCTTTGCAGAACACCTCCGCTCGGTTCGCAATAAACAACTGCACCTCCCAGTCGCGAACCATTTCAACTCCGCCTCCCACTCTTTAGATGACAGGTCCATCATGGGCCTCCTGCAGTGCCACAATAATGCCACCTGAAGGTTGCAGGAACAGCAACTCATATTCCGTTTGGGAATCCTGCAGCCCAATGGTATCAATGTGGACTTCACCAGCTTCAAAATCTCCCCTTCCCCCACTGCATCACACAACCAGCCCAGCTCATCCCCTCCCCCCACTGCACCACACAACCAGCCCAGCCTGTCTCTTCCTCCCTAACCGGTTCTTCCTCTCACCCATCCCTTCCTCCCACCCCAAGCCGCACGTCCATTTCCTACCTACTAACCTCATCCTACCTCCTTGACCTGTCCGTCTTCCCTGGACTGACCTATCCCCTCCCTACCTCCCCACCTATACTCTCCTCTCCACCTATCTTCTTTTCTCTCCATCTTTGGTCCGCCTCTCCCTCTCTCCCTATTTATTCCAGAACCCTCACCTCATCCCCCTCTCTGATGAAGGGTCTAGGCCCGAAACGTCAGGTTTTGTGCTCCTGAGATGCTGCTTGGCCTGCTGTGTTCATCCAGCTTCATACTTTATTATCTTGGATTCTCCAGCATGTGCAGTTCCCATTATCTCTGGTAGAACTTTTCTTAGTGTGAGTTGTGATACGCATGTAATCCAAAGGACCTTCTTAAGTCACTTAAAGCTAGCATTTGAATGCAGCAAGCCATTAGGAAAGCAAATGATTTTTTGGCCTCCAGCACAGGGGCTTTGAGTACAGGAGTACAGATGTCTTGCTGCAGTGTCTTGCCACAGCAGGAGTACAGCAGAAGTTCACCAGACTATTTCCTGCGATGGCAGGATTGTCTTGTGAGGTGAGATTGAAGAAACTCGTCTGTATTCCTTAGAGTCTTAAAGCATAAGGCATGACCTGAGTGAAACTTACAAAACTGTTAGGGGTCACAACAAAGCAGATGTGGACAGGATGACTATTGAGTCTCAAACCAGGGGCACAGGCACAGAAGGGCAGGTCATCTATGATTGAATTAATAAGGAATTTCTTATGTAGAGGGTATCAAATCTTTGAATTCTCCATCACAGAGAACTGTAGAAGATCATTCATTGAGTTCAATGATTGATAGAAATCAATGGATTTCTGGTCACTTTTGACATCGGAGGACATGTGATGGAGAATGATGGCATAAAGTCCAATGATCATTCATGGTCTGAATAGTAGAACAGACTGGATGGGCTGGATGGCTTTTTTCTGCTCCTCTGTTCTATTTAGCTTGATCAACCATTATCTTGAGACTGTACCTTTGTGTTCTAGATTTCCTAGGCAGGGAAAATGCCACTCTGCTAATTTCTTAATAATATTGAATGTTTCACTGAGATTACCTCTCATTCTAGGGACCACATGCCCAATTTATGCAGCCGCATATCATTGGATATAAGACCAAGGAGAGGGGATTACATAAGGTGCAAAACATGGGGGTCCAGGGGTTGCAGGTGCCTGGACTCAAGTCCTCTTTTGCAATATGAAACATAAATACCATGCATCATGAGATAATTGTTTCGCTAATAAGTGAACTCTTCTTCTCTTCTACTACCTCTCATCTATTTCCTCTGTCAATCATAAGTGGGCATGAGGTCAGAACAGTGCAGAGACGGCAGGAAGCTCTCTTTGATTGATGTAATATTTTGGCTTTTTGATGCTTTATGATGCTATCCATCCATAGAAAACCCACACAGGATTGATTGGGTTTGCATAAATAGGCATGTCCATGGTAGCTGAATGTGTAAAAGGGCTGGATACACAACTGTAGGCACTGGGAAGGCAAAATGTAAGTACCAGTTCTATAGACCTGGTTAGTTCTTACAACACTGTGCAGTGCATTTTAACTGGTCCTGAATGGCTAATTTTTTGTAAGTAACCATTGACTGTGATTGTACGAACTTAAATCAAAACCTGCAACTTTGAAAACCCTCATTGCAATGGTTCTCAAAACTAAACAAAAAACGCAATGTTTTTTTAAGGGGTTGGATAATTGATCCTTGGCTGCAGTTCTGTTACAGATACTGATGGTTTATGATTCAGGAAGGCTTTTTGGAACCGATGCAGAAGAACTCAGTTCATTGCTCAATGAATTAAAACTGAACTGTATTCCCCATTTGAAGCTGTGGTAACTAGTTTGAAAATTCATAACCTGTGTTCTTCTTTCTGATGTAGCGATCCACTTTTAAGATTCCATGGTTTGTGGCTTCTTTTGTGTGGAAGGATGATTCTTGACTCCAAATTGCAAGACTTAAATTTTACAAACAGCAGATGGACTCTGTCCTTTGAGACCATGGATGTGAAGTGAAAGACTTAGCTGTTTATGTAAATTCTGGAAGGACATTTGGACAGAGCATGAAAATGGATCTGATGCAGCTTGTTTTAACTGTTGAATTGTTTAGTCATTACAATTTGATACAAACATTCACAGTTTAAGACAGCACATTAAAGTACAATAAAATTAGTTATTGTGTGAAAAAAATGGTATGTGGAAGGAGATTGAGTATGGAAACAGGAGAAGAAGGCAGCTCGTGTGGTCAGTAAAAGCAGTGTTCAAGAAGGAAGGGAGATATTACTGAAATCCTGTATGTGATCAAAGGGACAGTCAATGGTCATGCAGAGCAAAACAGCTTAGCTTCTTGAGCTTGTTGGAAAATATTCCTCTAGGCTCTTTGGCACTTATTTTATTAACCTGACTCTGCCTCCACTTTCACCTGCTGGCTATCCTAAATCTGGAAGACTTGAAAATATCTACGAAAACATAAAAGCGTAAAAAATTGGAGGCCCATCTCCTCAAAATTTCAATGGTCGATCCAATTCCTGAAAGCAGTTCAGTCATTCTGTCCCTGACCCCTCCCAATCAGACCAAAATACCTCCTGAGAGCAAATGGGTCATTAATTCCCTGTTCTATGTGTACTTAGCCTTTAAGAGAGGTTGCCTGCAAGGATTCCGTAAGCTGTGTGTATGCTATGTTGAGATTCTGCCAGCTGGCCTACTCAGAGTTTGCAAGTTGGTTACACAGCAAATCAGTTGATTTGCTGTAATGCCTGCTTCATAAATTATACTGTGTCTTACTGTTTTAAATAAACTAACCCACAGAGTCAATCAATCCATTTTTTTCAGCATCTGCCCATAAAATGGCCAACGGGCACGAT
The DNA here is from genome assembly GCF_030684315.1 of Stegostoma tigrinum. Taxonomy (NCBI): domain Eukaryota; kingdom Metazoa; phylum Chordata; class Chondrichthyes; order Orectolobiformes; family Stegostomatidae; genus Stegostoma; species Stegostoma tigrinum. Next base: position 18,609,374 of record NC_081356.1, read on the forward strand.
AAAGCTCTGTTTAAATGATATGAATTCTAGTCAATGAATACAGAAGCTAAATCTGACTCTGATTTGGATTTCTAATGCTCATATCTTTTGGGGAACTCTTGGCTCTTTGGTTTTTAATCTAGACATGTAACGTCTATGTAGACTTTAACTCCCAATTATTGAGAAATCTTAATGGCTTATTTCTCCTGAATCAGACATTTCCATATCTACAGACCGTGGTGTACAAATAAACAGAATTGTTGAATTGGTAATATCCACCCCTATGGAAACTTTCCAAAAAGATTTGCTGGACAAACTGAAGTCCTATGTCTTTAGAAAACTTCTCAATGATAGATATAGTATGAAGTGAACTTTGCACGTCAACAAACTTCACAGATTCTAAGCACACAATTGATCGCTGACGTAACCAGTAGAACACACAAACATAGCAAGGCTTGTGGTGGGAGTGATCTTCTGCATGCACCAAGAAAATGCTCAAATTTTAATAAATCTTTTAAGGCAAATGGAAGAAAGGTTATTTCTGCAGCGTTCTGCATCTCCGTTTGGCCATACATTAATCCGATGTACCACCCATAAAGGGCATCTCTCACCTAAAATAAAGTCTCCTGGTATTCTGCCAGAGGCATATATACAAAGTGACTGGCAAACCAGAATCTGGGCACGATGGGACAAAGATTGGTGAGCGTATAGTTGACAATGACAATCTTGTAGAAAATAACATGACCTCACTGTCCAAAATATTTGCAAAAATTTAAACTTTCTGTTTTTGGAAAAACTGCTGGCACCTCCTATTGGTCAAGATTGACATGGAGTGATTGCCAGTACACTCCCCATGGAAAATTTAAAAAAGACATATTCCTGGAGAGCCATGATATAACTTATGAATGAAAATATCTCAGTTTACAATAGTTCACTAATTCCATGTGTGGAAGCAATTGTGCTGGAGTGCAAGTAAAATCAATTGCCTGGGTGCCACAGATGTTCTACCTTGTAGACTTTGCAGGACAAACGAGTGCAGTCATATTGACAAACCAATACCTCGCAGTAGTCACAATTCATGGAATCAGTCACAAATCAGCAACCTTTGAGAAACACATGCAGAACTGAATTGGAAAAAACAACTTCACTTTCTTCTGAATCAGTGGAGCTAAAATCTTAGCTCTGTGCTGTGGAGAGCAACACTGAAAGTTCAAGAGGAAAAGGCTAACCAATTACCTTAAGATAAATGAAAACTTGAGAATGTCATCTCTGACATAAGGGTTTTTCTTTCATTCTTACATGGGACATGAGCATCATTGACCAGGCCCGCATTTGTTACCTTTGAACTGATTGACTCTCTACACCCTTTCATAAAGCAAATAAGAGATTTCTGCGGACCTGGAGTCACATGTAAGCCAGACCAGGTAAGGATGGTGGATTACGTTCCCTGAAGGACTAGTGAATGAGATGAGTTTTCACTTGACAATGGTTTCATGGTTGCCACTAAACTAGCTTTTCTTTTGAATACACATATCAGTGCAATTAGATTTTATCATCTGTTGTGTGGGATTCAAACCCCAGGCAATTAGCCTAAGACTATACTGACATTATCACTATCCACAACTTCCCATTTCCTTGCCTTATCTTGACTTATCTCTGAAAAATGAATGAAGAGCTAAAACAGAAAGAAAGGAATTTTAATGAATAACAAACTCTGTATCATCAATTCAAATGAAAAGATTGGTAGTCTACTGGAAGATCAGGAGAAATCTATTCTTAAGGCATATCAGGCTCAGCAGGAGTAGCTACAGAAACATCAGCTTGAGTTCAAAGCAACGCTGGAGGAAATGACATACTTACAAAAACAGATGAAGATGTGCAATGTACGCAACAAAGAACTACACGTCACACAGGAGACAGTCATTTCGTATAAAAACTCTTCATTGCTCCATAGTGCTACTGCTGACACTACTTGCTCCCTTCACAGCAAGCCTTACTGCAAATGACTAACCACTCCTCTGGTTGCATATTGTTCATATTGGTAACTTGAATATCAATGGCCTGCACAGGAACATCAAGTCAACATTTACACCTTGCTAGTTAAATGTACGTAGGACCTAATACTGCATCTGGTGTTGGCTTGGAATGACATTATTCCCTTTACTTGCTGCCCATTTTGGGCACACATCTGATGTCTGGCAGAAATCATATTTTTCTTTGTTAAATTGTTCCAAGAAAAACAAAGGATGGAAAACATTTTTTGTTATGTCTGTATGATCATAATTCTGTGGTTCATTAACAATGTGTTTGAAATTAGTTGCACAGATGTTATGTGAGAGAGAAGGTGCAGATGTGTTTAGGAAGCTGAAAAGGGTATTTGAGCATGAAAGTGGATAAATTGACCTTCTGTCCAAGACCTGTGTAGCATAATTGTATGTTGTGCTATTCTCTTATCAACCAGATTGTTCCTTATTTGTGGTTTCTGTTGATTTTGTTTTGTTCTTTCTTGGTGGTCAGAAGAGAACAGTTACATCCATCCTATGATCCTTCCTCGTACATGCTGTTTTCTCTTGTCAGCCAATTAATCAGAGAGTTACCATGGTAGTTAGAAGTCCGTGATAGCAGCTTGAAGATTGAAAATCTGATGTCATAATTCCCATTGGATTTCCCAATTTAAATCATAAAAACATCTGAAGCCTTGTGAGGTCCCATTGATTACATTACCCATATGGTCAAATCCCATGACCTTAAACCATTTGTTTTACGCAAATCCATGACAAATAATGAGAAAACAAAAACCTACAATAGGAAACATTATTATTCAAATTGCAATGTTTCAGTAATTGGTTAGAGCCGAAAATGTAATTATTTGCACATCGTCGTTTGCTTTTTCCCAGTATGCTTCGTTCAAGAATTCATTGCGAGAGTCAAAACAGCACAAAGAAAAATGTAGCCTCAAAAACCATTAAATGTCAAACTGAATTTATCATTCTTGCATCTGCAACTACTCCATCTCCAACATATAAATGGTATGAAACTTGAAAGGGTTCAGAAAACATTACAAGAATGTTTAATAAAAAAAACGAATGAACTGCGGATGCTATAAATGAGGAACAAAAACAGAAGTTGCTGGAAAAGCTCAGCAAGTCTGGCAGCATCTGTGAAGGGAAATCAGAGTTAGTGTTTCGGGTCAGGTGATGTTACCTCAGAGGAAGGGTCTGAGAAAGGGTCACCAGACCTGAAACATTAACTCTGATTTCTCTTTACAGACGCTGCCAGACCAGCTAAGCTTTTCCAGCAACATCTGTTTTTGTTTATAATGATATTGCCAGAGTTGGAGGGTGTGAATTATAGGGGGAGGTTGAATAGGCTGGATCTATTTTCCTTTACACATTGGAGGATGCAAGCTGATTTTATAGAGGTTTATTAAATCATGAGGGGCATAAATAAGGTGATTGGCAAGGTCTTTTCCCCAAGGTGGGGGAATCCGAAACTAGAGGGCATAGTTTAAGATGAGAAGGGAACGATTTAAAAGGAACCTAAGGGGCAACTTTTTCATGTGGAGTGTGGTGCATATATGGAATGAGCTGCCAGAGGAAGTGGTGAAGGCTGGTACAATGACAACATCTAAAAATCATTTGGATAGGTATGTGAATAGAAAGGCTTGAGAGGCTTATGGGCCAATGGGATGAAATTAGTTCAGAATATCTGGTTAAGATGGATGACTTGAAGCAAAGGGTCTGTTTCTGGGGCACTCTCTGACTAAGGTTCTAAATCATGTGTTGCTGATTTAAATCTTACGCCTCTCCTTTGGGTAGATGTCACTGTGTCCGAAAGACTTCTTGGCATTCTGATAATGATATTTTTCCTTGTGTCTTGGAGATCTGGAGGATGCATTGTCTTGGGGCCTCTCTTATTTTGTTTCCTTCTCAAAACCTTGGCAGAAGCACGCTTTTACTCGCATATGTGCAGTTTCTTCCAAACGGATGGTGATAAAGTCAGAAAATTTCTTCAAGACTTTTCTTATCCATTGTTGTACAAGTCAGTAAAAGCATTTTTTAATACATTGGAAATGCCTGTATTTTGCCTTGAGATCCAATTTAAAATAGCAGCCCAGAGCCTGAGGTTAATGTTCTAGGTAACAAACAGACAAAATGCTAGAGAAATTCAGCAGGTCTGATAACCTCTGTGGAGAACAGAACAGAAGAAGAATTATATGGGATTTGAAGGGTTAACAGTGCTTCGCTCTCCACAGATGCTGCAGGCCTGCAGAGTTTCTCCAGCATTTTCTGCATTTGATTCAGATTTCCAGTATCTGCAGTATTTTGCTTTTATTTCAATGTTCTGGGGATCCGGGTTCTAGTCTGACTGTGATCAAATTTGAATTTCGTAAAGATCTGGATGAAAAGCCAGCTCAATGGCAAAGACATAATCGTTGCTAAGGCTGTCACAATCCATTTGGTGCATTAATATTCTTCAGAAAGGAAATCTGCAATCCTTACCTGGTCTGACCAATATGTGACTCCTGCCCCATAGTAATGTGATTCACTCTTACTTGCCCTCTGGGAGACTGAGGATGAACAAAAAGTGCTGGACTAGTCAGGGTCACCCACATCCTTTGAACAATTTAAAAAAAAAATCCTGTCAATCAGAAATGTTTTCTCTTGGTGTTACAAGGCCTGCTGTGCAAACTGCTTGATGTCAGTGAATAGTGTTCCCTACTTTCAGGGCAGTACAGTGGCTCAGTGGTTAGCACCACTGCCTGTTGGTGCCAGGGACCTGGGTTTGATTCCAGCCTCGGGCGACCATCTGTGTGGAGTCTGCACATTCTCCCCATGTCTGCTTGGGTTTCCTCCAGATACACTGGTTTCCTCCCACACTCCAAAAATGTGCATGTTAGGAGGAATGGCCATCATAAATTGCCCACAGTGTCCAGGGATGTGCCGGCTGGATGGATTAGCCATGGAAAATGCAGTTTGCAGGGTGGGTCGCTCATTAGAGGGTTGGTGTAGACTCAATGGGTCGAATGGCCTGCTTCCACATAGTAGAGGTTCTGCTAGTCCATTAATAACAGGAATCTGGGGCGAGTCTGTCCATTCTGTTGACTCTGTGGTAATACTCACGATACAAGGACTAGGTTTGATGCTGGCAATGTAAGCTCAGGGAAATTGACCCCAAACTAAACTTGAATTTTCTTGAAAATTGAGTCTTTAAATAAATAGACAGAACAATGCTTGGCCTCCAAATCATTGACCTCCCTGCTACCTCCACATCCCCTCTAATGCAGGCTTGTAGTTCTTCCTCTGTTCCTCCAGCTGTAATATTAACCTACTTAACAGTGGGAATGAGTGGTAATCTTGGTGAAAATTCGGGTTGCATTGTCATTGTTTAAAAGCCCTAAATGTAAAAAGGATTCCCTTAACATCATCCTATTCATTCTACCCTCGTAGAGAATTAGAAGGAAAAATGGTCTCTCATCACCTGAGTTAATAAATATGCTGTAATGAACCTCACTGAACAGTTACTTCATTTAGAAGGTTTTATAAATTGTGTTTCATTCATCAGCCTATTAAAAGCTCTATTATAAGCAACATGTCCTGTGGTTTCTCTTGTAGTATTTGGTTCATTCATTAAATTGTACAAGTCCTTTAAATGTGTTCTGCGCACTGTGTCCTGCTGGTAGAGGGGCCAGTTGTACTCAACCTGTGCAACTAGCCACACAAGATAATAAAATGTGAGGCTGGATGAACACAGCAGGCCAAGCAGCATCTCAGGAGCACAAAAGCTGATGTTTCGGGCCTAGACCCTTCATCAGAGCCACACAGTTGCACAGTGTGGTGTATATGCAAATTTGTGAGAAGGCTGAATTTAAATTTCTTTAATAGAGTAAAACTGAACTGGCAAGTTTGTTAGGGTAGAAATTGTGTAATCATGTAACAGCCCAAACAGTTTACCAGTGCAAAAGAGATTTGACTTTCACCTTTCACCTTCCTCCTTTTCCTAGCAATTTTTGTACCTCAGTAACTTTCCTTACTTTTCCTTATTGATTCTTTCTTTCTATTTTCCAAAGCAGCCAGTCATCCTGTGAGACATCATCCAAGTGGCAATTGTTTACTTGTGTTCGATTGAGACAGTGAGTGTTGCCATGCTGCTGAAATAAATGAGGAAAGTAGGAAAGAACTGAAACAAGGAATTAGTAGGGCTAAAAGGAGTCAAGAAAAGTTGGTAGCAAAAGGATTAAGGAGAATCCCAAGGCTTTTTCACACATATGTAAAAAGCAAGAGGGTAGCCAGGGGTAGTTTTGGCCCATGCAAGGACAAAGGAGGGAATGAATATGTGGAGCCAGAAGAGATAGGTGAGGTCCTAAATGGATAGTTTGTATCGGTATTCACCATTAAGAAGGAATTGGTGGAGGATGAGCTCAGGAAAGGGAGTATTGAATTTCTGAGCCAAATCGCTGTTAAAAAGGAAGAGGTGTTGTGCGTCTTAAAAAGTATTAAGATAGATAAGTCCCCAGATCCTGATGTGATCTATCCCAGAATCTTGAAGGGGGTAAGAAGACAAATTGCTGGAGCATTGACAGACAAGTTTGTATCCTCTTTGGCCAGAGGTGAGGTCCCAGAGGACTGGAGAATAGTGAATGTTGTCCCATTGTTTAAGAATGGGACAACATTGTTAAAATTATAGGCCTGTGAGCCTCATGTCATTGGTAGGGAAATCATTGGAAAAGATTTTCAGGGACAAGATCTATATGCATTTAGAAGGAAATGGAATGATTAATGATAAACAGCATGGCTTTGTGTGGGGGAGGTCATGCCTCACTAATTTGACTGAAGTTTTTGAGAAGATGATGAAGATGGTTGATGATGGAAAAGCAGTTGATGTTGTCCACATGGTCTTCAGTAAAGTCTTTGACAAGGTGCTTCATGGCAGACCGGTACAAAAGGTGAAGTCGCATCATATCAGGAATGAGCTGGCAAGATGGATACAGAACTTGCTTAGTCACAGGAGACAGAGAATAACGGTGGAAGGATTTTTTTTGGAATGGAGGCCTGTGACAAGTGGTGTTCCACAGGGATTAGTGGTGCGACCTTTGCTGTTTGAGATTTACATAAATGGTTTGGCAGAAAACGTAGCTGGTCTAATTAGTTAGTTTGCAAATGATACGAAGATTGATGGAATTACGGATGGCGAGAAGGACTGTCAAAGGATAACAGCAGTATATATATCAGTTGGAGGCATGGGCAGAAAAATGGCAGATAGTGTTTAATCCAGAAAAATGTGAGGTGATGCATTTTGCAAGATCAAGTACAGGTAGAAATTATACAGTGAATGGCAGAACCTTTCAGGGTATTAAAATGCAGAGAAATCTGCGTGTGCAGGTCCACAACTCACTGAATGTGGCAGTGCAGGTAGATTAGGTTGTAAAAAAGGTCATGCTTATCTTCATTGGAAATGGCATTGAGTATAAGGATAGATAAGTTATGCTGCACCTTTAGACAAGTTTAGTTAGACCATACTTGGAATATTGCATATTGTAACCAGAAGGATGTGGATGCTTTGGAGAGGGTACAGCAAAGTTATGGGGGATTTTAGCTATGAAGAATGGTTGGATAGACTGGATTTGTTTTCACTGGAATGCTCAAGGTTGAGGGGCAACCTGGTAGAAGTTTATAAGATTGTGAATGGCATAGATAGAGTGAAAAGTATGAGACTTTTTCCCAGTGTGGAGGGGTCAATTACGAGGGGACACAGGTTCAAGGTGTGAGGTGGGGTTTAAAAGTGATGTGCGAGGCATACTTTTCCACACAGAGTGCCAGGAATGCGCTGCCACAGGAGGTGATGGAAGCGGACACAATAGCAGCTTTCAAGAAACATCTGGATGAATACATTAGTAGGAAAGAAATAGAGGGATATGGATCCTGTAAGTGAAGACAGCTTTAATATAGAAGGTCAAAATGTGTCGGTGCAGGCTTGGAGGGCCGAAGGGCTTGTTCCAGTGCTGTATTGTTCTTTGTTTTTTGAACCACATGACATATCACAGCAAATCCCCAAACATATAAGATGTACATACACACACTTCCAGAAGGAATCACTGAATTGTGATGGACAGTAGGAGGCAGATCTCTTTAGCTGGGGCAATGAGAAAAAATCGTAACACACTCTGGCTAAGATTATCTAATGCATTAAAGAGATGTTCCTGACTTGTGTGGCTTACCTACGCAGTATCTTTGCTTTTGAACATTCGAGTGCTTGACATGTTCAAACTCCCTTCACATTTAAGTGTATCCATAAGCAAATGCTTGAGAAATCTATACATTTAGAGAGAGTATATTCTTTCACCTGATCCATCATGGCGCAATTAATCAGCTTCAGCAAGGTTAACTGAGGCTTGGTTAAACCATATCGTATGATACCTCAAGTCGCAAAAGGGTAGTGCTAGGTTCGTGGACTTTGTCAGTAACTTGGGGTTGAGTGGAAGGAATCCACAAGCAGCAGTGTCAGGCCTACCCTCCTGATGTAACGTAGCATAATAGCTGATGATCTTCACCCATCTTGAAGTGATACTTATGACGGATCACATAACATACAAATGATGTGGGTTAGATAATCGTGAAAAATTCACTGACCCTTTATTGTAGCATCTGGTGTCTACAAATAAACAATATGTGGCCAAACGGCAAAAATTGAACATTCAAAATTGAGCGTGACGGAAAATTGGCCAGCAGTCAACAGCTACTGGCTACTGACAACAGTGGAATCCAAGGTCAAAGAGGTTACAAATGTTCAAGGGAAGCAGTTACTACCAGCCTGTTGGAAGTGTATTGGAGAAATAACAATCCTTGACTTCCAGCCAGTGCCTGAGGATGTGCACTTTACACCTCACAGTATGGCATGAGACTCACAACAAGATTTGTGGCAGAAGACTGTGCAGCAACTCAAGAAGGCCCAGGAGAAGATCCATCCTGATTTGTGAGACCCATCTTTGTGGAACAGAACCAGCCTGATGTCGGAGAGGATCAAGATTCCAACATCCCAGCGCAGACACATGGATTGCTGCGGGTAATTTCCTTTTTCAGATGGATAGAGTTGGATGAAGGGTAAATTCATAGGAATTTGGGAAATGATCACATGGTGTTTTAATATGGAATATTGGATTGGCAAAATTGAGTTGAACCACAAACCAAATTGTGTGCGTCTTTTTCCACCTCACTGACAAGTGTTTGTGTAAAGTGTTTTTAATACATAAATTGGTTGAATTGCCCAAGCATGGACAACAAGTGTCATCACAGGTGCACTTGCATGCCTAGGCTCAAGCTGAGCAATTTGGATGTACTGTAGGTGTAGCATGCTTCCCTCAGAGTGTCATGGTGCATGAAGACTCAGTAAGATGGAGACTAAGAGCTTTATGTCATTAGGTCACATGTCATGATATGGTGATGATGTCACGAGCATGTTCCTTGAAGGCACATTGCACAACTGCTGTCAGATATAATAAACATTTTCCAGCTTCTGTTACTGAATCAGATTAGCTGCTCCATCAGAATATATACTGAGTGCTTTGGAAATAGATAATAAAGTGTGAAGCTGGATGAACACAGCAGGCCAAGCAGCATCTCAGGAGCACAAAAGCTGACGTTTCGGGCCTAGACCCTTCATCAGAGATGGGGATGCGGTGAGGGTTCTGGAATAAATAGGGAGAGAGGGGGAGGCGGAGCGAAGATGGAGAGAAAAGAAGATAGGTGGACAGTAGCATAAAGGTGGGGAGGTAGGGGGGGGGGATAGGTCAGTCCAGGGAAGATGGACAGGTCAAGGAGGTGGGATGAGGTTAGTAGGTAGGAAATGGAGGTGCGGCTTGGGGTGGGAGGAAGGGATGGGTGAGAGGAAGAACAGGTTAGGGAGGCAGAGACAGGCTGGGCTGGTTTTGGGATGCAGTGGGGGGAGGGGACGAACTGGGCTGGTTTTTGGATGCGGTGGGGGAAAGGGGAGATTTTGAAGTATACCACATTGGCAGATGTGCAGGTGAACCTCTGCTTAATATGGAAAGTCATCTTGGGGCCTGGGATAGGGGTGAGGGAGAAGGTGTGGGGGCAAGTGTAGCACTTACTGCGGTTGCAGGGGAAGGTGCCGGGTGTGGTGGGTTTGGAGGGCCGTGTGGAGCGAACAAGGGAGTCACGGAGAGAGTGGTCTCTCCGGAAAGCAGACAAGGGTGGGGATGGGTTTGGGGATGTGTCCATTGTACCCGGTGTGGGTTCCTCTACATTGGGGAAACCAAGCGGAGGCTTGGGGGCCGCTTTGCAGAACACCTCCGCTCGGTTCACAACAAACAACTGCACCTCCCAGTCGCGAACCATTTCAACTCCCCGTCCCATTCTTTAGATGACATGTCCATCATGGGCCTCCTGCAGTGCCACAATGATGCCACCCAAAGGTTGCAGGAACAGCAACTCATATTCCGCTTGGAAACCCTGCAGCCCAATGGTATCAATGTGGACTTCACCAGCTTCAAAATCTCCCCTTCCCCCATTGCATCCCAAAACCAGCCCAGCCTGTCTCTGCCTCCCTAACCTGTTCTCCCTCTCATCCATCCCTTCCTCCCACCCCAAGCCGCACCTCCATCTCCTACCTACTAACCTCTTCCCATCTCCTTGACCTGTCCGTCTTCCTTGGACTGACCTATCCCCTCCCTACCTCCCCACCTATACTCTACTCTCCACCTATCTTCTTTTCTCTCCTTCTTCGGTCTGCCTCCCCCTCTCTCCTTATTTATTCCAGAACCCTCACCCCATCCCTCTCTCTGATGAAGGGTCTAGGCCGAAAACGTCAGCTTTTGTGCTCCTGAGATGCTGCTTGGCCTGCTGTCTTCATCCAGCTTCACACTTTAATACCTTGGATTCTCCAGCATCTGCAGTTCCCATTATCACTGCTTTGGAAATATGTATTGCTCAAGTAGCAATTTATCAAGCATTCCACAGGGAACTGAGTTATTTTCTTCCTTCTGTAGGTCATTTGATCTTAAATTGACCTCATTTACCTCTCCTCCACTTCCAGTCTACCTCCCAAACAACCCTCCCAATGCTGTCAACAGCTAACTGATTGGAGAGTCTGCAAATAAGAATCATAGTGGTTAGTAATGTAAATAATGGCATGGATTTTCAAAACAAGGTTGGGAGCCATTGAGATCTGTAAGTCTGGGTGAATTCCATATCTTGACCTCGTGCTCAATCCCTGTCCCTGGGAGCTGCCTGCCTGAAATAGTAGCGAAGGAAACCAACAGGGGGGTGCTTCCTTGTCAAGGAGACATCCCTAGAGTTAAGTCCACTGAGGATCACATGGGGTAGATTACTGTGCAGCACTGGATCTGGCATGAAGAAATCCTTAAGGTTAATTTTGTGTAAATGGACAAACAATTTCTAAATATCCTACAGCAAACTCAAAAGCCATACGTTAATTTGCACAAGATTATGTTTGGATTTAAGTTAAAGAGTTTAATTACAAAATTGCAAACATGCGGACAGTTCTTATAACAAACTCATTAAGGAACCGAGGAAGTTACTAACGGGCTGCAAACATGTCCCTGCTCCCTCCCACACTTGAAGATTCAGATCTGTCCTAAAAGCATTGGGCTCCAATTTTTCAATTGCACGTATCGGGTTTTGACCCTGCAACCCTTGAAAAATTGGCCTTACAATGTAGTATTAACCTTGTAATGACCATACCAACCCGTTCAATTACATCATAGTGAACCCGGCGATGGATAAGTTCCAACTGTAGCACCGACTGTAGAAAGTAATTTTGTTTATTTTCCTCACTGCTAGTATCCACAGGGAAAGTGAATTTCTGGCAGCATCATTGGCTAGTCTGAAGTAACAAAATACTGATGCTAACTACTCTGTCCATAGAATGTGCATAGAATTGCTTCGACTACAATTTAGATAGTGCTAATTTATGGTAGAGGTGGATGACACCTTTTCTTTTTACTTTTTACTACAAATTGACCATGTTGGTCCTCTATTTCGTACTGGAAAACTATACATAATTAATGGTATCTGATGAGATCAGGTCTTTGTGCAGACACTGAGGGGGACTGTATCATTGTCCCTCAGTGCACAATTAAATATTACTCAGAATTGAAAATATTTCTAATGTGTGTTTTTGCATGATGTAGTCGACACCCTGTTTTGTTTTCTTAGTTTTATAAATGCAAAATAACTTTTAAAAGAGTATAAACCGGGACTCTGGTTAGCTTTAAGAACATTTTTTGTGTTTTCATTCTCTTAGTGCTCAAATGATTAGTGCAGTCATTTTGCATGGCCAATGTATTTGTAGCATCCAACCTATTGCGAAATTTGAATATAACAATTCTACACTGAGACTAACATCTTTCCTACCAGACACAGTTGACATTTTTGGATCTGTTTCCACAAATTAAAATTGAAACTGAATTGCAAAGTATCACAACGTTTCATAATAATGGTAAGACAGATAAAACTGCAGTGCATTGGCGCAGAGCAGTGTGGAAAATGTCAAAGAATTTAAACTATACCTGTATGGGGAAGCTTTGGCCAAGAGAAACATTTCTTTTAAAATTGTGTGCCTTATTGTATGTCAATCGGTTTTGAATGGATTATGTACAATTTATATTGTAATTTGTTTCTCGTGTTTCTGTTGGAGTTGATGAAGATGGGCATACACTAATTATAGAAAGACTGATTCAGTCAGAGACATCTGCTTGCCATCTGACACACTGCTCAAAAAGCATACAGTATGATGCTGTTGTACTGTATTTTACACTACAATGCCTAATGAATTGTGCTATTTTATGTACAGTCAGGTGTACATTTCTTTTTTAAACAGCCATAGTGGGTCAAAATATAGAAATGTCATGTAACAACAACTAGATTTCATTTGCTCATTGTCCTAAGCAATTAAATGAGTCCAATATTCTGTGCATATTCCTCTTAATGTTTTTTCACTGCAGCCTTGCAGAGAGGAAGGCTCAAAATGTGTGTACTACTTACAAGGTTAAAGATTGTAATATAGGTTGCAGCATTGTGAAAATCTTCTTCCTTTAAACACATCTCCTAGTACTGAGATGGCAAGAACTGCAGATGCTGGAGTCAGTGATAACAAAGTGTAGAGCTGGAGGAACACAGCAGGCCAGGCAGCAACAGAGGAGCAAGAAAGCTGATGTTTTGGGTCAGGATCCTTTTTCAGAAATGACCTGAAACATCAACTTTCCTGTTTCTCTGATGCTGCCTGGCCTGTTGTGCTCCTCCAGTTTCACACTTTGTTAGCTTCAGATACTGCATTTTTTGTGGTTTTTTGGCATGTTATTTAAGTTTTCATTAACAGCGGTGGTGGGGTTAGGAGGGGCACAGACAACTTTGAAACAATGTATCATATCCATTGTGCTCATTATTTTCTTACCACTACTAGAACCTTGTTATATTTAATGAAATCTTGCATAAAATAAAACACACACACACACAATTTGGGACTTGTGTTTCGTTTTGTCATTGTAGATTTATTTTTCTGCAACTTGCCACATGATTGCTGATGAAATGACAACCATGCAGTGTACTCCAGGCTGGTTTCAGCATTTCTGTCACTGGTCAGTAGACGGGAATGCAACTCCTGTTGTTCACAATCTAGGGATGGCTTCAATAAACACAACACAGCACTTCAAAGTTGTCAGGGCTTCTACTGAAAAATGAGAAATACAGGCCTCCCATTTGTGTCTACCCGTATGCTATGTCATGCCAAAGCTCCAAAATATCAGATCAGCATTAAATTAAAAAAGGATTTTATAAATGTCATCAATATAAATATTGTTCATGGAAAATGTCGGAGGAGTACCGAGGGAACACTTCATTGTCATAAGTGATGTCTTTGAAATGAGTTGTTAGACCAAATGCCCTCTTACCTTTTCAGGCAGATGCAAACACACCAGGTGGCAAAAATGAGAGGCAGTGTTCTTCTTGTTCTGACCAATGTTTATCCCATAGCAGTGTATCTAAAATACTGATTGCCATGTATCTCATTGCTATGTGTGGGGTTTTTACCATGCCTAAATTGTTTGCTGTATTTCCCTCCACAACATCAGCGATGATACAACAATAGTACTTTCTTTGACTATAATGTCCTAAAACTAGAAAATGCACTAAATGAATGCAAATTATTTCCATTCCTTGAAGATGTTATGTAAAAGGAAAACTTTAAGAATGCTGTAATAAGTTGCAAGTGAATGAGCTGGAATGAAAAGTCCTTGTAAGTCTTACCTTATGTAATTGTGGTGAAAATCAATCAGTTTTTGCCTTATGAACAGGAGGTTTTCTTTAGCTGGGGGAAATCGCAGTGTAATTGAGTCTTCAAATATATGAACTGTCTCTGGTTCCTGTCCCAACCCGATGAAAGATTTGGGCAGATTTACTGATTACACAGTAGGAAATGCATGATAATGGCATGTTATTGGTTTAAGGCTGGTGGGTTGTGCTGAGCAGCTGGATGTGTGTCTGGGTCCTGGAGTGCTCCATTTTAAAGACATTAATAAAGCAGAGAGACTGAATTAGACAGATAGGTTACAATTCTAATGGCTGCCACAGTTTTATGAGTTGTAATTGCATCTCACTTTACTGAGCCAAATATATCAACAAGCCGATTTTCTGAAGGCAGCTGCAAGATTAAGTGGAAACTTAGACTTATTACCACAGTTTTCAGATTTATGAGATGAAAATCGGGTAAAAGAAGCAAAAGATGCTTTCACTGCATTAGTCAAGATTGGAAAGCTAGACATTTCAACTTATACTTAGCATAGGCCTTATGGAAGCTGTTTCATTTCATAAATTTCCGAGTTTCCTCTGGAGTTTAGAAGTGCCAGAGGTGATTTAATTGAAAAATATAAGCTCCTGAAGGGAATTGACCAGGTGGGTGTAGAAAGAATGTTTCTTCTTGTGGGATAATCTAGAACTTGGAATCAAAGTTTAAAATGAAAGTGTCACCCATTTGGGACAGAGTTGACGAAAATATAATTTATCTCAGAAGGTAGTGGCGTATTTGGAACTCTCTTCCTCAAGAGGCAGTTAATGCAGAATCTTTAATTTTTGTTTAGATAGATTCAGGATTACCGAGGGGTAATATAACCAAGCGTACTGGGCTATGCAGGAATATAGAATTGAAGTTAAAATCAGATCAATTGTGATCTTATTGAAGGACTAAACAGCCTATTCTTGTGGCTTGTTCATACAATCATATGTTTCACTGCTTCCAGAGTAAAGCCTTTCCCTACCCCTAAAGGGTTGATTCTCAAAGCAATTGTCCGATATCACACTTCAGAGGTAGAACAGCTAACATTGATATTTTGTTACTTCAGAGATTCACTGGATGCATTTAGCTGATGGATTGCCAGGGCATCAAAGCATTAAAAGGCAGCTTGCTGTTTTTGGGTTGCCTCCTTGTGGTGGTTGAAAGGGATGCCACCAGTTTGATTTCTTGCTGTTGGGTTTCAGAGAGTTTCCACTTTAAAAACAGATGAAAGTATCTTCTTTCTCTATTTGAACTTAACATAAGTGTCTCCCCAAAGCACAGCTGATAGGATAGCTCATGATATGAGATAGTTGTATGGTGAGTGGTTTCAGGTGGTGTTTTAACTTAGTAGCACAAAATGCAATGTTAGATGAGATGGTGCAGACATTTATAAATCACAAAGCCCAAGCTGATGGTTGACAGTCTAATTAGACTATGCTAATGTTTCCTTGCTCCATTGCTAAACGGGGCATCACATTTCAGCACCTCTAGCCTGAGCATTGTTTGAGTGGTCAGCCATGGGCAATTTTGCCTTGTCATTCTTCCTCACAACATAAAATGTTTATCTTATCCACAGACTATAGTCATGGGAGGCAGCTTTAATCGTTTCAGTGACATCCTTTTATCCTACATGGTGTGCTTCCTCCACACCAGCACAAAACTATTCTTGTAGCATCTGTGGAGCAAAATTAGAGTTAATGTTTTTAACCCCCTCCCCCCACCTTATCCTCTGCGTATAAGCCACATTTTTCTTAGCTACCATCAGTTCTGAGGAAGTGTCACTAAACCCAACATGTTTAACTGAGATGTTTCTCCATGGCTGGTGGCAGACCTGCTGACCTTTTCCAGCAATTTCTGTTTTTGTTTCTGGTTTATAGCACCTGCAGCTCTTTTGGTTTTTACAAAGCTATCCTTGCTGAAATAGGGCTGTCTTGATCCTTGACAAAATTCTGTAATTATAGCCACAGTGTGCAATTGTGGATGGAGTTGTATACCATTCCTGAGAAGGACCATACCATCTCCCACCTTCATTTCACTGAAAGGTGTCTTGGGAAGATCATGGCTGTCCTTCTCCCTCACCACTAATTGTGATCTGTTTATGGTCCTCATCCTGTTAGCATTGATATTAACCCAATGGTGATAATAGTGGGAACATGCCATGAAGAAAGCAATGACAAGTAAACACTTAAGGAGAATCCCTCATTCAAAGACACACAGGGTGTGAATGAGGGATACAGTGTAGGAAAGGTAGGGTGGGGTCAGGGGTCTGCCAAGAGCCAACCCCTATTTTTGTTACTGACATTCCTTCCCTCACAACACTGCTGCCACTCTCACTCATCTGCACGTGGGTCCATTCTTAATCTACAGCCTTGGGTGGGTGTACTATCAGCAATAGCTACCACCGTACAGGTGGCGTGCCGAGTATAGAAGAGTTGCTGGTGGACAGTGGGGTGGCATGGGTCACTCAGTGGGTAGCACTGCTGCCTCACAGTGCCAGAGACCCAAATTCGAATCCACCCTCGGGTGACAGTCTGTGTGGAGTTTGTACATTCTCCCAGTGTCTGTACGGGTTTCCTCCGGGTACTCCAGTTTCCTCCCACAGTCCAAAGATGTGCAGGGTAGGTGGTATGGCCATTGCCCGTAGTATTTAGGGATGTTAATTAGGTGGGTTACAGGCTAATGGGTTTGGGTGAGACGGTCAGTGTGGACTTATTGGGCTAAAGGGTTTGTTTCCACACTACAGGGATTCTATGATTGGCCAGAAACTCTCAGCAGGCAGAGTATCTTCCCTCAGGTGTCCTCCAGAATCATGAGACAAAATCTTTTCGTGGCTCATTAAGTGTTTGTGAGGCACATTATTTAGTAAACCTTCGGAAAAGAAGCAAGAACAGGGCTCATACTGTTCTTCCAGCCAGCAGTTGAGAAGCATGCCACCTTTATTAAATCAATATTTTAAAAGAATGGCAATCTCTTACAGTTGTGGTTCTTATCATTTCTCAGCTATATCACATTTGATATCAGCGTGGACAACATACAAGGGATGTGACTGTCCAGATTTCACAGTCAGTTGAGGTGATAATGTTGATCAGACCTTGAAGAACTGAACCATAAAGATGTTGTGATACCTTTGATGTAAACTCCACATCTCCTAAAGTTAGTTTTCAATGTGGTATCAAGTTAAGGAGACCTAGCAACAGTGATATCATTACAAATGCTAAGTACCCAATCACAATGAAGTTCTTTCAGAGGGCACAAACCAGGAATACAGCATACATACTATGCTTCACTGTCAAAGTGAATATATACTCATGTATAAAATATATATTTTAGAAAGTGAAGTCAATAATTGAGATCTATGAATAGAATTACGGTAGGCGATAAAATAGAAATTAATGTTTTTGCAATGGCAAATTTTAACATCACAACATAAAATTAGTTTTTCAGACCAGAAAGGATTTTTGGGCGATAGCTATGAACACAGTACGCTGTTAAAAACTTGGTTACACCTCATTTATCAAGTGTAATTTCTTCCGAGTTGATTACAGTGAGATCAATAACAAAAAGGGGAAGTTCAGCGATTTTAATTATACTCTAGGTGGATTTCCAAAGTGAACCCTATGGTGAAGTGAAGAATTACTGACAGCATTTTCTGGATTTCTATGTTTCTACACTTGTGTGGACTCCAGAAGTTGCTGTCAAGTTTTAGAGCAATAATGATGATGAATGCTGACAATTTCTCAGTCATTACCACTGCAAAACTCCAGGCCGGTACTCATTAAAACTAGCTGAGGCAGATTAGCACTATATCTAGTGCTTTCCAAGCATGCTACGGGCTTTGTGCTTCCTTTTTGTTGAGATGACCAATTTCACCTTTATGAAGAATAATCTGTGAAGCTGTTCATGAAGAGATGTTTTTTAGTGTTAGAATTCTTAGCACATGGAGGAAATCTCTTGTCTCCAACTTCTCCTACTCCTTGTGATATTGTGTTTTATTTCACTCACATATGTCAAAAGCTCAACTGAAATAATTGGAAACTGATCAAACTCTGTAAGAATCCAAAGGCTATGATAGTTGCTGTTAGGAAAGATCAATATAATTGTGCAGCTTTTTAAAGTGACAGCCTAGATTAGAATGCTTCCAATTAAAATAAAAGAAAAATCTTGTATTATAACAAGTACAGTCTTGGTTGGCAACAATGATGTTTTATAAAGGCCGATTATCAGCAGTTCATTAGTGCAATGATCTACGGAATTAGAGCAAGTTGTGGTTTTTCTGACAGCATTAAAATTTTTGGAAACCACATCAATTGATTTCATATGAATGAAATCTCCAAAGTAAGTGATTATTTCTGGGCTTGGCCCTGGTACAGTATAACCTGTGGTGAACTCTGCTATGGAGGGCAGACGGTGCTAAATAACAGAGGAGAAGTGAAAAGTAAATTTTCTCTTCTGTGAATGAGGTAGACCTTGTGTCACTAACAATTTTTGAGAAATCGCTTCCCAAATGATGATGGGATATCATATTATATAGAATTATACATCTTGATCTCCAAAGGATTTTAATAAAGTATTACCTGAAAGACTCCTTTTCAAATTAGTGTCTTATTTTTGAACCCCATTAATCTTAAAAGATATATTACTCTTGGTGCGAAGGTTCAGCAGAATTACCTCAAAGATTAAACTGATGACAGGTTGCATAAAGTTGGCTTATATTTCTTCATTTGTTCATTGGATTGAATGCCCCTGGTTAGCCCAGCACGTATAGCCCATTTGGAATTTTCCTTGACAAGTGTGCTGTCTTTTTGAACCTCTGGAATCTCTAGTGGGTAGGTGACCTGCAGCACTTAGGAAGGGAAGTCCGTGATTTTGATCGAACAGCAGTGAGGATGCGGAAAAATAGTTTGAAGTCAGATGTTGTGTGGCTTGGAGGGAAACTTGAAGGTTTTGGTGTTCCCACACACATCGGCTGCCCTTGTCCTTCTAGATAGTAGAGGTCGCAGACTTGTAAGGTGCTGTTGAAGGAGCCTGGATGAGTTTTGCAGTGCAACTGGTAGTTGGTGCACACTGCTCCCATCAGTGAATTGAATGAATATTAAAGATAATGAATACTTTACCAATTAAAATGGATTGCTTTGTCTTGGAAAGTATTGATGGAGCTGCATCCATCCAGGCAACTGACTAGGATTCCATCATACTTTTGGCTTGCATGTGTAATTGGTAAACAGTCTTTGGGGAAATAGGAGGTGAGTTATTTACCACAGACTTCTTAACCTTAAGTCTGCTGTTGTAGCTTCTGTATTTATTTAACTGGTCCAGTTCAATTTCTGGTCAAAAGGATGATGTTGTTAGTGAGATATTAAACAACAATGATACTATTGAATATCAAGGGGAGATGATTAGATCCTGTTTTGTTTGTGATGGTCATTGCTTTGCATTTGGTGAAAATTTTACTTGCCAATTATTAGCCCATGCTTGGATGTTATCTATGTCTGGATGAAATGGAAATGGACTGCTTCAGATTTGGTGTTACGAATGCTGCTGAACACTAAGCGATCATCAACAAACATCCCCACATTTGACATTGTGATGGAGGGAAGGTCATTGATGAAGTAGCCAAAGTTGATAGGGTCTATGACAGTACCATGAGGAACAGAAGCTGAGATTTTTGTGTCTGAGATGATTTGCCTCCATCAATCACTATTGTTTTACTTTGTACCACAAAGCAGTAGCGTGTCTTCCCCTGATTCCTCATGACTCCAGTTTTGCCAGAATTTCTTGATACCTTACTTCTTTGAATTTAGAATTTTGATGGATGATTTAACCGGAATGTTTAAAATGAGAAAGGAATTTGATAGGGTAGATAAAGAGAAACAATTTCCATGAATACACGAGCCCAAAACAAAATTAGTGTACGCCATTTAGGAGTAAAATCAGGAAGTGCTTTTTCTACGGTTGAGTAAAAGCATCACGATAGCTAATTATTTTTTGAGTGAAGCTAAAATAATAGAGAATGAGGTGGTAGAATTGAGGGTGTATCACTGCTGCAGGGGACAGAGAGAAGCATAGAGAATAGATTCTGTTTCCATTTCCTGCTGGGCTGTAACGTGTGGTCCACTGAAAATTGTCTGCTTGAGAGCTTGTGTTTATTTTTTTCCATAGGATCATTAGAGACTTGGTTTTGTGCAGAAATATCGAACTGGATTTCTAGTACAATTCTGTGGAGCTTGCCTCAGGTTTCAGTTTTTTTTTTCCCCGGAACAACTATTTAGATGGAAAACCAAAGAATGGAAACCATCAAATTTTTAGGTGTTTTTAAATGTAGAAAAATCTTGTAAGATGCACATAGGAAATATTATAAATGAAAATGTTGTTAAGAGAGATGGGCAGAGGCTTGGTGAAAGGAACAGGTTGAGGTTCAGAAGAAACTTAAAGAAAGACTGAAAGGTAGAGTATTTCAGGACATAGGACTTAGTTGGCAGAATGAATGGTAAACTGAAGGGAGGTTCTTATATAGAGATAATGGGAACTGCAGAGGTTCTTATACTTTTCTTTTTCAACAAATCTGAATTAAAAATTTGTGAGGAGTTGTGGGCTTCAGATGATAATGGATTTAGATATGAGAATGAACATTTTAAATTGGAGATGTCAAGAGACCGGGTCTGAAGTTTGGACCCCTGCTAAAAGTCACAGTAATGGCTACTCCTCAAAATACCAAAGGTAGATACTACACCCACTTCTAATGGCTGACAAGAATAACCAGCTTTGGAGGGAAGATGGAACAAGGTTTCAACTCTGCCTTCAATTGGTATAAATTGACATGGTATAGAAAGTTGTTAAGAGTGCTTTCCTAGCATAATGGTAGTGCCTTGCCTCTGGGATCAAGTCCCACCTGGGTAGGAAATGTGTCACAACAAGTCCAAAAAGATTGATTCAAAACATGTAAGGGTTTTATATGAGCTCATGTTAGGGCTGTTGTGGCACATTGGTTTTGCCTCCATCGCGCTACCAGAAAGCCCGGGTTCAAGTCCCACCTATTCCAGAAGTGTACTATAACATTTATAGATCAAAGAATCCTTACAGTGTGGAAATAGGCCATTTGGCCTAACAAGTCAACACTCACCCTCTCAAGAGGATCCTACCCAGAACCATCCCCCTACCCTTTCCATGAAACCCTGCATTCCCCATGACTAATACATCTAATCTGCACATCCCTGAATGCTGTGGGAAATTTGCATGGCCAATCCACTTAGCCTGCACACATCTCAACAGGTTGCTTAACAAGTGTCTAGAAGCTTATGAATACCCTGACAGAGAAAGACCTTTTAATTTTTAACTGGACAGTGACTGACCTGTTGAAAGCAGGTTGGTAAAAGAAATGGAGCGGTGCAGATAGCGATGTCCAGGACAACATTCCAGTCTCGTAACGGTTGTCGGTGGACCAAAGAGGCTGCACTCTTTGTAAAGTGGTATTGTGGGGACTGCACAACGGGCAGAAGGAGGGCATGTGGATGCCAAGCTTTTAACAGGTTCATTGCCTTCCAGCGTCACCAGGACAGGAAGCATGGATGTCAAAGAATTTTGGATGGTCATCTTTCTAGAATGACCGCTCCAGCTGACAAAGGGGGCATGCCTGTCAGAATTTAGTCCACATAGTCATGAGGAAAAGAATCCTCTGCAGGAAAGGCAAAACCCCAGGAGGAGGGAATGGGAAAAGAATGAGGAGCAGGAAGACAATAGAAGCCAAATACGCGGCAGGATTATCTGTTGAAATCGGGGCTGTGTGGAGATAAATAAAATCCAGTACTCCAAGTGACTGATTGCAATTCTCAAGGTAGCTGGTCATCAACACCTCTGCCGTCATTGTTGAAGACCCCACACCATTGGTTATCAGTCCTGGCCAGTTGTCATTAAGCTCGACATGACCACCGGTGTCGTGTTGCAGCCTCCTGGCATGGCATGGTGTCTTCTCGGCCTGATGTGGTCTTCTAGCAGTGCATCATTGTATCTCAGCCTGGCATGGCCTCAGTGTGGTCTCCCAGTCTCGAGGTCTCCAATCTTTTTGGACTTGTTGTGACACATTTCCTACTCAGAGCAATCTCCCAGCCTCATGAACCTTCAGGTGAAGCCTAGCGCGGTGGGAGCCAAGGCCCAGTGGCAGACTGGAGACAAGGTGCCAGTGTCATCTGCTTTGGAAGATCATTGTTCTGAACTTTGATTTCTGCAATGCTGGACTTGCTTGTTTCTCTATTTTGTGAGATCTTGTAACTGAAGAAGCTGCACCCAACTACTTTCGTACCTAAGATGGCACTGTAAGTGAAGACATAAATTTTTCAATGTGCTTGTTTGAGTACATGTGACGATAACACTAATTCTAATTCTAATTGAATTTCTTGACCTCTGGAATCTTCCACGGTTCAGCTATGAACCTTGATGACATTTTGAAGACAGCTGCTCTCCACTGTGTTTAGCTGGTAGGTGATTCCCTCTTCACCAGGACAGAGCAGCATATTCATTCAAAACACGTGTCCTCACAGACACATGAATATTGGATTTTACCCCCTCTGCTGGACTCCCCAGAACAGGAATCATAGAATCCCGACAGTGCAGACAGAGGCCAATTGGCTCATCAGGTCTTAGCTGACCCAACGAAGAGCATTCAACCTTCCCTCTCCTGTCCCTGTAACCCTGCATTTACCATGAGCTAACCCACCTAGCCTGCATATTGTGTAATGTAGAGTAATTTAACATGGTCCGCCCACTTAATCTGAACATCTTTGGACTATGGGAGAAAACTGGAGCACCCAGTGGAAACTCACGCAGACACAGGGAGAACATGCAAACTCCACACTCACTGTCACCTGAGGCTGGAATCCAAACCAGGTCCCTGGTGCTGTTGATGTTAGGCATCATTGATGTGGCAATCTGGGAAGCCAGTGACATCACCGTGAGATTCATCGACAGGAAATGCTTCCACATGCAGCTTTTTTTTTTGTGGAGGAATGGAGACCATGGATTTCTTTTCCCTAAAATTTAATTGCAGGAAATCACAACTCATGTAACCTGAGGAAAACACACATGGTAGAGGGGTAGCATTTGGTTTAACTGGTGGATATTGGGAATGTACATTGCTCTAGGGTGGCACGGTGGCTCAGTGGTTAGCATTGAAGCCTCACATCACCAGGGACCCGGGTTCAATTCCAGCGTCGGGCGACTATCTGTGTGGAGTGTGTATGTTCTGCCCATGCCTGTGTGGGTTACCTCTGGGTCCCCCGGTTTCCTCCCACAGTCCAAAGATGTGCAGGCTAGGTGGATTGGCCATGTTAAACAGCCTATAGTGCTTAGGGGGATGGGTCTGGGTGGGATGCTTTGAGGGGCGGCAGGGACTTGTTGGGCAGAAGGGCCTGATTCCACACTGCAGGGAATCTAGTCTACATCTGTGGATCATATCACGAAGAGACAGCATGAGAAAGTGAAGGTGGCCAAGGTGGATGCTTGGGAAACTTCTTGGGTAACAGTATAAGATGGAAACTGTTATAGAGTCATACACCACAGAAACAAACCTTTGGCCCATCAGTCCATATCAACTTTATTCCCAAACTCACTTAATCCCACGTACCTGCACTTGGCTGAGAACCCTGAAAACCTTTCCTATTCATGAACTTCGACCAATTTTTGTTTTTGAATGCTGTAATTGTACCTGCATTCATCACTTTCTCTGGCAGTTCAGTTTCTGTGTAAAAAAGATTTTGCTAATTTCATTCCTAAATCATTCTCCCTTCACCTTAAAATATGCCCCCTAATTTTGAACTCTCCCACCCTGGGGAAAAAAACCTTTGTTACTCACCTTATTGATGCTCCTTATGATATTGTAATTGTTAGGGTGCCTAGAGTGTGACTCGATAGGTAGGAGTTGAATAAAGCAAGATGGCTGCAATGAACTAGACCAAGAGGAAGAGTTTAAATGAAGGTAGTGTGGTTTATTGCATCAACATTTAGAAAGATGACGAATAAAAATAATGCACTGTGTTTACAGTCAAAGAGGCCATTTGTGACTTTGGTTTGAGTCAATTCATTGCTGTGAATAGACCAGAAACCATATTTGATGGAGATATTTTCTTAAAATGGCATGAAGTCATTAAGTTCTTAAAATTTTACAGCCATTATATTTTGTTTCCCAATATTCACATCGGCCTTCTGGTACTGTGATGTCTGAACAAAACAATTTCAGAATAAAACTATTGTTTTATTTCATTTTGATGTAGACAAATTTCTGTGGGCTTTTTTATTATTTTGGGAAGCGATTTAAGTATAGTACTTTAAGATTGAGGTTTTGCAAGACGAAATTAAAACGATTTGCTAGGAAGATTAGTAAGCACTAGATCTTACTTATTGGAAGCGGCCCACCCACCTGCAAACATGCTTGGACAAATGCTTCAGTTTGCTTCACCATCTGTAGCAAGGATATGTGCAGCCAATTTGTAACAGAGACACAGCATTGCCAATAGTTGGCAAACTTATTATTGCTATGCGTTATGCCCATAGTCCACAACCTGTTAACATTGCAATATAAACTAATAGGCTAATTACGTGCTTATCAAATAGGTCAGTGTTCAAGATGTTAACCGCTAACTGCAAATGATTAATTGAGAATCTAAAAGTATCAAATTGCATTTTGATTAGTAAATTTGAATTGGGGAGTAGGCAAGTTGCTGGATGTGGGTTGTCAATATTCATGTTTGTGCAGTAAATACATAAAAGCTTTTAATGTTTTTGTTGGTAAAATGGTTAAATGGAATACATAGGCCACAAATATTTTTTGATCATTGTTTATGTGCTTTACTTCCTTGTTTACTGCATTTTGATTATTTGCTACAGTGGTATGTATACAGGCAAAAACGTACTGGAGAAACATTAGCAACATGTAGGGTATGGGCCATGATCACCAGGATTAACCTGACAAACTAGAATAATTGCTCCAGACATGCAGTTAAAAAGAAAGCCCAATCGATACTGAACGACAACACAAGCAGCATCCAAATGT
Organism: Stegostoma tigrinum; assembly: GCF_030684315.1. Classification (NCBI taxonomy): domain Eukaryota; kingdom Metazoa; phylum Chordata; class Chondrichthyes; order Orectolobiformes; family Stegostomatidae; genus Stegostoma; species Stegostoma tigrinum. Next base: position 18,634,701 of record NC_081356.1, read on the forward strand.
GTTCTTGGGTGGACAGCAGGAAAGTTTTGGAGCATCTTGATGTGCTCGAGGCACTTTTCTAGTCATCATTCTGATGAAGTCAAAGTATTGTCCACAGCTCCTCGACAAAACCTAGAAGCTACACCAAGAAGTGCTGTGTCTGAAAAGTTCTTGCCAAGGTTCCAAGTTTTGGTGAAAGTTTGCACAGGGCATGATTTACAAAAATTAGTGCATGTGCCAAAAGTGGAATTGTTGTAGTGGAACCTTTGCTAATGCATTGAACTTTAATAGCAACGGTAAATTAGATATTTCTACTCAACTTTGTCGCTACTTCTATCTCCTTCCTTGTGCTGTTCCATATTCTAATACATCTTTAATGTCTGTTGTTGTATGGTACTAAGTTAGTTTGCATGTTGTGTGCTGAAGCTATCAGGAAAGGAACAATTAGCCCAGGATATAACCTGACAAAATTTTACTTTTTTTGCCTACCTGATCATTTCAGATAATTAATATAATCAAGCGACATTCATACGTGTGATGTTTGAGCCAAGTGGTTGGTAACTCCATTACAGCTGCACTCAGGAGGACAACACATACTGAAGGATAGTTTTCACAATTTGTCATCTTTGATATCACAAAGAAGCTGAAGGAATTAGAGTGAATTTCTCTAAAATGTATTTTCCATAAATCACATGCAAACTGCGTACAGTTCTGGTCGCCACATTACCAAAAGGATGTGGATGCTTTGGAGAGGGTGCAGAGGAGGTTCACCAGAATGTTGCCTGGTATGGAGGGTGCTAGCTATGAAGAGAGGTTGAATAGATTAGGATTATTTTCATTAGAAAGACAGAGATTGAGGGGGGACCTGATTAAGGTCTACAAAATCATGAGGGCTATAGACAAAGTGGATAGCAAGAAGCTTTTTCCCAGAGTGGGGGACTCAATTACTAGGGGTCATGAGTTCAAAGTGAGAGGAGGAAAGTTTAAGGGAGATATGCGTGGAAAGTTCTTTACGCAGAGGGTGGTGGGTGCCTGGAATGCGTTGCCAGCGGACGTTAGCGTCTTTTAAGATATATTTGGACAGGTATATGGATGGGCAGGGAGCAAATGAACACAGACCATTAGAAAATAGATGACAGGTTAGACAGAGGATCTTGATCGGCGCAGGCTTGGAGGGCTGAAGGGCCTGTTCCTGTGCTGTAGGTTTCTTTGTTTCTTTGTTTTGTTTCTTTGCACTACCTTGTTTGATAATTGGCCATTTCTGGCTGGAATATTTAGCCCTTTACTTTTTGAAGATGGAGGATGGGGTATGGGGACAGATGCCTGAGGCATGTGCAAGATGCTGGTGCCCAGTACACAGACAAGCTTCCATTGTTAAGGTTCCAGGTCTTGTATGATTAGACATAGGGCCATAAGGGTGAATTATTCAGTTCAGGCAACAGTGAATCTGCACATTGTGATTCTGAACCTGAGAGACAATCTCGTGCAAAGCCAAAATTGTAACAGCGGTGGGAAGCATCTGTGGAGAGAAAGCAGAGACAACATTTCAAGTCCAGTGACTCTTGTTCAGAACACATTTTCTGCCGATGGGCTAAGTTTCCCCAACGATCTGTTTGTATTAGATCTCCAGCGTCAACAGTTTTTTTTGTTTTGTACTATTGTGACAAAAGTGCCATGTTTTTATTCCAGATTCCTTAATGTGTGCAGACCTTTTCTCTTTATGCTCCCAGTGCATTTACAATATTGATCCAATGCTATTTCTATTTGCCCTGTCATAGAGAGAGCACTTAAAGTGCCAAAGACAACAAAGCTTCCTAATGCTGCATTGCCTCCATTTTACCAATCGGTAAACAAGAGAAAAGGGTTATAGAGATAATTTTTTTGCAGTTAGCTGTATATCTTGATATATATAAGCTTTTTGACTGCCATGCATGATTTTTCTCTCCCCCACCCTTCTCCAAAATCCTCACCTTCAAAGGCATACCCTCAAATATTCTCAAAGTCATTTGCCGCCTTTCGAAAGGCCAGAAAAGGTGCCTTTCCTTCCCTCATCATCAGACCATCATTTTTAAGTGGTTGAACCTCTTAAAATTTACTTTATAGTCCTCTGATTCTGCCAGGTATCTTGTCCTTTGCCTCAATATACTCCTTATGGCTGAACCATAGAGAATGTGAGTAAGAAGAGTCTAGGCCTGAAACGTCAGCTTTCCTGCTCCTCTGATGCTGCTTGGCCTGCTATGTTCATCCAGCTCCATACCTTGTTATCTCAGATTCTCCAGCATCTGCAGGTTCTACTATCTCTGAAACAAAGTTAAATAGTTTGACCTCCTTTACAGCTCTAAAACTGTGTTAACATATTTCACAAATTTCCTTAATCTGTAGTAAACCTGTAGCTAGAGCAACTAAAATGACTGCACATTTGAAAAAAAAACATAAGAAGTGAAAATTCACTCAGAGATAGTAAGAACTGCAGATGCTGGAGTCAAAGATAACACAGTGTGGAGCTGGGGGAACGCAGCAGGTCAGAGAGCATCAGAGGAGCAGGTCAGGACCCTTCTTCTTTTTCTGAATAAGGGTCTCGACCTGAGATGTCAACTTTCCGGCTCCTCTGATGCTGCCTGGCCTGCTGTCTTCCTTGAGCTCTACACTGTGATAAGAAGTGATAAACTGATTATCATTGTAGTATGTTTGTAGTACTATTTGCGGTAATTAACTCAACGACTTCAGCTGATTGGATCACAAAACAAATGAAGGCAATGGTCTTGTTAGAGACAATGAGTTATATTCTTTTCTTCAGTCTCAGGATGTACTTGATCTGCTGTGTGCAGCACAGGAAACTGTGTGCGAGGAGGGCTACAGTGACCTTAATTGTTCCACAGAGCAGGGGAGAACTAAAATTTGAAAATAACACCTGTTATTTCCTCTTTCTTTTTGTCAGTCAAAGAGGCTTTCCTACCTTTCTCATCTAATTAAAAGTTTTCTATAAAATATGAGTTTTCTGGTTTCTGATGTTAATGTAGGACCTTCTATGTTTATGCACCATTTTTTATTCTTATCATAAATCCGGCCTTCACAATTTAACTTTAAACCTTTTTGAAGAACTTGTGAAAAGCTATTGAAGGTTATTCTAGTATTTGATAGTATCGTGATTACGCTTCACAATGCCAGAAGCCACATGACACCAGGTTATAGTCCAACTGGTATATTTGAATTCACATGCTTTTGGAGCACGGTGCCTTTGTCAGGCAAAGTCAGTGCTTTGAAAGATTGTGATTTCAAATAAATCTGTTGGACTACAACCTGGTGTTGTGTGACTTCCAACTTTGTCCACCCCAGAGCAACATCAGCACCTCCGCATCAAAGCTTTGCAATGATTTGGGAATTTCCTGAGATCTCTCTGACCTGTGTAAATCATGTAATGATGTAAATGAGATAGAAACCATCATTACCAATCTCCAACTTTTTTTCCTTCTGGCTAAGTTCGGTGAACGTACCCATACAGGAATTGTTGGAGATTGCCCGTGTGAGCATCTGATTCAAGAATTCTACTGACCAGAGGCTGCAGGAGATACATGCAACACGAAATATAAATTCAGTTTCTCCCCACAAACTCAACGCCGTCAGAAAATTTAAAAGCTTTGAATGATCCAGGCTTTTGCCGGAGATCAGTAACAGTCAGGCCCTGAAATTGATGCCTGGAGGCCATTACAGACTTCTGCTGTTTTCTCCTTGACACACAAGAAAATGCTGGAATATGTATTGGTTGGGCTCTGATAATCTCCCTGTCAGCCTGGTGTTCATGGAGGAAAATCAACCTTTACATTGAGCCAGGAAGTCAACCTTTTAAAAATACATGCCTGGCAGCTCCTCTTTTTTCTTTCCCAGTCTCAGGGAAGATGGTGCCACAGTAGTAATAACTAGAGCAATATGTCAGAGCCATAGGCTAATGTTCCAGTGACACGGGTTCAATTTTCCTAATACATTAGGTCATGGAGTTTAGGTTCAATAAATCTGGAATATAAAGCTATGCTTACATAATGATCATGACAACTCTTTGATTGTTGCAGGCACTTATCTGGCTGTCTAAAATACTCGGGGGGAGGGAATCTGCCATTCTACTGGATCTGGCCAACATGTGAATCAAGATTCACAGAAATGTGTTTGTCTGTGCCTCTGAAACGGCTTAGCAAGTCTCACAGTTCATTTCGAGGATGAGCAACAAATATTTGTCTTAAAAGAAGCTTGATTTAGAAATCCACATCCCATAAAAATCTTCTTGAAAAGCTATTTTTAAAGTAAGTTATTGTGTACAAGATGATGAGAGGCATAAATAGAGTGGATAGCCAGAGACCTTTTTCCCAGGGTGGAAATAACTATTACAAAGTGGCATAATTTTAAGGTGATTGGAGGAAGGTATGGGGAGATGTCAGAGGTAGGTTCTTTACGCAGAGAGTGGTGGGTGTGTGGAATGTGCTGCCGGTGGTGGTAGTGGAATCAGTCACATTAGGGACATTTAAGCGACCCTTGGATAGGCACATCAATGTTAATAAAGTGTAGTTATGCAGGGTAGTTTGATCTTAGAGTAGGATATTAGGTGGGCACAACTTTGTGGGCCAAAGGGCCTGTACTGTGCTGTACTGTTCTCTGTCTATGTTCTATGAAGCTAATTGGGAATAAGAGAATATAGTAGTGCAGACAGTGATAATTTCTGCCAAGAGGTACCACTTCAGCTCCTGTGCATTAGATCTTGTTTCCCACAAGTCTCTATGTTTCACCAGTTTGCCAATGTCCTCTATCTGGGAAGCATATAAAAAAAAGTACTGTTCACCACAACTCTGCTTCGGACCCTCAGCTGGCTTTAAATTCACGGTGTCACTGACCCTTAAATTCCATGGGCTTAATTTGGTTTTGCTAACAAAATGAATGGTACGTTGTCAAATGTCTTTTGGAGGTTCACATAAATAGAACATACCGCAACATGGTTGTCAGCACTTTCTATTACTTTGTGAAAAAGTTCAGTCAAGGTGGTTCAGTGGTTAACACTGCTGCCTCACAGCACCAGAGATCCAGGCTCAGTTCCAGCCTTGGGGAACTGTTTGAGTAGAGTTTGTACATTCCCCTTGTATCAGTGCAGGTTTCCTTTGGGTGCTCCAGTTTCCACCCAAAGTACAAGGATGTGTGGGTTAGCTATAATAAATGCAGAGATAGTGTGGGATGCTCTTCGTGGATTAGTGCAGATTCAACTGGCCAAAGAGCCTCTTCCTGGACTGTAAGGATTCTGTGAACTTTTACATAATTTGCTGTTTTTGTTTCCTTTTATTTTCTACACCCCAATTAATTGTGAGTTTAAAAGTCTCTATAGATATAGTCAATAGAAATTAAAAATAAGGAGATACCACATAGGCTGGCGATTTGTGACACCCATTTTAAGCGCTCAAAAATGATCAAAGTTACCTCCAAATCTCCTTTTACGTCCTTCCACAAAAACCAGTGAAGGTAAGTTACTTTCCCCATCGGGTAGTAGATAAGTGAAACAAACTCACAGGTAAGATATTTAAAAAGCAGCTGAATCAATATATTTTTGAGTTAGAAAAGGAACAAAAGTGCTAATTGGTTTTTAGTTTCGTTGAAAGTAGGGGAAGATCTAAAGTATGAATTAACCAATGCCAGTGGATTGAAGTGTATTGATTCTTCATAAGTTCTGAATGGTACAGATTTGACTGGCCCTCTGACCACTTTTTGCAGGTTATTTTCTTAATTACTGTAGAGGTATTGTTATGGACCAGAGGGCAATAGGTGCCCATTAATTACACAAAAGGACTGACATAAGTTTTTAATGAAATAATGAAGGATATGTTAGCCTACTTAGCTATTACATTTCAGGAAGGATGGACCCTGAAAGGAAATACGCCTAACTGCTGTGGAGCTTGCAGCCAACATGGTTAATGGCAAAAAAATTTAAGAAAGTAGCCGAGACCCTACCCTTTCCTTATTTTCAAAGGCAAACGTAACAGGCTGAGTTCCAGATGCAATTTGACTGGTCAAACTACTCGATGTTAAGCAAAATACAATTTATTCAAATACAATACTTAAAATACAACTAAAGGAAAAAGAACTTAGAACAACTTAACTCTATTGGAAAACTGAACTAGATACAGTAACTATTACTAATTCACTGCTCCAATACAGTAACATCTCATAAACAAACCCCTTGGCTAAAAGGGATGCTCAGAAATCTGATCTTCCCACAGCCAACCCAGCAGCAGAGGAAAAAAAACTATCAAGTGAAAACTCAGAGACAGTAACAGCCAGGAGACCTTTACTGCAACTTCCAACCCTGTTCAGACTCCAACAGCAATGGATGCTGAAACTCAAATCTAGAAATCTAAAAATTAGAAATCCTGGTCTGTGAGAACTGGCTGCTTATATTGTTCCAACTTAAGGGAAATAAAATCCCAAGGCCTCACAATCTCTTTACTCATTTTTGAACTGGAGAGTTCATCACCTCTGTCATCAAACCTCTCTTTAAAAAAACGAGCAGGACAAAATAACCTCTTAAAGCCACAGCATTGTCACAGTATGTACAACTTGCAAACACTATGTTTCTTGAAAAGATGCTGTTATTGATGTATTGTCTGATTGTAGCACCATAAAAAAGTGTACATTTTTCTTCTTCTTCCTATTGCGCTACAGGAACTACATTTTACCAATAGCCTTGTTGGCCGCAAGTTCCATAGCAAATAAAACATATTTCCTTTGAGAATCTATCTTTCCTGAAATGTAATAGTGGGCTAACATATACTTTACTGTTTCATTAAAAACTAATGTTAGTCCTTCTGTGTAATTACTGGGCACCTACTGTCCTATCTACGACATGAAGAATTTCTTGTCCCCACTATATAAGAGGCATCAAATCCTACAGTCATTATGCTAACAGCTAAGCATGGAAGTCTCTCGACATTGGATTAATCGGCTCAGCTCCATTTAGCTGAATGACTCAACTTTAATTATGGATGCTTGTGTTCTGGCTTTCACATATATATTTAGTGAAAATTCATTCATGTATGCTTATGAGATGCATTTATTTGCAATGAAAAGCTGAGGGTATGTGTATTTACAAAATGTTAGACAGAAAATGGCATACTGTACAATGATTGATTATTCTTTAATAAGTGTTCATTGAGAAGGCAGAATATGGGTAATAGAACAGCAAAATCCTGTGTATGATTTGGTGTCTCAGTCCAGTGCCGTAATAATCAGGGGATGTACTGGAATTGGAAAATAGTGATTCCATCTGCTGCTGCTAGAGTTGGGACAGCTGAATGATTACATCAAGTTCAGTTTAAGAGGTAGCATTAAAAAAACATTATTGGGTGTAAGGAGGTCTTTGTATCTTCAATGCCAAAATCAAGATTTACTCATAGATATTTTCGCTCCTCAGATGCATTAATGCTGCTCACGAAGTTCAGGCTGAAAGGGCTTCTATGTTTATCAGAGAATATAATAATTTAAGCTTGAATAAGCTTCAAAGGATGAATGTGACTACTTGGCCAGCAGGAATGAGATGTAAATGTGGCCTGAAGAGCCCTGATTACAAATAGATAATTAAAGCTGGACTGAAATTGATTTATGGATGCAGTTGTTGAGACTAAGCCGCAAATGTAATATTATCTGTGTGAAAAGCTGCGGACAGATTAGTGCCTAGGGAGTTGGGTACTAGGCTGTTTTGCATGTGGCTGCACAAATTTAGAAGGATTTCTGTTACCAGGTCATTTAGACATAAGGGAATGACATTCTGGTTCGACTGCGCAATAAATGCAGAAAAGTTCAGAGAAGATCAAGATTATTCCATTTAATCAGACTAATATTATTTAAAAAAACAGATAATTAATGAGTATTTGTAGTTTAAAGTCATATTCTGCTTTATACAAAGTAATGATCTGGAAAAACAATGCAACACTTTACTGAACTTACTTGCGAGAAGTCTGACATCATCATCACCTTTTCTCAAATAATGCTTTTACTTTTCTTTCATGAGGGTATTTGAAAAACAGAATGGAAACTGTTCTGCATTCTGTGCGCACAGTCATAATTGTGAATATATAATGTACTTTAGTCCAACTTTCCCTGGAGTACTTTTTTGTTCTTGTATAAGACTGATGCCAGTTGGAATAGTCTTTTAATATTAATTCTTTAATAGTCTGCTTTGATTGGTAATGCTATTTCAACAAATTATTGTTCAGCACTTGTAATTAAAACACATATTTATATTCCTGAATCGTACATAGTACAGGTGTTTATTTTAATGCAAATTAATGAAGCAACTAGAAACTGGATAATGCTCTGGGGATAGCACAATCAGTTTATTGAAATTTAATCTGTTAAAGCAATGAAAGAGAATCAAAGGTAGGCAATAAAACTTGGCAGTTCTCACTTCTATAACGGTTAAAACAACAGACTGTAGAGAAATTTAACTTTAAAAAGTAAATAGTGGTTTTCTTTATATAATTTAACATATGTTCTTTCCTCTTTGGAATTTGGACAAGTAAAGCCCAAATTCAGAAGGAGAAGGTTTTTTTTATTTGTTCATGTGATGTGGTGTTGCTAGTTATACCAACATTTATTGCCTTTGGGAAGGTGATAATGACTGCCTCTTGAACGACTGAAATGAAATGGGATATAGGGAGTAAGTAAGGGAGTTCCAAGATTTTGAATCAGTGACTGTGAAAGAATGGTGATATAGTTCCAAGTCAGAATGATGTGTGACCTGGAAGGGAACTTTCAGGTCGTGGTGTTCTCACGCATCTGCTGCCTTCTCTTACTGGTTGGTAGAGCATGTAGACTTGGAAGGTTCTGTTGGAGATGCTGGGCAGACTGTTGCAATGCATAATACAGAAGATACATACTGCTGACATGGTGTGTCAATTGGGAAAGGAGTCACCGCTAAAAGTGATTGGATGGGTTATCAATCAAACAATGTGCTTGCTCCTGCATGACGAAGGCTTCTGGAGTGGAGCAGCACCCATCAAGCCAAGTGATGATGTCATTAAAATACATCTGATTAGATCATCATTTCAAATCTTACATCCTGTCCATCATCAAAGTCACTTGCTTCTACTGCTATCACTTCACTGGTCCCCATCTATGTCTCAGCCCATCTGCTGCCGGAAGCTTCAACTATGCTTTTGTTACTTTATATCATAAGACATAGGAACAGAAATAGGTTAAGCAGCCCATTGAGTCTGCTATGCCACACAATGCCTGATGTGATCGTTTTCAATTCCATTTTTCTGCCCGTTCCACATAACACTTGATTCCTTTACTCATGAAAAAATCTGTCTACCTTGAATAGATTTTGTGACCCAGTCTTTCCAGCCCTCTGGGGTAAATATGGACACTTGCTGACATGTGAAGTTCCACCTGAACTCTGTCCTAACTGTTCAACCCCTTACTCTGAGATTATGTCCTCTTGTTCTAGACTCTTCCACAAGTGGAAGTAACCCCTCGTCTTCCAAGCTGTCAAGTCCTCTTAGCACATTGCATGTTTCAATAAAGTCACTCTCATTCTGCTGAAATCCAATGAGTAAATGCCCAGTCTACTGATCCTGTCTTCACAAGGCCATTCATACATAACTGAGATCAATGTAGTGAACTGCCAAGAGTGCCTCCGATGCCAACAGAAGTTTCCTTGGATATACACTTAATAATCTTCCAGTGAGGTCTAAATCAGTGCTTTGTATTGTTTTAGCAAGAAATCCTTATTTTAACACTCTATTCCTTCTGAAAGAAACATTCCATTGCCTTCCTTATTACTTGAACTTGGATGCTAACTTCTTGTCGTTTTGGACAAGGACCGCCTGATTCCACTGTGCTGTAACGTTCTGTAGTCTTTCCTCATTTAAATGATATTCAGTTCCTCCTGCCAAAGCCTCTCATTTTCCCAAATTATATTTTCATGGCCATGTTTTTGCCCACTTACTTAACCTGTTTCTGTTCCTCTGAAGATTCATAGGGCCATCCTTGCCACTTGCCTTTCCACCTATTTTTGTCATCTGCAAAGTCGCATATCCCACACTTATAGTCCTCACGTAAGTCATGAATATTATTTGTGAATAATCATGGCCACAGCACTGATCCCAGTGGCACTCCTCAGGAAAATGTCCCTTATCCTAATTCTCTGCCTTCTATTAGTTAGTCAATCCTATATACATGTGAATATATTTCTTCCAACACCATGGGTTCATCTTATTAAGTAGCTTAATGTGCAGTACCCAATCAAAAGCCTTCTCAAAATCCAAATATATTACATCCACTGGTTCCTCTTTATCTGTCCTGCTTGTTAAATACTCAAAGATTTTGAATAAATTTGTCAGTTATACTTTCCAATTTACAAAGCCATGCTGATTATGCTTAATTGTGTTATTTATTTTTAAATCGCCTGCGATTACATACTTTAAATTGGTTGGGACTCTTCAAGATTTTACGGATTCTTGGAAGATTACTATTAGTGTGTCCACTATCTCTGTCGCTACTTCCTTTGATAGCTAGGATGCAATCTGTCAAGTCCAGGGGATTTATTGCCCTTTTTACCCATCAATCTCCCTCGTACAATAACGTAGAACATAGAACGTAGAACACAGAACATAGAACATAGAAAAGTACAGCACAGTACAGGTCCTTCGACCCACGATGTTGTGCCGTGGGTTAATCCTAATCCAAAAATAAAAGAACCTAACCTACATTCCCCTCAATTCACTGCTGTCGATGTGCATGTCCAGCAGTCGCTTAAATGTCACTAATGACTCCGCTTCCACGACTACCACTGGCAAAGTATTCCATGCACTCACAACTCTCTGGGTGAAGAACCTCCCTCTGATGTCTCCTCTATATCTTCCTCCTAACACCTTTAAACTATGACCCCTCGTGGCAGTCAATCCTGCCCTGGGGAAAAGTCTCTGGTTATCGACTCTATCCATGCCTCTCATTACCTTGTACACCTTGAGCAGGTCACCTCTCTTCCTCCTTCTCTCTAGTGTGAAAAGTGCAAGCTCAGTCAACGTCTCCTCGTAAGACAAGCTCTCCAATCCAGGCAGCATCCTGGTAAACCACCTGTGCACCCTCTCCAAAGCCTCCACATCTTTCCTATAATAGGGCGACCAGAACTGGACACAACATTACAAGTGTGGTCTCACCAGGGTTTTGTAGAACTGCAGCAAAACCTCGTGGCTCTTAAACTCTATCCCCCTGTTAATGAAAGCCAAAACACCATATGCCTTCTTAACAACCTTATCCATTTGGGTGGCAACTTTGAGGGACCTATGCACTTGAACACCAAGATCCCACTGTTCCTCCACACTGCCAAGTATCCTGCCTTTAATCCTATATTCAGCATTTAAGTTCGACCTTCCAAAATGCATCATTTTGCATTTATCCAGGTTGAACTCCATCTGCCATTTCTCAGCCCAGCTCTGCATACTGTCAATGTCTCGCTGAAGCCTGCAATAGCCCTCGATACTATCAACGACACCTCCAACCTTCGTGTCATCAGCAAACATACTAACCCACCCCTCAACCTCCTCATCCAAGCCATTTGTAAAAACTACAAAGAGCAGTGGCCCAAGGACAGCGCCCTGCGGGACACCACTCAGCACTGACCTCCAGGCAGAATACTTACCATCTATAACCACTCTCTGCCTCCTGTCAGCCAACCAATTCTGAATCCAGACAGCCAAATCACCCTGTATCTCATACCTCCAGACTTTATGAATGAGCCTACCATGGGGAACCTTATCAAATGCCTTGCTGAAATCCATGTACACCACATCCACTGCTCGACCCTCGTCAACCTGTCTCGTGACCTCCTCAAAGAACTAAATAATATTTGTGAGGTACGATCTGCCCCTCACAAAGCCATGCTGACTCCCTTTAATCACGCTATGTTTTTCCAAATAGTCATAAATCCTATCCCTCAGAATTCTTTCCAAAACCTTGCTGACCACAGATGTAAGACTGACTGGTCTGTAATTTCCAGGCATTTCCCTATTCCCTTTCTTGAAAATAGGAACAACATTTGCCTCCCTCCAAACTTCCGGTACGACTCCCGTGGAGAGTGAGGAAGCAAAGATCTTTGCCAGCGGCTTAGCAACCTCCTTTCTCACTTCCAGGAGCAACCTAGGATGAATCTGGTCTGGCCCTGGGGACTTATCAATCTTAATGTTTGCCAAAACTTCCAGCACATCAACTTCCTCAATCTTGATCTGTTCAAGCCTGTTTCCCCACTCCTCAAAGTTCTCATTCACAACAAGGTCCCTTTCCTTCATGAAAACCGAAGCAAAAAACTCATTTAGGGCTTCCCCTATCTGCTCAGATTGGGGAATAACTGTCATCAGAGAAAAAACAAGTACTTATTTCTTCTTCTCCTTTGTTCTTTGACTATTTAGTATTCTTATTTTTGGAATGCTGTTATGATCTTCTACCATGAAACTGATATAAAATATTTATTCAACTCGATTTCCATTTCTTTGTTCTCCACTATTACTTCCCCAGCTTCCTCAGGTAAGGTGGATTGGCCATTCTAAATTGCCAATAGCCTCCAGGGATGTGCTCACCAGGTGGATTAGCCATGGGAAATGCAACGTTAAAGGGATAGTGATGGTGAATGAGTCTGGGTGGGATGCTCTTCAGATGACTCAATGGACTGAATGGCCTGCTTCCATACTGTATGGATTCTGTGATCCCAACTCCCAGGAGCCTGTGTTCACTTTGGCCTCTCTCTTTCCTTTTCGTTCTGAAAGAAGCTCTACTATTTTAATATTGCTTACCAGTTTACCTTTGAAGTTTATTTTCTCCCTCTACCCTTTTTGTCATCTTTTGTCAGTTTTCAAAACATTCCGAATCGCCTGACTTAGCAATATTCTTTGCCACATCATATATTTTTCCTTCAATTTGATACTGTCCTTAACTTACTTGGTAATCCCAATTGTTTAACCCTTTCCTAGAATCTTTGTCATGGGGATGCTTCTTTGTGGAGAGTCATGAACTAGTTTCTTAGCCTGTTTTCTTGTTCATCAGCCACATTTTCTGCTAAACTCCTTTCCAAATCTACTCCAGCCAATTTTGCTGTCATTCCTTTGTTAATACTCTTATTTAGGTTCAGGACAGTTGTTTCCAACCCAGGTTTCCCACTCTCAAACTCAGTGCTGAATTTTGCTATGTTGTTGTTACTGTTTCATCAGGGATCTTTAATTCTGTGTTCATTTATCTAACTGCCTCATTACACCTTATTGGATGCCAAATAGCCTTATTCCTGGTTGGGTCATTGGATCTGATGATGTGTAATGAGGTAGTTTTAACAAGTGAGTTAATTCCATTCTCAGGCACTGAACAAATGCCCAATACACAGTCTCATTACAAGTTGGATATTGCTGGCTACTGCATTGGTGTAGATAGGAAAACAATGCATCCATGCGCATTCCTGAAATAGATATCAAAGCTCATTATTTGCTCAAGCCTGTTTGACACCACCTTTGTAATTTTGGTTTTCCATATGCAGTGCTGCTACTGCATTCCGGTAAACGAGGTCAAATGCAACATACCAGATTCCTTAAAAGGGACTGCTTCAGGTTGCCACCAAACTAGCAAAATTGTTAAAACATGATTGTGAAGCTAGTAAGATCATGAGAGTGTCTCCTAATGCCACATTAAAAACACAACCTGACATCAGCCTGAGTTGTCTCGATTCCAAGATCATGTAATAATCTTAAGTCACCTTTCATTACCATCACTGTATTTCTTGATCATTGCTGCTACTCTTGCCTTTCTCAATCTCCTCCACTCTTTGTTAGGACTTGCCTGAGGACCGCTGTTGACTGTGCAGTTTATGGAAAATTCCAATAAAACTCTGAAATTAGTGAACTGATCAGAGTTCATTTTGTATACCTGAAAATGGAACTTTAATTTGAACCAAGGCAGTCATTTCTAAAGTTTCATTGTTTTATTTTCCCCGAGAGGTCTAATCGTTTAGGCATCTTTTCCATCAAGCTGCCTAGGGATATTGTTGAGTGCTTGGGGCTTTCCATTTCAGTGGTAAAGGGACATGAGCCCAATTCAGGTGTGTATCAATTCAGACAGGGTGGAGTGAATGAATCCTTAAGTCAGTGGTTCTTCGCAATGGGTTGAAGTGCCCTTCAGTCGCAACAGAGAGTTCGCAGACACTGCCTGCCCCATATGCAAAGTCACAATTCACCCCCAATAATATTCCACGTTTACTCTCAACCCTGTGTCTGTCCTTGTCTGCTCACCAGAGTCCTTTTGCTCCTCCTCTCACTGACTATCCTTTACTTGATTTGCTTCTACATCCCAGTTCATTGTTTTTCTTTCCCCTGTTCTCTCAGAAACGCTGTTTTGTGCAATCCTTGAAATGGTGACTATTACAGAAGAAAGCAAGTGCGTCAGAGAAAAGCAAACATGAATGAGATGAAAGAAAAGTAATGACAGAAAGGCAGAAAAATTAGAAAAGGAGCAACAGGAGAATATAAAATTGAAGTGTATGAAAGAAATGCAGAAATGAAATACAGCAATAACGCAAAGAATGTGATGAAAGGAAGAAGGAACAACAGAGAGGGGAAGACATGCACATATAGAAATGAGGACAATTGAGAAGAAACGGGAGGGGAGATAGGTGAGAAGCAGAGTTGAAAGAGTAGAGAAGAAACGGAAGTGGAAGTGGAAAATAAAAAAAAGAAATCAAAGTAGAAGAGAGAGAAAAACGAGAACAACCAAAAAGTAGATTAAGGAAGTGAGAAATGGAAAGGAAAGGATGAAGAGAAAAGAGAAAGAAATAGAAATGATGGAGGAGAGAGTGAGAATGGAAGGGAGAGGAGCCCAGAAAGAAACATAGGTAGAATGAAAGAGAGAAAGAAGTGAAGAAACAGAGAGGAACGGGGGAAAGAGTGAAGCAAAGAAAGATGCAGAAGTGAGTAGAAAAGAGAAATAAAACACTGATAAGATAAACAGATTTAAATAATTGCCTGTGAGGTACAGAAATGAAAGAAAAAAAAGTCCTGGTTAGCAAAAGAAATCATCGCAATGCTGTATTTTTGTTGCAATTTTTGTAACTTATGATATTTTAATAATGACTACTCTGTAATTTCCCCAAAAATCTTGCATGACAAATACTGTTTATTTAGATTTTGATGCGTTGCTTTACAATGTTGTATCTAATGCTGTACTTCTGTTTACTTTCACAGTGGGAAGAAATCAGTGAGGTTGATGAGAATTACACTCCAATACACACATACCAAGTGTGTAACGTAATGGAGCAAAATCAGAATAATTGGCTGCAGACTAACTGGATCTCCAACGAGGGGGCCCGCCGTATATTCATTGAGCTAAAATTTACACTACGAGATTGCAACAGTCTTCCGGGAGGTCTTGGAACCTGTAAAGAGACTTTTAATGTATATCATTTTGAATCCAATGATGAAGATGGGAGGAATATCAGAGAAAACCAGTACATTAAAATTGATACAATAGCAGCAGATGAAAGTTTTACAGAGCTTGACCTTGGAGATCGAGTCATGAAGTTAAACACGGAGGTGCGAGATGTCGGCCCACTTTCTAAAAAGGGATTTTATCTAGCCTTTCAAGATGTTGGTGCTTGTATTGCTCTGGTCTCTGTACGAGTGTATTACAAGAAGTGCCCATCTACATTCCACAACCTTGCTTTCTTTGAAGACACAATCACAGGGGCTGATTCGTCCTCACTGGTTGAAGTGCAAGGCACATGTGTCAACAACTCAATGAAAGACGACACTCCAAAAATGTACTGCAGCGCTGATGGGGAATGGTTGGTCCCGATTGGGAAGTGCATGTGCAAAGAAGGCTATGAAGAGCAAGGTAACAAATGTCAAGGTAAGTTAAACCACACAAAAAAGTGCTTCTGTTATTATCTCTAGTTTCAATCAAAACAACAAATCAAACCTGATTATTTTACTTCCTGGGTGACTGCTTTGTCTAGTAAGTACTAACAAGGAAATAAAGAGAAAACAGATGACAGTTCAGATTACATGTAATTATGAGTGATTTTTTGTGTTGTTTTATGCATGCTGTGTATCAGGGGTATGATGCCTAGGGGAGGAGGGGGGCCCTGTCTTGGATGCCTTCATTCTCCAATGTATGTGCCACACATTTGTGCATGGAATGTTGAGGATGGCCTCCACGAAGGGAGTTATGACCTTGAAATTTATGGGCTGTTTCCTGTTCAGTTTGCATTAATAGTCTTCTTTTTGCATAAAATGATGGAACCTAGAGCTGTTGCAGGTTGAAGTAGCACATACAGTGTGAAACACAGGCAAGATGCAGAAAATATTCACTTTATTCCATAGCTTCAATTAGTATTTTTATCCTTGGACGGGAACAGCCCTGAAAAACTGTTTCTTTTTTTCCCTCTTTTATTAAATCAATGTTAAATAAGTGTAAAACTATGAATTAATGTTAAAAATATGAAATCACTTGTTGCATTTAAAATTCTCGTATAATACACTCATGTTATACCAATTTCATTCCATCTCTGCTCCCTGCAAAATTCCAGTAAGTCAGTTTTGCAATTCCAGTATTCCGTCTCTAATATTCACCCAACTCTTGCAAGATGGTAGCAAGATAGGGAGCGAAGGTGATGAAAATAGGCATATAGGATACCTATTTTTTGAATACTACAGCAACAAGAGTAATACTGAAAATGCATAAAACACTAGTTAGTTCACAGCTAGAGTGCTGCATTTAATAGTTGTGACTGCAGTTCAGGAAGGATGTGATTACTTGAGAGATGATTTATGAGGATGTTATTATGGTGGAACAAATTGGCAGCCAGGGAAGTTAGTTTCTTTGTAAAAGAGAGGCTGAGTAGATACTTCATTTAGATTTAGAGAACCAAGGCAGAATGAATAGGAGTGACCTATTTCCTTTTGTAGGGAGGGCAGTACCAGGAGAAGTAAATTTAAAGTCACTGGTAGAATGATGCAAAGAGAAAAGGAGTGAAATATTTTCATGTGGAGTGTCTTGGGGATCTGGTATTCACTGCCTGATAAGATGACACAAAAAGGAAAAAGAAACAAAATTAGATTCAATTCTTTGACAAATAATTTAATGACCATGCCTCCATGCTCTGGAGAAAGAGAATTAGATTGATTTACAATCCTTGGAGAGAAAACAAAATCTCTGAATCTTAAATGAGAGACCTCTTTTTTTCTTCTAAACTCTGGTCCATGGAATTTCTCAAAATGGGAAGCATCCTTTTAGCATCCACTCTCCCACTGATGTCAGGCTCATTGACCTGTAGATCCCTGGCTTGTCTTTGTTACCTTTTTTAAACAATGGAACAAAATTAGCCACCCTCCGGTCTTCTGGAACTTCACCAGTGGCTGAAGATGTAGCAAAAATCTCTGCAACGCCTCTGCAATTTCTTCCCTGCCCTCCACAATGCCTGAGGATGGACTTGACCATGCCCAGGGATTTGTCCACCTTTATGTGATCTAAGGCTGTAAACACCTCCTCTCTGATCATATGTATGCGGTCCAAGCCATCCCCACTTGTTTCCCTTATTTCCTTAGCATCCATGATTCTCTCCACAGTAAACACTGAGGAGAAATAGTCATTAAAAATCTGCCCCATCTCCTGTGGCTCCACAAATAGAAGGCCATGCTGATCTTTAAGGGGACCTATTCTCTCCCTAGACACCCTTTTACTCTTAATATAGCTATAGAACCTCTGGGGATTATCTTTAACCTTACCTGCCAGATCCATCTCATACCATCTTTTGCTCTTCTGATTTCCCTCTTAAGTGTGCTCCTACACTTTTCATAATCATCTAGAAATTCACTTGAGCCCAATAGCTTAAACCCAATGTGTGCCTTCTTCTTTTTCCTGACGAGAGCCTCATTATCCCTCATCAGCCAGGGATTCCAAAACCTGCCAGCTTTTCCATTCACTCTGACAGGGTCATACTGTCTCTGGATTCTTGATAACACACCTTTAAATATTTCTACATATTTCTTATATCTCTAAAGTTTTCCTTCATTCTTCTAAATTCCATTGGATAGAAGTGCTAATGTCCAAGCTATCCTCATAGGATTACTATCTCAACCCCAGGAATTAATTGAGTAAATCTTCCCTTAACAGTTTCTCATGTAATTAGATCCTTTCTTAAATAAGAAATCTAAACCTGTACATACTATTCCAAAGATAATTGGAACTGCAGATGCTGGAGAATCTGAGATAACAAGGTGTAGAGCTGGATGAACACAGCAGGCCCAGCAGCGTCAGGAAGGAGGAGCAGGAAGGCTGACATTTTGGGCCTAGACCTGTCGTCAGAAAACATTTTCTGAAGAAGGGTCCAGGCCTGAAACGTCAGCCTTCCTGCTCCTCTGATGCTGCTGGGCCTGCTGTGTTCATCCAGCTCTACACCTTGTTATCTCATACTATTCCAGATATGATTTCCCCAATGCCTTGCACAATTTTAGTAAAACATTCCTGTTTCCATGTTCCAGTTTCCTCGCAATAAATAGTATTTCATTTATCTCCTTAATCACTTGCAACACCTGCATGTTACAACTTTTGTGATTCATGTACCAGAACACCCAATAGGTCCCCACCTCAGAGTCTTGAAACCTTTCCTGATTTAAATAATATGCTGTTTGTTTTTCTATTCTCCCAGCCAAAGTGAACAAGTTTGCTTTTTCCCACATTGCTCTCCATCAGCCAGATTTCTACTAACTGACTTAACCTTTGCATCATTTGGAAATGATTCCAAATCATTTGGAAATGTAGGAAAATATTCCTACATTCTACATCCTTAGCATCACAGATGGTAATTAGGAGTTCCATGCATTGTGCATACAATCAATGAATATTTAATAAATATGTTTAATACACACCCTACCTTGATCCTCAATACATTTGTACCTGTCAGTAAACACGTTTATTTATATTTCAAGTATAAAAGGAGAGGAGGAAAAGATCAAAGATATTATCAAAAGATAAATTGATAAGGTCAAAATTACAGGATAAAGCCATGGGTGTGCATGGATCTGCACATACACAAAGTAGCTTGGGACAAAAGATGGAACTTGTGATAAGAAGGGGAAATTGGAACAGAAATGGGGCCAGAACTTTGGCATGCTCCTAAACTGATTCTCATATTTCAAACAAAAGAACAATTCCAGGGAACTGTGGGCCCTAAATTTAGCTTAGATAATGAAATTTCATTTTTACTCAAAAATGTAGCAGAAAAATATCTAGAATCGAAATATATAGCAAAGATTAGATATCACAGGTGGAAAAAAATATTATCTTTGATTAAACATGTTTAATTTTTCTTTGAAGATGTGACATAAAAACTCAACAAGAGTTAGATACTGTGTATGTACTACCTTCAAACTTTCAAAAGACCTTAGATAATGTAGACCAATGAGAATATTTAACCATGTGGCATTGCTAGACAGAACCCAGAATGCATAACAAAATGGTTACAAAACAGATGTCGCAACACGGATTAAAGACAATTTACTCAGACAGGTAAAATGTGGGAAATGTTTCACAGGAATTGGTGCTGGAACCACGACTATTAACAATTTATGTAAATGATTTCAATAAGTAAACAGAAATGCAAAATGAAAATTTATGAAAACAACTAATTTGGGGGCATGGTTACTATGGGGAACACTGCAACAAAATGTAAAATATGAACAACATTCAGAATGGGTGATTAAATCGCACATTATTTCATGTGTGAGGTGCCACATTTGAAGAACATCCGAAATAGGCACAAAAGTGGACCATTTCCATCCTTCAATCCTGGTCCATCATTTGGCAGGATCACGGCTGATCTTCTAAGCCTGAAGCCACCTTCACGTACTATCTGCATACCCTCGAATTCCCTTTGAACCCAACGATTTGTTGACCATTGTCCTAAATAATTTGTGAGTCTGTACATCTAAAGACCTCGGGGAAAGAATTCAAAGACCTAAACACTGAGTGGGAAAATTTCCTGTTATTTCAGGCCTAAATGGTCAGAAGAAATAGGGAACCATTCACTCCTTATAAAGTAAGAAACTAATTGGGGAAAAGTCGCAAAGAGAACCAGGCCTACGGATGCAAAAATAATAATACTTTTTTATAACCTTAGCTAGACCACACTGTAGTGAGCACATTTCTGGTCTCAAAAAGGATATAGCAATATTGGAAAATGCTGGGAAAATACTTTGCCTGGTAGTTGTCATGGTGGCCCATTAAACAACTGCCAGAGGATCACAGTAGCTGATGTTTTAGTCTTTTTATTTTTGTTTGTCTTGGCAGCAAATGCAGAAAAGCAAACACCAATTCCAAAAAGCTGAGTGTACATGTAAAATGCAGTGGCCATTGTAAACAAATCATGATTTGCAAATATATTGCTAAGTTGCTGAGCTAGCAGTGTAGAATCTCTTTTTGAGATAATTTGTCCTCAAATGAAAATCATAAGTAGTAAACTTTCTTTAAGATGAGACAGGAGATTCTACAAAAGTTGAAGGCAGCAAATCATCTCCCTCAGTCCACAGGTATGCAGGTGAGGTGGATTAGCCGTGCTAACTTGCTCTGAAATGTCCAGGGGTGCGTAGGCTAGATGGGTTAACTGTGGTAAGTGCAGGGCTAAAGGGACAGAGTGGGATAATCTTTGGATGGTTAGTGCAGACTCAGTGGACCAAATGGTCTCATTTTGCACTGTAGGGATTCTATGATATGTCTGTGATCTAGGACATGTTTGAGAAGCAGCATTAGAGAGTTGGGGATGATTGAGTGAGAGGCACGCAGACATTATTCAGCATGTCATTTATTTTGGCCTTGTTTTATATTCTGTTATAAATTTTGATGTTTGTATTTCTAAAGATGAACAGCCTACGTAAACACATCACATTTATTAACATCCTCCTTCCTGTGGTGATGTCCGCAGTCACTGCACTTCTAGAGATGTTGCAATTAGAATATGATGAGTTGAAATGACAGTAACCTGTTTCTACATAACTGTAAGCATCAACTGTGAGGAAATAAATTAACAAGAAGTGCAACAATACGCAATGTTTAAATATAGATAGGCTATGAAAGCCCATTTAAAAAAGACCCTTGGTTTTTGGAACCAAGAAAATTAACAGCAATAAATGTTGAAATTGTTAGAAAAGCAGTGTAATCCTATATAAAAACTGAAAGAACTGCAGATGCTATAAATCAAGAACAAAAACAGAAGTTGCACGAAAGGCGCGGCAGATCTGGCAGCATCTGTGAAGAAAAGAAACAGTTAACGTTTCGGGTCTGGTGACCCTTCCTCAGTGCTGGTCCAGTTAAGAGGAATGGTCACCAGAGGTGAAACGTTAACTCTGATTGTTTTCTTCACAGATGTTGCCAGACCTGCTGAACTTTTCCAGCAACTTCTGTTTTTGTGCAGTTGTTTTTGTGTGCATAACTCAGTTTCAGTATCTTTAAACACACAGAAGACATGAATTTTGTGTAAATGTTTGTATGTTTGTATTCTGATTTTTATTTGTTAAGTCATGCTCATGCATTTTATGGATATTTATTTAATGGCAAAAAACAGTACACTATTCATTCTATGCAAAACACATAGTACTACAAAATGCTACAAATTGTTTTGGGGTTTGAATTTAGTGTTTATTTGTTGAAGTGGTGCTGTCACTTAAAGGGCAATGTTGTGGACTGATAAATGTGCAGAAAATATTCCAATATATTTCAGGCAACATTCTGATATGACACAAAGCAGTTTGAAGAATTTGATCAAAGATTTGTTCAAGCAGTAACTTTGAACAGCAGTTTGGTGATCGTATTTTCATTCCTTCCTCTGTTTAGAGATGAGATTAAATCCATTGCAGGACCCTTTCTCAGGTCTTGGGTATGCTGCTTTCATTAAACACACTGATTGTCCACCCTTCTTTACCCTGGTGGAACTGAACAGGGCAGTGAACAGTCCATTACATGTCAGTGGGAATGGAGCCAAAGGCTGTATTGGGTAAACCTTTTCTTCTGGGCTGGGAAAGCCTCCTTCCTTAAAAGGAAATGAGGGAATCAGTTGGGTTTTACAACACTTCAACTGCTTCATGGCTGCTTGTGCTGACGCTAGGCTTTTATCTCAAGATTTTTAAACTAATCTCAAATTCTCAAACTCAAACGTGGTCCTGTTTATAAGTGGGTTCAATGCATTAATTGTAAACTGAATATGTTTAATCTTCATATTCAGATTTTTTGAAGACGTATTTAAGAATCAAGAGAAAGCTTTCTTTTATGAAGAAGAAAATTGTTTAAAGACATTAAAGCCAAAGCCAACTTCTGCTAAAGTTGAATTTCGGAGCAATAATCAGATGGAACATAGAACGTCCAACTGTACAACAAAGGAACAGACCCTTCAGCCCACAATGTTGTGGTGAACATTTCACCAAATCAAATTAATCCCTTCTGCCTGCCCTTGTTGATACCCGTCTACACGTTGCACATTCACGAGCCTATCTAAAAGTGTCTTAAGTGCCCTATAGTTTCCTGGATTATCCCTATTTCCCTTCTTGAATAGAGGAACAGCATTAACTACTTGCCAGTCCTCAGGGACCTCTCCAGTGGCTAATGAGAAGATAAAATCTTGGTAAAGGTCCCGCCAATTCCCTCTCTTGCCTCTCTCAGTAAGCTGGGGTAGATTCCATCAGGCCCTAGGGATTTATCCACCTTAATGATCTCCAAGAGATCCAACACCACTTCTTTCTTGATCTCAAAATGCCCTAGCATATTAGCATGCCCCACACAAATTTCACTATCCTCCGTGTCCTTCTCCTGGGTGAATACTAATGCAAAGCAAAGTACTCATTTAGGATCTCACCCACATCCTCTACCTCCAAGGACAAGTTCCCTCCTTTATCCTTGAGTAGTCCTACCTTCTCCATGGTTATAGTCTTGTTTTTAATGTATGTATACAATGCCTTGGGATTCTCTTTAACCCTATTTTCCAACCCCATTTTCTGGTCAGTTCTTGCTCTCCTAATTCCCTGCTTGAATTCATTCCTGCTTTCTTTATACTCCTCATGGGCCCTGTCTCATTTTAGCTTCGTAAACCTTACATTTGCTTTTATTTTGCCTTTTGACTAAATGCATAAACTCCCTCAATATCCAAGGGTCCCTTACCTTGCCATCCTTGTCCTTCCTCCTTACTGGAACATGCTAGTCGTAAACTCTTATCAGCAGGCCTTCAAACACTTCTCACATATTTATTATGGACATGCCTGATAACAGCTCCTCCCAATTAACACTCACTAGCTCCTGCCTAATGCTGATATAATTTGCTGTTTCCCAATTTTGTACCTTGCCACAAGGTCCAGACTTATCCTTACTCTTAGCTATCTTAAAACTTAAGGAGTTGTGATTACTGTTTCCAAAATGTGCAACCTCTGAAAGGTCAGTCACTGGCCAGGCTCATTAGCCAGTATAAGGTCCAGTAAGGCCCCTCCTCTCGTTGGAAGTATCCACATTCTGTTTCAAGAAACCCTATTGATGGACTTAACACATTTTGCCCTGTCTAAGTCTCATGCTCTGATGGAGTCCAAGTCAATACTGGAGAAATTAAAGTCACCCACTGCATGAAATCCGCTTTTATTGTGTCACTCTCTAAACTTTCTATATATTTGTTCCTCAATGTCTCAGTGGCTGTTGAGGGGCTGATAGTATAATTCTATCAGGAAAGAGGCTCAAAATCAGGACATCAATCTGGTAATTTCTGGGTTACTAACAGTGCCATGTGCTGCTGAGGCAAGGAATAGAAAGATAGGACAGATAAACATCTAACTAAGGACCTGGTGCAACGGGCAGGGTTACACGTTTTTGAATCATTGGAACTTCTTCTGGAGCAGGGATCACCTGTAAAAGAGGGATGGGTTGCACCTAAACTGGAGGGGAGCCAGTGCCCTCACAGGAAGATTCACTAGTGTGAGTCAGGAGGGTTTAAACTACAGTGGCAGGGGGCTGGGAACCAGAGCAAGAGGTCACCATTTGGAGGGATTGAGAGGAAGGCACATCTTCAGACGAGTAAATAAGAAAGAAAGGACAGGCAGAGACAGGTAAATGAGCATGATGGTACTAATGGGCTAAAATGTGTTTATTTCAATGCAAGGAGTATTATAAGCGAGGCAGGTGAGCTTGGAGCTTGGATCAGTACATGGGACTATGATTTTGTCGCCATTAAAGAGACTTGGTTGAGAAAGAAGCAGGAGTGGCTGCTCAATGTTCCAGTTTTTCGTTATTTTCAATAAGATAGAGAAGGAGGTAAAAGAGGTGGAGTTAGCTATGAGTAAGGATAAGTCTGGACGTTGTGGCAAGGTACTAATCAGGGAGAATGTTACATCTGCACTCAGAGAGCACATACTGGAGGGTTCATCTACTGGGACATTATGGGTAGAGCTAAAAAATAAGATGGGTGCAATCCTGTACTCACTCTGCAGGATCTCATCCCTCTTTCTGCCTAATGTTGTTGGTACCAATGTCGACAATGACCTCTGGCTGATGATAGATGTGGTCAGGTGTAGGTGATAGGACTAGGTGTTATCATTTTGAAATTTTGGCCATGCTGTGCTCTATGCAGTTGCCAGTGGCTGTAGCCAACAATTTGGAACAGACGAGTGCTTCTTTTAAATTTAGGTGAGACACTTACTTATTTTTTCCAATACAGGTAGACAGACATTGATAGCACCCAGGTGACATTTGCAGGCAGTTTGCAATAGAGCATCTAATATCAGTTATGAAAACTCAAGTCTTTGTGCCAATGGTTAGACATTGTTCATTACTGGCAGAAGAGGAAGTGACTAGAACCATTTGGTTTGGAAAGAGAAATATGTTTTATTTCATTTTATAAAATATCTTCACAACAAATAGACCACTCAAAGCACTTCACAGCTAATGAAGTATATTTGAAGTACAGTCATGTTGACATATAGGAAATGCAGGAGCCAAATTTCATACAGAAACTTATGCAACAACAGTGTAGTCATGACCAGATAGTTTGTTTCTATGATATTGACTGAGGGATAAATATTAGCCAGGACCCAAAATAGCTTTTACCTGCTCTTGTTCAGAGTCAACTCTTTTATCTTATCATGTTTGAATGTCTAGTCTGAAAGACAGCACCTCCAGCAGTGCAATATTCCCCAAGTACTGTGCTCAGTTTCAGACATCACTTTTGCTACAGCTGCAATTTGAGCTCAGATTCCTCAGGTTCCACTTATGGAGCAAATGGCCACATTTTCCTTGGTCGGTCTCATATCCTGACCTTAAGTGGTTGAATATCATTCGCATTTTGTGTGGAAGGTTGAAACCTGAAATGTCAACACTTGGATCAGTTACCAGGTTACACCTGATGACGTTTGCAGTCAAAACAGGAGCCATCGAGAAATGGAGCTCTGGCCAATTTGTACGGTGTGGAGTATGTTCCAGATGGGACTGAAGGCTTTCAGACAGGCACCTGGGCTTTTTGAAGTTCCTGTCGCAATAGTGGCACTTTGTAAGCTATCATCGCTTGAGTTCTTTGAGGAGGACTGTGGACTTCAGGAGTTTAAATATGTGCCAAAATAGGAAGCCTCACCACATTCTGGAAATAATTGTGATAACTTCCGGGAGGTGAATATCTATTATGTTTGTCTAGCAGCTCTTGAGGAGATCCAGCAGCAGTACTCTCTTGTTAGGGAGATCTGGGTGAGTGAAGCAATGTCTAATGATTTGTCTTTGCTGATGCTGCCCAGCAGTTTCTATACAAAATTCACTCGCATCTTGACTTTGGCTCTGGTGTTCATGAATTCTTTCCAGCAGGTCAGTGTACGGTTAAGATTGATGTCGAGACATCTTGACTTTTGGCAAAGGGTGAAAGTTTGACCATTGAACTAGATGTGAAGTTGTTCAGCCAGCTGACTAACATGAAAGTCTTGGCAGTGAATGGTTGAAGCGTCCGTTTTCTGAAAGAGATTTCCATTGGCCATAGATCTTCAATGGGTGTTCTTAAATGTTTCTTTATCCTGGAAATGCCAATCCCAAGCCATCAGCATTTGTGAACAGATCTAATTCTGTGGGAGGGTGTTTGCTAGTATATTTGATGGCCAGAGCTGGTATGTGAAGACTGACCACTGTAGAGCTTGGTGTTGGTTGTTGGTTGTATAGTCAGTGTTGTTGGTTGACAATGGAGTCAATTAATTTTTAAATAAACAGCTTGTGTTTGGAGGGTTTTGGCAGCTGTACACTGTGCGCAGTGTTGTATTAGCACAGGGTAATTGAAAGGATTTTCCTATCGATAGATCTTTATCTTTCTACAATCTGGCCTCAGTATGGGTCAGCACCAGGTCCTGCAAGGAGAAGTTGTGCCAGTGTGAAAACCTGCTTGTTGCTTTGGCCATCACTGCATCCTGGATGGGATTCAATTCATTTAGCAGGAGGTATCCCAGGACCTTATGTTACTGAGAGCAGGGTAATAGGGCAGGAGAGCTGCATGGATCATTGAGAGGTTTCTTTTGTTTGGCAATGGCTAATATTTTGGATTGAAGATAAATCTTTGGAATGATACCTGCCTGTGAGTGTTGATAAACAATTTTGTTAGCCACTTGCTTCTCTGAAATCCCATGTCCTTTGGAATTTTGGGTACATCCGATGGACTCCTGGTGTTTTGTCTGACTGGATTGTTGTCATGGTGATGTCACTTCTTGTGTGCAAGAATTGGGAAGTCTGACAATGGGCAGCCGTGGGCTGTTGGTAGATGCCCATTTATCTTCACTGCAAGCTTATCTGAGCTGATTAGGAGCTGTGAAATCGCAGCGTCAGCATCGATTCTGATCAGCTGATCTGGTTGTTACTCAATTGCTTACCTTCACCTTCCAGGATCCAGCAAGGATGAAAGATTCTCTGAAAACCCAGGAAACAACATTGCACTTCTGATCTGAAGGATTAAGTGAAGCAGTTGGAGTTTTTGTAAAGGTGTGTGATCTTCTTACTGATGGTTTCTTAACTATCTCATGGAAGTATCCTAGCAGCCCTTTCACAGACTCCAGTGTAGTTTTGGCTTTGAGTTTGTGAAAGGCAGTTTGAGACCATCGCAAGCTAGGCTGGTGATGATGTGCTTTGGGAAAGATGGACAGCATTTGTCAGAATACATCAGCCATTGGATGTTGATGACTTAGATCATGAAGCAAAAATCAGTTCAGTGATGGGTCTTTTACTTGGCAAAATGGAACTAGGCTGCTTTGCACTGGATCAGTGATAATGGGAACTTCAGTTGCTGGAGAATCCATGATAACAAAGTGTGGAGCTGGATGAACACAGCAGGCCAAGCAGCATTGCAGGAGCACAAAAGCTGACGTTTCGGGCCTAGGCCCTTCCACGGAGAGGGGGATGGGGAGAGGGAACTGGAATAAATAGGGAGAGAGGGGGAGGTGGACCGAAGATGGAGAGAAAAGAAGATAGGTAGAGAGGAGAGTATAGGTGAGGAGGACCGCTTGGGGACCGCTTTGCAGAACACCTCCGCTCGGTTCGCAACAAACAACTGCACCTCCCAGTCACGAACCATTTTAACTCCCCCTCCCATTCCTCAGATGACATGTCCATCATGGGCCTCCTGCAGTGCCACAATGATGCCACCCGAAGGTTGCAAGAACAGCAACTCATATTCCGCTTGGGAACCCTGCAGCCCAATGGTATCAATATGGACTTCGCAAGCTTCAAAATCTCCCCTTGCCCCACTGCATCCCAAAACCAGCCCAGTTCTTCCCCTCCCCCCACTGCATCACAAAACCAGCCCAGCTCGACCCCTCCCCCCACTGCATCCCAAAACCAGCCCAGCCTGTCTCCGCTTCCCTAACCTGTTCTTCCTCTCACCCATCCCTTCCTCCCACCTCAAGCCGCACCTCCATTTCCTACCTACCACCTCATCCCACCTCCTTGACCTGTCTGTCTTCCCTGGACTGACCTATCCCCTCCCTACCTCCCCACCTATACTCTCCTCTCCACCTATCTTCTTTTCTCTCTATCTTCAGTCCGCCTCCCCCTCTCTCCCTATTTATTCCAGTTCCCTCTCCCCATCCCCCTCTCTGATGAAGGGTCTAGGCCCGAAACATCAGCTTTTGTGCTCCTGAGATGCTGCTGGGCCTGCTGTGTTCATCCAGCTCCACACTTTGTTATCTTTGCTTTGCACTGGACTCAAGTTTCAGGTGACACACGTTGTGCGGATCCCTATTACAGTGGGATCAAATGGTCAGAACTACGGAGATTTTGGCCCTGCTAGGCTGCTCACTCACCCCTTACTATACTCCTTATACACTTCTGACTGTGTGGTCGAATTCTGCTCCAACTGCATTCAAACATTTGCTGATGACATCACCATAGTGGCTTGGATCTTAAACAATGACGAGACAGAGTACGTGAAAGAGATAGAGAGCTTAGTGGCATGGTGTAAAGACAACAATCACTCCCTCAATGTCAGCAAAATGAAAGAGCTGATCATCAACATTAGGAAGCAGAGTGGAGGACACACTCCTGTCTGTAGCAGTGGTGCTGAGGTGGAGATGATTGAGAGTTTCACGCTCCCAAAGACTACCAACAATCTGTCCTTGTTTATCCATGGCGACACTATAGTTAAGAAATCGCACCAATGCCTCTACTTCCTCAGAAAACTAAGGAAATTCAGCATGTCCACAAAAACTCTTATCAACCTTTATAGATACACCGTAGAAAGCATTCTATCTGGATGTGTCACAGCTTGGTATGCAAACTGCTCTGCCCACGATGGCAAGAAAATTACAGAGTTATGAACACAGTTTGGTTCATCATGCAAACCAGCCTTCCATCCTTTGACTCCATCTATAATTTCCACTGCCTCAGGAAAGCAACCAATATCATCAGGGCCCCCCACGCCCAGTTATTTTCTCCCACGTCAAGTAGAAGATGCAGAAGTTTGAAAACATTTACCAACAAATTCAAGAACACCTTCTCCCCTGCTATTATCAGACTTTGAACAGGTTTCTCATATATTAAAGATGATCTTTCTGTACACTTTCACTGTAGTTATAACACCATAATCTGCATTCTGATCTGTTACCCTGATGTAGTTGTGTATGGTATGATTTGCTGGATAGCTCTTGAAACAATGCTTTTCGCTTATTCTTGGTGTACGTGACAATTATAAGTCCAATCAAGTCAAGAAATTAGCATCCTTATGTAACATTATGTATCATTGTGAAACTGTTAATTGTGTAGGAATCCATTTATATACATAACATTGATGCTTGTTTAAGCATAAGGCAAATATGTTCCAATTTACACTTAAACAGACATAATTCCATAACTTTAAACATGGAAGGTAATTTTTTGCATCAAAAAGTCAGATGTTCATCTGAACAGTTCATGTTAAATGAGCAACAATAGTCTGATGGATATTTCAGGGGGTAAATACATTTCCGTCTTGCTAGTAATGCTTGCTAATAGTGCCAATGCTATACATAGCTATTAGAAACCAAGATAACAAAGTGTGAAGCCAGAAGAACACAGCAGGCCAAGCAGCATCTCCGGAGCACAAAAGCTGATGTTTCGAGCCTAGACCCTTCATGGGTTATCATAAAACCGAAGAGTTACTCTTGTATAGATAGGTAACAGTTGACTCTGAGTTTAATATGTGCGTTTATTTATTACTTCTGTAAATTAGCATGATTTAAGACTCAATGCTCACAACAGACGTGCACTTGGAATATTTGTTACCATGAAACCTTAAACGGATGAGTATTTTGTTTCTACTTCGTGTAGAAATGGTCTGACATTGTTGTACCAAAATAAGATGATCTACAAAGAATTTCATTTTATTCTTGGATTTCTGCAGGATGTTTTATTTTGCTGTGACTTCTCATTTTTAAACAGACAATAAACAAATAACACAATTTGAACATATACAATCTTTTCCCTTTTATCAGCATTAAAATTCTCTCACAAGGCATTATAACATTATAGCATAGGTTTAAAGGAATCTTCAAGAGGTGTGTGTTTCATATTCTTTTTCATTTTATGAAATGTCAGATGAATTTGACAACCAAGCATGATTTATGGTTAATCTCATCCCTTATCTTGCTTTGCTTTACTCTCTTAAATGTTGCGTTCCTGTTGTGATAAATGTAAAATGTTCTGTGGTTGACGAAGTGACAGAGCTAATTAAAGCAGAGAATGACCAGGAAAGCCAATCTCATGATACAACATGTGGAAGTAACAAATTGTGACTGTTCTGAACAGCAGTCAACCAAAGTAAGATCAGTGGAATGAAAGTCCTTTGGTCAATATTTAAATCAGAGTTTAGTCATTCAGCAGGGCCTAATTACATGCCATACAGCCAAATAAAATACATCTTGATACCTTGATGATATAAATCAGTGTTGACGTCTGTGTTCTTGCCGGCTCACACTTCAAAATCAAATTTAGCGGACTACTTAATATTAAATTGACCAATATCTACTGACAGCGTGCAAATTTGAAAGAGAAGACTACTTATCCTGTAACTGGCTTAGTTCATTTTACTCGATATCTCTTTTACATACCTGATACCCTGGATCAACTTTACTGATCTATGAGACAATAAAACACAGACATACATATTCCCTGATTCATCCAATCTGTCATATTAACTTTATGAATGCATCATTCTTAGTAGCATTTAATGCTGTAACCTTCATAGAAAATAAATAGGACAATATATTTCCTTGAATCATTCAATTATCCTTGCACCCTGCAGCAATGTAACTATCAGTAATACTGCAAAGGTCAAAAATGCACTAACTTCTTTCATGAAAAATTGATGTGTCTCACTCAAATGGCTCACATTTGTCAAGCCCGCAAAATGTATGCTACAGTGAAGATTTAAAGATTTCCATTCATTTCACATTAATGTAAAGATGCTGCAATGCTATATATTATCAACCTATATTAACAAATAAATTTTTAACATACAAGTCAGTGTTTGTCTGATTGATAACATGAAGTTTATTTATCTGGTAGCATAATTAAAGATGCAAAGTTTTGCAGCACAGAATTTAAAAGAAAGATGTATAATGCATTCATTTATGTCTCTTTTGATGTATTAATGTTGCACTTTTTGATAAAATATATAAAGCTCAAGTTTTCAGTAAGGTTGAAAAGAAACTAACAAAGAACATATGATAGCTTCCCTGGCAGAAGACGTCACGAGATGTTTTGCAGCCACTGCTATACGTTTGAATCATTCATTGCTGTAACATAGCAAGTATGGAATGTTTTTGTGGTGCAATGTTCGTGTCCTATTTCTGAGCTAGGAAACTCAGGTTCATGTCCCACCAGCTCCAGAGAAGTGTTGTGACACCTCTGAGCAGGTTGATTAGAAAAATATCTGCAGTAAGTGCAGCAATTTGTACTTATTAAGATTCTACAAGCAGCAATATAATCATTTGTAAGAAGGGCACAGACAGCCTGCTACTGGTTACTAGCGTGTAAAGTTATAAAATAAGAACAAACAATGCTGCAAATACTCAGTGCATCAGAAAACATCTGATATTTCAACCAACCTGAACTGTTAGCTCTGTTGCTCTCCAAACATGTTCAGCCACCTGCTGAGTATTTCCAGCATTTCTGCCTTAATATCAGATTTTCTGCATCTGCAGTATTTAGGTTTTCGTAACTAATTTTTGCTTTTGGTCAATAAACTATGTTGTTCAGCATCACATGAACTATATAATACTAATTCAATTTCTAAATTTTATAAAAAATGGCTGCTATTCTCTCAAATACAAATTCTACACTTTAAAATCCAGCTGGGGTCTATACATATTGTATTTCAAATTGGATGAGAATATAATTTTAATGTTAAAAAGACAGATGTCAAGAGAGCTGTGGGTCATTAGTGCATCAGTGGACTTTCACCATTATAAGCACAAGTTTGTAGCCATGATTTTCCACTTAATGCAGTGCAATTTAATCAGTACACTGTAGTAGAATTATAATCATTTCTAAAATAAAAGCAGGGTAAGAAATACCACGCATTAACACTCATATCTCACATCTCATAGACTAGAATCCCCACATTGTGGAACCAGGCCATGTGACCCAAAAAATCCACACAGACCTTCTGAAAAGCAACCCCCAGACCCATCCTCCTGCCCTATTTCTGCATTTCCCATGGCTAAGGCACCTAACCTACACATCCCTGGACACTATGGACAATTTAGCATGGCCAATCATCTGGACATAAGTTGATTTTGTTTTTCTAAATCCTTGCATTTTACTGCTGATGGTTGATATAAGTCTTTGCATCTTTTAAATTATATATTGGTCTATAAACAGGGTTATCGGTTATTTAAAAATACAAGGAAGCATCGTGTATATATATTGTAGAATTGCAGAAGATGAAAGAACAGCTTCCAGTTTTCAAACTTAAGTCATTAGGCAATGATATTAAATTTCATTTAAACTGCATATGGTAACATAGTAAACCATCTCAAAGTGTTTCTGAGGAGGAGAATCAGACAAATTTTGACATCTATCCACATAAGGAGATAATTGGGCAGGTTACCAAATGCTTGGTCATATGTCTAACTTATAGGAGTATCTCAAAGGGAGAGAAGAACTAAAAAGAAACAGACAGATGAAGGGATGAAATTACACAGCTTAAGGACAAGCAAAGCAAACACAGCATGAAACAGCAAAGTTGAGGACGCATAAGAGGCCAGTGTTGAAACTCCGTACAATGAATGTTAGTATTTAACATCTCCAGTTTTTAAATGTGGTATATAAAACGATTGAGGAATTAAAGATCTGTTGTTTGTAATGGTTAATAGTTTATTGTAATCCTTTTACTTGTCACACAATTATATCACAGGAAGATTGGTAGATAAATGTAGATCTAAATAAAATGCCTCTAGAAGTTTCTAAGCCTGCCCTGAAGCCTTTTCCCCCTATTTGCTTTTGTGTTGCCAATAAAACGTAACATCTGGGTGGTATTTATTGATGGCAGAACACATGGAACAGACACAGCTCAGCAAAACAAATCAATTTTCAAAATTAGTCAAGCATGTAAAAATGTCAAACATCGTATCAGTGAGAAAATCATGCAACTGTAAGGGATTTTTCCTCCACTATTGGGTACTGTGGTTTTTAAAGGAGTGTAGAACATTCGATGGGCAGTTGAAACGACAGTTCAAATATTGATGAATACTAGCATTTCATTCCATTTTCCAGATTAAATAACACTTTTATGTTTCAAGGTGTATGAGTCGTAATTGTGTTGTTTGTTGAGTGACACCAAAATAATTTTACTTCCATGAAAATTAATTTTCAGTATTTAACATCCACCTAAGTTTGCTTTTGTATATCATCCTTTTCACAAGGGCACAGTTCCCGAACAATAGTAACCATGATGGAAAGCCACTTGGGTGTTAACTTCGTTAAATATGCATTTGTTTCCTGATAACTTGCCCTATCTGAGAAATGCTTTTTTTTGGTTTTGATCCAGTAAAACCTCATTTGAGAAATTATTCTTTGAAAGTTGTCAAGGTCTTTTACATTTCCAAAGCTCTGACAGTGCAATTACACAGATTAAAAAAGGATCATTTCTTCCCTGTGAATTATTACACAATATCACTGTTGAACATTGTGTAAAATGGACCTTTAAGAGCACAGGTGTTCAGTGAAGCATTTGGTGTGCTTTTACGACTGATCCAGCTGTTCCATGAGAGGTACCTCTGGCAAAGAAGAGGACACTTCACAGAATTTTTGCATGCTGTTTATTCTTTTTCTGGATCTGGCAAACTGTTCTGGACAGGACCACAGGAACTTAAAACCGGTAAAGTATGTACACTTCAGGCTCATAGGAGTGAGGTCTGAGCCTTTATCCTGCTGTGCCAACTGCTGTGTATATGCTTAAAACTGAAATGTAGTACCTTAGAAAAGCCATTAACTGTAGCAATGACTCTTCCTAAACTTAAATAAAAAAAAAATGAAAGAACTGTGGCTATTGGAAATCAGAAAAAAAACAAAAGTTCTGAGAAAAGGGTCCTGAACCCAAAACGTTAACTCTGATTTTTCTCCACAGATGCTGCTAGACCTGCTGAGCCTTTCCAGCAACTTCTGTTTTTATCTCACCCTAGTCTTACCTTGTGATTATGAGAACATGTTGCACAGATGAGATTTTTATGACTTTAACGTAAAATTATTAAGCTGTGAGCACATCAAGGACAGCATGTGGCTCAGTGCTTAGTCCTGTTGCCTCACAGCCTCAGGGACTTTGGTTTGATTTCAGTGTTAGACAACTGTCTGTGTGGAATTTGCACATTCTCTCCTATTCTGTATGGGTTTCCCCTGGGTGCTCTGGTTTCTTCTCACAGTTCAAAGATGTGCAAGTTGAGTGGCTTGGCCATGCTAAATTGTGCATAGTGTTCAGGGATGTGCAGGCTAGGTGTGTAAACCATGGGAAATGCAAAAACAGGGTGGGGGAATGGCTCTGGGTGGACTGGTTTTCAGAGGGTCTGTGTAGTTTAAGGGGCCAAATAGCCTGCTTCAACACTCTAGGGATTCTATGATGACTCAGATTCTATATTATAGTGCACGGAGGTAAACTACCTACTCTGATGTGGTTTCCTAAACAGAGGTACAATCTTAAAATTAGTGATAAGCAGTTTGTAGGAGAGACTTGTGTAAAAATCTCAAATTCTCTTGTCCCAAAACTCATTGATGTTCAGCCAACTTAAAACTAGATATTAATAGATTTTGTTGTATGGATTATCAGGACTTGCAAAGCAAATAAAGTGAGTAAATGGAATTGACTTACATTTAAAATATGATAATAATTGAATAAAGTGAAGGAAATAAATTACCTGCTCTGGTTCCTATGTTTTTAATTCTGTTGGGGACGAACTGTTACCTTGAATGCAGATGAAAGAATTAGCACTTTCTTTGTCACAAGCAAAAAGAAGATCACTATGTAAGCGTGTTTGCTTGACCACAATGCCACATGGGGTTAGGTAGATGCTCTCACTGCAAAGAGAGAGAAAAAGGGAAAGAGAATACAATGTAAATAGGATAAGTCCACAATAATGTGACTCATGATAGAAAATTCAGAGACCGGGTTAGTGTAACATTGAGGTGAATGAGTTATTGGCTACTTCTCTCAGCTAGTACCCAAATAAAGGGCACATGCAATTTCAAGAAGCATGAAGATCGACAGGACTGGGCACTGCTAATTGGCAGTTGCTTCCAGTCACTTTAATGCCTTAAGGGTGACAAGCCTCAACTGACTGCTGTGAATGTGGTTCAGTGTCGTCTCTCAGGATTATGGGCAAGGAAGATTGAGAAAATTGCCTTGTCTTGATGCTGTGAATGGTGTGAGAAATGTGTGATCTCTCTTTATTTTCATATCTGACATGCACAACTATCAGAGATGTCAAACATAATTTGATAAGAGTAGAGTGCACTTTGCATTCATGTTGCTATGGGTGGAATTTGCCAGGATTAAGCTGCAAAGCGTTGAAAGTATCTTTCAAAGGAGAATGTTTCAGAGATAGCAGGAACTGCAGATGCTGGAGAATCTGAGGTAACAAGGTGCAGAGCTGGATGTACACAGCAGGCCAAGCAGCATCAAAGGAGCAGGAAGGGATAATAGCTGTTTTAGAATTGAGTTGTCGGATAATTAACACAAATTGCTATTGATTGGAACAGGCAAAACATTTTATTTGTAGCTCTTAATATGCCAATTGTTAGCAGGGCTCTTGTGGTGCAGTATCTTATCTCTGAGCCAGGAGGTCTGGGTTCAAGTCCCACCTGCTCCAGAGGTGTGTAATAACATTTCTGAACAAGTTGAACAGAAAAATAGTTTATAAAAAAACGTGCCAATTGTTGTGCTAGCTGTATGGATTCCTCCTTATTTGGTTGAGTCTGGGTGGGATGCTCTGAGTGTGGACCTATTGGGCCAAAGGGCCTGTTTCCACACTGTCGGGATTCCATGATTCTAAAGGGTATCAGTAGGCACACAATCAATTTCTGCTTACTCACAACTAGAGCGATGAATATATTATTTACCTTTGATTTTGTACTGGATCAAGCATGCAAAGATTGCTGGATGGATCACAGGCCCCAGCGACTCTTTTACCAAAATTACTCCCACGGTATAAATGAATCCAATCAAGCTAAATTGTTGTACTATGAAGCTGATTCTGATTGAAGCAAATCTGTAATAAAATGAGCTGAAAAAGGTGTTAGTGACTCACTTGAAACTGACTGTCCTTATTCTCACAGCTGCTCTCGAATCATGACCTGAAGTTAAATTCTTGTGCCTTAACATACATTGCTTTAAATTCTATTGAATTCACTTGTTTGTAAATAATAGAGTGGACAACTTCAAATAAAAATTTAACCCAACTTTTCACTTGATCAGAATATTCTGTTTAAAATATGCGAAATGAATTAAATTTTAACCTAATATAACTGGTTTGCTAATTTTGTTGGTTGCTACAACTTAATATTTTCATTAATGTCTATGGAGTACAAATATGTTTAGCCTGCTCACTGAACAAATTAGCACAATGATTATTTTGATGGATAGTCAAAGGCTGAAGGGAAATATTAAATCAAAGCTGATAGGAACAGAAATACAGCAACTGGACTTTAATTTTTTGCAATTCATTATACTTAATATAATTCTGCATTTTTTTTTCATAATGTCACTGGTCAGAAAATGACAGTTGGACTGTTTATTCAAAAATGCATTTAACAAATAACGAAGGTCTTCTGTGAATGTGAGTAAATGCAGTAACATTGCCAGGACTGGCATTTTGTACAAATTGTAATTACTTTGCCTACAATTTATAAGTTGGTAATTTAAAAATAGAATTTACACATTCAATAGGTTTTTATAATGCATAAACAGTATGTTGTAAAGGGGATGTATTTCCATTTTACCAAAGCTAACATGATGCCAATGTATGCACTATGGCACTGATCTTTGTTAAAATGACCCTGTAATACCTATTATACTTGTTTAGATGTGATCCCATTTAGGAAGTGAGCTGTGGCTGAGCCGTGACTGGAATTTGCTAAAATTGTCCATGTTACATCCTGTTTCTGGTCTCGTCATTTAGTGTGGGTGATATTGTAAAGCAGCTAGAACTATAGTTTATTCAAAATGATCAGCCTGTGAAATTGCTGTGAAAACACTGCATTGTAAGCAGACTTCAAAAGTGGTCCATGAATCAATTACTTTCCGCTGTGTGCTGGAAAGTTAACTCATTTTCCTAAGTTTAAATGTTGCCAAGCCTTCAACCAAAATCACGGTCCAACCATGTGTTCATCTTTTATTGCGAATCAGAAAATATTACAGGCATTTATTATAACTAGTTCTGAAATATCTTTTAGATTGCAATCACTATCTTGAATATTTTTAAGACAAGTAACCATAATGAATATACATTTTTAATTCTACAGACCTGTAAATTACTACAAACCTTTCCTTGTATTGAAATAATCAAGATTATTTTGAACTTTTTTTGTCATTGGACATAACATTTTAGATTTTTTTCTCCCCTTTCTTGCCTACAGTGAAAACAACAGCAAATGTATTTGAACAATTGACAAGACTGGGCATTTGTAGTTGTGTTGTTTCTCCTAAACATCATAGGCAAATGGAGTCATGTTTAAAATACTTACCAAGCAACCACAAAAAGTTAACTAATGTGATTTTACTTTTGGACTGCAGCTTTTTCCTATTCACATCTCCTCCAGGCACAATTTTCGTTTCCTCACTTGTGCTATCATCTGTTTTGTCATTTAATCTGTCCAGTTTTTGCTTCAGCACTGTCCTCCCCTCCCCAACTTCCCTTTCTATGCGTGTACTTGCTTTAAACCTGTAATATCTCAAACATTTTTCCATTCAGATTAAAGTTTAAGAACTAGAATGTAACTCTGTTTCTCTTTCCACAGATTCTGCCAAAACTGCTGAGTGCTTCCATCATTTTATGCATTATTTTTCACTGTTTGGTCCGAGACTGACAACTTTACTCATTTAT
This sequence comes from Stegostoma tigrinum, assembly GCF_030684315.1. Lineage (NCBI taxonomy): Eukaryota > Metazoa > Chordata > Chondrichthyes > Orectolobiformes > Stegostomatidae > Stegostoma > Stegostoma tigrinum. The sequence goes on from NC_081356.1 coordinate 18,672,791, forward strand.
TCCAAAAACTAATTTGCAAAAAAACAACATATAAGGAGAAAAGGTTGATAATGCAAAAGAAAAACTTAAAATCTGAAATAAAAACTGAAGTTGTTGAGTAGATCCAGTGACATCAGTGGAGAGAAACAAAGTTATCATTTCAGGTCAATAACTCTTGATTGGAACTGAGGAAAGTGAGATGTGTCATAGGTTTAAAACAAATGAAAGAAAGAAGACTGAAGTCCGAGTCAGCAATAAGGTGGAGGGTAGAGGATATTAAATGACAAAAGATTTATTGATACAAAAGCAAATGGTAATAGATGAAATGTAGAAAGTTTTTTCTTTGCTCATGGGATGTGTGTGTCGCTGGTTAGATCAGCGATAATTACCCATTGCTAATGTCCTTGAGAAGGTCTTGGTGAGCTGCCTTTCTGAACCATTGCAGTCAGTTTGGTGTCTGTGTACCCACAATGCCCTGATGAAGGGAGTCAAGGATTGACCCAGTGACATTGAAGGAATAGCGATATATTTGCAAGTCAGGATGGTAAATGGCTTGGAGGAGTACTCACAGCAAGTGGGGTTTGCAAATATCTGGTGCCTTTGTCCTTATAAGTTGGAAGTAATTGTGGATTTGGAAGGCAATGTTTATGGATCTTTGGGTGATTTTCTGCAGTACATTTTGTAGATGGTGCACAGTGCTGCTTGGTGATGGAGGGAGTAGATATTTGTTGATGTGATGCTAATCAAGTAGGCTACTTTGTCCTGGATGTTATCAAGCTTCTGAGTGCTGTTGGGGCTTCATTCAAGTGGGGAGTATTCTATCATGCTCCTGACATAAGTCTTCAAGATGGTGAATAGAATTTGGAGTGAGTTCAAGGTGAGTTATGACAAGAAGAGGTGCAAAAACAGCAGTCTGCATAATACGTGGAGTGAGGGGAAACAAAACTGAGCAAAAACAAAATAAGGCAGACCTTAAGTTGCTGAACTTAGCTTTAAGTCCAAAAAACTATAGAGTGCTGTGTCAAAAGTTGAAGTGTTGTTCCTGAAGGATGCATTAAAATTTATTGGATCACTTCAGCAGGCTAAGCACAGAATGTGAGCAAGGTGTGGAATTGAAGTGACACAAACTAGATGGGAGTGTGAGGGTATAGAGGATGAAAAGAGAGTTCAGAGCAATTCAGACAAGTTGTGAAGGCAAATTCATGGCAGAAGCACTTGAAAATGTATAAGTTGTCCCCTTAATATGGAAGAAAAGCAGAATGGCAGAGGTTTATTTAAAAGACGATAGATTGGGAAATGTTGATGTACAAAGTGATTTGGGGTGTTCTTGTACATTGGTCACTCATTGTAAGCATGCAAATGCAGCAAGTATTTAGGAAGGTAACTACAATGCTGGCCCCCAACTCCAGACAGTTTCAGTCCAGGAGCAAGATAGACTTACTGTGAATATACTAGATAAATGAAAAATTCTATGGAGGATAGAAATCCGAAATTAAGGCATAAAATACTGGAGAAACTCAGATCCAGCAGCAACTGTGGAGACAGAGTTAATGTTTTGCATCCTATGATGACTCTTCTGGAATTTTCTGATGATAAGCAACTCCACCTCTACATAGATGCTGCCATAATTGCTGAGTTTCTCCAGCATTTTCTGTTTGTAGTGCAGTTGTACAGGTTCTTGGTGAGACCACACCTGGAGGATCGTGCACAATTTTGAACTCCTTACCAAAGAAAAGATGTACTTGCCATAGAGGATAAGCTGAGTTCTGCATGGTGGGTTTGTCATATGAGGAGAGGTTAGGTTGACAGGGCATGTACTCACTGGAGTTTAGAAAAATGAGAGGAAATGTTATTAAAATGTGTAAAATTCTGACAGGGCTGGACAAACTGGGTGCAGAGATGAAGTTTCCCCTTGCTGGAGAAATCACGTCAAGGAGACACTGTCTCAGGATGCAGGGCAGACCATTTTGGACTGAGCTGAGGTGAAATTTCTTCACTTGGGTGTGAACCAGTAGAATTCTCTACCACAGAAGGATGTGGACACCATCAATGAGCATATTTAAGAAAAAAAAAGATTGCTAGAAGCTAAAGATATTTGTTGACATGGGGAGAATGCTGTGGTATTGTGTTGAGATAGAATCAGCAATGGTTGTATTGAATGGTGGACTCACCTCAAAGGGCCAAATGTACTACCACTATTATTTTCTATGTGTTTTTTAAAGTGACATGTTTATGGACTAAACAGCGGTGTTCTGCAAAGGGCCACCCAATGTTCACATTGAGAGCACATCGTGAGCAGCAAATGTAGGATCTTAAATTGTACTACTTCCAATTAAGCTGCTGTTTCACTCAGAAGTTGATTTTGGGCTGTGAATGGTGGGAAGGGAGGAGATAAAATTACCGGTATTGTATCTCCTGTACTTGCATGGAATGGCGCTACAGGAAAGGAAAAATATCTTAGTGGTGACTAAAGGGTGGACCAATGTCACTAGGAAGGAAGTATCTCTTTGGAATGTTTAAAAAATAATATAATTGCAGAAGGCGTCGTGATGCAACCTTGATTAATGTATCAAAGAAGAAAGTTTGTCTTTAGGATTGGCTGGAAAATTAATATATTCAATTTGAATAACGTGAAACAAATGACATCCCTACTGCTTAAATGGGTGACTTATTACCATGTTTTAATGAGTTTACAATCCTTACAACAGTTGTCTCTGCGAATGGCCATGGAGATAGTTATTGTCGTAGTGATAAATCATGTGGATAACCTGTATTAACGGACATTGCAGTTATGAGTCTTGCAGTGTAGATTAAATAAGAAACCAAATTAGGCCAATTTTAATTAAGACTCTTTCTGCTGGAAATCCCAAACGGCACAATAAATGATGAAAAAAATTCATCAAATATTGAAGTGGTGGTCTTATTTAAAAACCAGAAGAACTGTGGTTGCAGTAAATCAGGAACAAAAACAGAAGTTGCTGGAAAGACTCAGCAGGTCTGGCAGCATCTGTGAAGAAAAGATCAGAGTTAACATTTCAGGTCCAATGACCTTTCCTCAGAACCGATGGAAAACGTCGATTTATATGCAAGAAATAGGGAGGGTGGGTGGAGTAGGAAGTTAACAATAGGCTAAAGGATAGAGCCCGAAGAGATTGAAGAGTTGATAAAGATCTGGCTAGGAGGATGAATAGCGGTTAAAGGGGACTGTTAGTGACTAACAATAGGTAGTGTGTAATGGCAGGCTATGTGGTAACAAGGCCTGGTGTGCTGGGTAGGGAGCAAGGACATGGGAGAGTTAAGCCCTAAAATTATTAAATTCAATGTTGAGTCCAGAGGGCCGCAGGGTCCCCAAGTGGAAAATGAGGTGGTGTTCTACCAGGTGGCATTGGGCTTTGCTGGAACACTGCAGCAAGCCAGAGACAGAGATGTTGGCCAGGGAACAGGGAATTAAAGTGGCAGGCAACAGGTAGTTCAGGGTCTTTTTTGTGAGCAGAAAGTAGATGTTCTGCAAAGCAGTCACCGAGTCTACTCTTCGAATTCGATGCTCACAACATGGTCTCTTCTACATCGGGGAAATCATTTCTGAGGAAGGGTCACTGGACCCGAAACATTAACTCTGATATTTTCAATTCCTTTGCCTATCCAACTGCACATCTCTCTCTTTGGGCTCTGTCCTATCATTTACTCTGTACCCCGTCCCTCTCCCTATATTCTGCATGTAAACCAACATTTTCCCAGCTACAGAGATAATGGGAACTGCAGATGCTGGAGAATCCAAGATAATAAAATGTGAGGCTGGATGAACACAGCAGGCCAACCAGCATCTCAGGAGCACAAAAGCTGACGTTTCGGGCCTAGATCCTTCATCAGAGACAGGGATGGGGAGAGGGAACTGGAATAAATAGGGAGAGAGGGGGAGGCGGACCGAAGATGGAGAGTAAAGAAGATAGGTGGAGAGAGTATAGGTGGGGAGGTAGGGAGGGGATAGGTCAGTCCAGGGAAGACGGACAGGTCAAGGAGGTGGGATGAGGTTAGTAGGTAGATGGGGGTGCGGCTGGGGTGGGAGGAAGGGATGGGTGAGAGGAAGAACAGGTTAGGGAGGCAGAGACAGGTTGGACTGGTATTGGGATGCAGTGGGTGGGGGGGAAGAGCTGGGCTGGTTGTGTGGTGCAGTGGGGGGAGGGGACGAACTGGGCTGGTTTAGGGATGCAGTAGGGGAAGGAGAGATTTTGAAACTGGTGAAGTCCACATTGATACCATTGGGCTGCAGGGTTCCCAAGCGGAATATGAGTTGCTGTTCCTGCAACCTTCGGGTGGCATCATTGTGGCAGTGCAGGAGGCCCATGATGGACATGTCATCTAGAGAATGGGAGGGGGAGTGGAAATGGTTTGCGACTGGGAGGTGCAGTTGTTTGTTGCGAACTGAGCGGTGGTGTTCTGCAAAGCGGTCTCCAAGCCTCCGCTTGGTTTCCCCAATGTAGAGGAAGCCACACCGGGTGCAGTGGATGCAGTATACCACATTGGCAGATGTGCAGGTGAACCTCTGCTTAATGTGGAATGTCATCTTGGGGCCTGGGATAGGGGTGAGGGAGGAGGTGTGGGGGCAAGTGTAGCATTTCCTGCGGTTGCAGGGGAAGGTGCCGGGTGTGGTGGGGTTGGAGGGCAGTGAGGAGCGAACAAGGGAGTCACGGAGAGAGTGGTCTCTCCGGAAAGCAGACAGGGGTGGGGATGGAAAAATGTCTTGGGTGGTGGGGTCGGATTGTAAATGGCGAAAGTGTCGGAGGATAATGCGTTGTATCCGGAGGTTGGTAGGGTGGTGTGTGAGAACGAGGGGGATCCTCTTGGGCCGGTTGTGGCGGGGGCGGGGTGTGAGGGATGTGTTGCGGGAAATTTTCCCAGCTACCATCAGTTCTGCGGAAGGGTCACTGGACCTGAAACATTAACTGATTTTTTTTTCTCCGCAGATGCTGCCAGACCTATTTTGAACTCAATTTTCTGTGAAAAAACAACTTGTTGGAGGGAGGTCCCTAAAATAGTCACCATTGTACTTGACATTAGTTATACTCAGCCGCAAATGAACAATATGTCATGAGTATCCAGTGGATGAAGGAAACACACTCAATTTTACTCATATTCACTCACAATACTGGCCCAACACCCATAATCATCAAATTCAACAAGGAACTACTACATCTTCGATGAGATGCTAATTAAAACATTGCTCACAATTAAATCGCCTTTGTGCACACTTTCATAGCATACGCTTCCTGAAGGTGAAGGTGACAGCAAAGGAAAAGTCATTCAATATTAAGGTTTCCAACTTGAGGTCCTCCTCTGCTCTGTCAGGATGGTTAGACACTGTTGGCTTGGACACAATTCAACATTGGCATATTGAACTTCTTCCCAACTGGCTCCTTCTAGGCTGGAGCAGGCGATAACTGCAACATCTTTCAGTTGGCCAACTGTGTTGCATAAAGAAGGCCACCGAGGCTGTCTGTATGAAGAGAGTGAAATCCATTTCATTCTCCTTGCCACACAGGGTGAGAATATAAGAAACCAGAGCAATAGTAGGTCCTACTAGCCTGAAACTGCCCCACGAAAACACAATCTAGCTGACTGCCTGTCTCAATTCCATCCTCCTGCTCACTCTTCCTATCTCCTTACTATTTAATCCATATTATTGTGTAACACTACATCTAAAATAGCTTTCTCTCTGCTTGATTTGACAAGATATTGTTCCTGGAAACTATCATGAAAACAACCTGTGAATGCTTCTGCCAGACGCCCGTTTCCATTTCAATTGGGCCCATCTATATGAAGATTAAAATCCCCAGCAATTGAACAATATCTTGGGGAAAATTCACCTTTACTGACTCCATCCCCGGCACGTTGACCTGTCTGTCTCCACTCCATCTATCTTCTCCTCTATCCATCTTCTATCCGCTTCCCCCTCTCCCTATTTATTTCAGAAACCCTTCCCCTACCCCATTTCTAAAGAAGGGTCTAGGCCTGAAACATCAGCTTTCCTGCTCCTCTGATGCTGCTTGGCCTGCAGTATTCATCCAGCCCTACACTTTGTTGTCTCAGATGCAGTAAGGTGCTCATCTGGTACCTTCCTACACACTTGATGTCCTTGCCTCTGGATTCACCTTAGTCTCTGCAAAGGTCATCAGTTCAAGATCATCTATTTCTGCTCACATCCTTAGTTCCACGCCTTCATTTCCAATTTTTCACACATTCATGCAAAAATGGTTTAAATTTTTTTTGCAACTCTGCAAGTTCACATGAAATTTATCAACAATTATTACTGTGTAAACTGTCTGAGCAGAACCTTGGTCTAAGTGATATTAGCTATTGCAAGATGTGTGGCAGAATCAAATGAGAAGTCTGGCAAGGTCCATCTCACCTTCAGGAACAAGTTGCTGTATCTGTTAGTTTTTGCCAGGCAGCAAGTTTCTCATGAAGCAATGATGAGTTGCCAATTAAGGAGGCTTATTGATTGTTAGACACCTTTTGAAAATCACAATCCAACTCATTACTATTTAGCTTCCTGTTTTCCCAAACTTGCCAAACAAACTAAATGTTGAGAAATCTTGACACGGAGCTCAGGGAGGATACCTGGTGACTTCAGCTGCCTGCTGCCTGTGAAGTGCCTGTACGTTGCTCAGCACACAAGTAGCAGCTCAGGGCATGATCCACAGGCAACAGCTCCAAGTGTCCCCTCATCCATGGAAATTGATTCCTGCATTTGCCTGCCCTGAGTTTGTTTCAGATGGATAAGGCTGAGAGCGGGAGATAGTGTTTTGTCTTCGCCACACTTTCGTGCTTCTCAAACCTGGCACCACTGGCTGGTCATTTCCCATTTTTTGCGTATCTTGAAGGAAAAAGATACAAGAGTTGGTTTGTGCTGAAAGGATGCTTGGAAAGGAAGCAACACACATTTAGCCCATCTGCAGTCAGTAGTAAATGAGATTGTGTGGAAAGGAGGGGTTGGGGGCGATGGTTCGTAATAGATGGGAGAAGGAAAATTAGGTGTGGGATCTTTAGCTTCAGTCATGGCCACTGCAAGCACAGGGAGCACTAAATAGTTTAAGGATACACAATGCTGCCCATCCCATCATGTTTAGTTGCTGCTGCCTTCAGTAATGCACCATCATATGCTGCAAAAGAAGGAAAGTGTGTTAGCTGGTGTGATGCAATATGTCTGGGTAATGGTGCTGTAAGCTGAAAAGCTGGCAATGTATGTAAAATGCACTTGCAACAGTGCTAAATATTTGAGGGTGAATGAAAAAATCTGAATGTGAATTTTGACCTGTGATTGAGAGAGAATATTAGTAGGTAAGTGATGGGTCTGTGCTGAATTGAACACTGTCTAAGGCTATGCATGTAATTGGTATATGTTCCATTTGAAGATGCAAGTATTGACTTTAAGTATTTGCCTGAGGTCTTTAGAGTTCTCGCAGCACTGTTTTTATAGTGCTGGCATTGGGCACTACAGCTACCTCATTCCATTGTCAATGCAGTGTTAATCTGGAGGATCTCCTGGTACCTTGTTGAGGTAGAGTGTCTTTCCTTCCTTTCTCTTTCTATATCAAGTCCAGCTGTGCAGTGCTGTCAGGCTGGAGAACTGTCTCCACTCTGTTGCACCATGAGACAGTCTTCTTGCATGTCAAAGTCTAGCCTTTTCCCAGCCCCTTCCAGAATCTCTTCCAGCCAGAATGCACTTCCACTTTAAGTGGTGCAGATTGGCTTTAATCAATTCTAGCTTCTCACAAGTATGGGGACCCTTTCTGAGCATGAAACCACTTCAGCAGTGTGTTTATCACTTTGCTGAATGCTCCTTCATTTATATGGGCAGACAGCATTAAGTTTGTGTGCTGTATGCATCAGAAACATTTTGTGCTAATCATGTGTATGATCCCCATGCCAGACTTCGAGAGCTATCAATTTTATCCCTAGATCCTTCTAATTAACAAACCTTATCTCCATTTTATCATGAATCAGTAAGAACAGATCACTTTCTAATGGATGATAAATTGATGTCAAATTTGACCTTTATTGACTCTGCAATTATCTAAAATTCATTTGTTGTCATGGTGCTAGATTAATGACCAATTAGCCTCTCTGTGATGTGTTTAGAATGCCCTTTACTACCTCGTCACTGGAGAGGCATCTTGCTTCTTACTTTTTGATGAGGTCAAGGCTAAGAGCTCAGCTTGAATGCCAAATAAGCCTTCCTAGTCAGGCGTAGCAAAACCCAATCTCTTTCACAGAAAGAGCAGAACGGACCATAAAATCACCTAATTTTCCGATTTCATGCTGTATGTTTTATTGGAAGTGTTGGAAGTGGCCTTTAACATCCATGGTTAAGGAGGCACGCCAGTTGGCCACTGACCCTTAATCAGTGAAGTGGAACATTATCATCTTTACCAGCTTTAGATAGAATCATAGACAGCTGCAATAATTTACACTTTGATGTTTTGTCTTACTTATGGAGTTCATTTCTAGAAAATGTGAACACTTGACAAACTGGTCATCTTTTAATGATCAGGATGCAATAATAACTCTGTTATATTCACAGATGACCACTGTTGGCACCTCGTGGTAGTTGCCACCTCTGCCAGTATGTGGTACTGGGTAAGGGTTGTTTGAGGTAGTTCACTGCTACCAATATTTACTTGTTGCTTTGCCTTGGATTTATCTGGCAATCAGTGTTAGACGCTACTCCACCATAGATTATCAACAGAAGAGGCACTGCTCTTAGATAACAAGATGATTTATGACAAGATAGCAATAAGTGCAACTACATTTAATCAGGTAAAATTACTAGTACCTTATGAAGCTGATACAGATACATCTGTTCCCTCCAAAAATTGGAGTAAAACTCCTTGTCTCAGCCCACAGAATTTCAATAGAATGGCCACAGCCAATGTAAGATTATCCCCTACAGAACTTTAATCTTATACACCAAAAGCATAGGCCCATTTTAAACAGGATTTGTACTGAATGATGTGATATCTTACAAAATAGCCAGGTGTTCAACAAGAAAGAACAGGCAATTATAAAGTATTTATTTATTGTATTACAATCTGTGGAATTACACATTTGAGCGTTGAAAGATATTTAATTTCAAACTACACTCTTCCTTTGTCATAACTTCCTTTCTAAACGCAAATGCTATTGGAATGTAAAGCTTCTGTTGTTCAAAATGGACGTTATTTCTGTACTTCAAAAGACTGATGTTAAAAATCCATTCACTGTTGTTCATCAGTTTTTTTTTCCCTATTTATTGATAACTAAGGCACCTTAAAGTAATTCTTAGGGCAGTTGAGACTTGATTTTACTTTGGGACAGAAACAACAAGCAACAAACAACAAACAGCAAGATTAGTTCTGCTAATCAGTTGTGTTATAGTTGTTCTGCATGTCATCTTAATTTACTTGTTTTTGCTCTATTCACATTCACACTGTTAATAAACAGCTACTTATATGTTTTAGTTTTGAAAATTTCAGTTAACCATTTGGCAGGGAAGTTGCAGATTGCTACTGCTCTTTGAGTGTCAAAGTACTTCACGATTTTATTCTTGCAGGGTTTAATATTAATCTTCTGGAGTATCTTACTTGAGGAAATGTTTTCTTTGCATTTGCTGTTTTGAAGTTTTCTTTTCATTCATTGAAAGACCTTTATTTTATAAGAGCAGCTCTCAACATTTCAAACTGGAAAAAATTCAAAATTAAGTTTATGCGATTTTAAGTGAAAAGAAGCAAGAAAATTACTGGAAGAAAATCAAAATACATCTGAAATAAATCAATTTCTTCAAAGAAGCCCATTCTTATTATGAGCATTGGCAAAACTGAACAAAACAGGCTCTCAGAATAGCTAAATATTTTAAGAAGTACAGCCAATTTAATTTCTTTCAAAATGGATGCATTATTCTTTTGAAGTTAGATGTGGAAACTAATTTGGAACATTGAAGTTGTTTTATTTGTTTTGGTGGACTTATGCCACAAAGTTTAATAAAATTGGAATTTATGGAGAATGTTATTGAAGAAAATAAGTATCAAAGTGATGGAAGCATGAATCAGCATTTTAGCAAAGTTCAGGGAGTGGTAAAATGAATATGTTGGGAATGTTCTAACACTGAAATGAAACAGTTTTGTAAAGGATTAGATTTGATGCAGCAAGCTTAGTTAAATTTGGAGCAGAACTGTAAATTTCAACACTTCAGTCTTTGTGGCAAGCTGACGGATTAATGAAGTTTAATATTAGGAGGTACGTAGTCATGCTATTGAACAGGAAATTAAGAGTCTAAAGAATGCTTTAAGAATGTTGAATAAAGAAAAGAGAGAAATCTGGATCTGTTAATAGATCAATCCCAAGTGCATATTCTACCATATCTAAAGAAGCTATTTATAATGGGGACACTGCATTCATGTCTGACATTTGAAGTTGAATCATAGAATCACTACAGTGTGGAACCAGATCATTAAGCCCATCAAGTCCACACTGATACCTCCAAACAGCATCCTACCCAGAACCACCCCCCTACACTATCCATGTGACCCTGTGTTTCCTATGGGTAATCCACTGAGCCCACACATCCTTGGAGACAATGGGCAATTTTAGCATGGGCAGTCTACCTAACCTGCACGTCTTTGGACTTTAAAACATGTATAGTTTATTGAATGACAGCCTTTCCACGGTTTTAAGATTATAATTTTGACAATTTATTTCTTTATTTAAGGTAGAGAGAAGGTGATTTTGAGGTATTCTTGACATGAAAATAATGCTAAAGCTATGCAAATTTAGGGTATGACTCCTAAAAAAGATCGGCACAGATACAAACATGAAGGTCCAGAATTTTACATTTGAGGTAGTGGGAGACCAATAAGCAAACATGGGATGGGCACAAGCACAATTATTTAGTTTTCTCAATGTTTAACTTGGGAACACGGAATTCATCTGCAACTGGATGTCAATCAGGAAGAATGACAACAGAGAGAGAATGCAAGAGGCTGTAGAAGTGTTGGCGAATTGGACCTTAATACCATCATTGGATACTTGCAAATAAGTGCCCTCCCACATCTGTGTATGATGCAAATAGATATGGGGGAATAAATATGTAGAAGAAAGTCCAATGAAATAAGACAATGGAAGAGAGAATTTGGAGTAAAATTAAAGAAAAAGTTAAGAAAGATGAGGAGGGATAATATTTTGGTTACTCAAGATGAACTTTGTGACTTTGATTCACTTTCAAACTAAATATCTTTCCTTCCAAGAATTTATAATGCCCTGTAAAGGCCGAGTCAGTTGATGGTATATACAGGTTTCCGTATTTGGTGAGAAAAGTGTCTAGATTTCCTCAATGTAATACAAGATGCAGTTCAATGAAAATTTCTCTTCACACCAGTTGACAACCCATAATCCTTCACTGTTGCAATGTTTTACCTTCTTCCATTTTCTTAATGTAACTGAAATGAGTGTTCTCTGAACATTGTTTGTTTGACATTAAGTTTTATTTTACAAGCTCCTCATCTTCTATTTCCTCAGTACATTGAAATTGTGTTGTGTTGTCTTCTCTCTGAACCTGGCCTCACCTGTCCCAGTCTTTCAATTGTTTGACAAGCTTTTAATACCAGACTGGGTGAGAATTTCAATAATTATTATAAAAAAGAAGCTCAGTAGCACCACTAATGACTGGGTTGTCTCAGCCCGAAAGGATATGGCAGCTGGACTGGGTTTTTGGCAAGCGGTGAGGCACCAAGAAGAATGAGAAACTTGCTGAACCACATTCTCACCAATCTACCTGTTGCAGATGCATCTGTCCATGACAGTGTGGACTGACCACTGCACAGTCATTGTGGAGACAAATTCCTATCTTCGCATTGAGGGTATCCTTCATCATATTATGTGGCCTACCTATGTGCTAAATGAAAAAAGCTTAAAACAGCGCTAGAAACTCAAGATTCATCAACCATTGTGGGCCATTAGCAGCAGCAGAATTGTATTCAAACTTAACTTTTAACCTCGTAGCCTAGCATGCTGTCTTTTTCTACCATTATCAAGCTGGGAAATCAACATTGGTTCAATGAGGACATCAAGAGCAGCACCAGGCATGCATAAAGATAAAGTGTCAGCCTAGTGAAATTACCACACTGGAACAGTTACATACCAAAGAGTGGAGATCACATGTGACAGACAGGGCTAAACGATCCTGCAACCAATGTATCCAATCTAAAAACAGCACACATACAAATATAAATGATGGTGGATGATTAACTATGAGAAGACTCAACAAATATTCAGATCCTTTACAATTGGGATGCCTAGCACATAGGTCTGAAAACGTAAAGTTGACGCATTGTACCCATCTTTACCCAGCAGTGCTGAGTGAATGATCCATCTTGGCCCCTTCCAGAAATCCCCAGTATCTCACATGCCAATCTTAAACCACTTCAATTGACTCTAAGTGGTATCAAAAAATGGCTGAAGCCACTGGCTACTGCAACTGTAATGTGTCGTGCCTTAGGTCTAGCATAGAGAGATTGGATGGTCAGTTGTTCTCTGTTTTTAATGCATATTTTGATGGATCTTGTGATGTAAGTCGATTAGGAGTATAAGGATAGTGCAATAGATAAAGATTGTAGATCAACACCATAGGGCCAACCATCTTCAGTTGCTTCATCAATAACCTTCCCTCCATCATAAAGTCAGAAGTGAGGATGTTAGCTGATTGTACAACCTCAACCTCGTTCGCAACTCCTCAGATACTGAAGCAGCTCAGGCACAATATTCAGGTTTGGGCTAATATTGGCAAGTATTGAGATGAGGCAGCTCAATTGCTTTTCACTACATTCAATGTTTATTCCCTTCACCACTGACTTAAAGTGGCAGCGGTATGTACCAGATATAAGAAGCACTGCAGAAACTCAACACAGCTACTTCCAAACCCACAAACTTAACCGTGCAGAAGGATAAGACATGTAGGTGCATGGGAACATCAGCACCTGTAGATTCCTCTCCAGATCCCATACTGTCGTGACTTGGACATGTATCGTTGTTGTTTCACTGCTGTAGTGTCAAAATCAGGAATCTGTGATAGAGAAAGCAGAAAGGGAGAGGCAGTGAGTCTCTGTTATTCACCACATGAAATCCATGTGTGTGATCTTGTGCTCAGAACGAAGTGACTCATTTCATGAATGTTTGAAATAGGCTCTTTGATTCGCCTAACATCTGATAGAGAGAGAGAGATTTCAAGGGTAACCTATACTGTGGAAGTTAGTTCAGAGATTAGAAACTTTGAAAGACTGTAAGACAGGTATACTTTGAAAAGGAAAAAGAAGCTAAAAATAATTCTCCAGAAAGCAGTCCGAATTGAAGTGTCCACTTAAGGAACAGTATAAAGTATGACTGAGGGAAATTTTTGATTGTTTTAAATGTTATTGAGAGGTCTTCTCAGTAGAGTTCACATTGCTTGCTCGAATAGTGTTTAGTCAATGTTACTTCTAGTTCATCTGATACAAAAATGCCTTAAAACTGGAAAATTTGCTGCATGACCATTTTCATTATTCACTGGAAGTTCAAAATCTTTTTTGCAATTTGTCAGTTTCTATTAGAAAAGCCGTATGTATTACATTATTTTTTCTTGACATTTGTGAAAGACAATTTTTAAAGCAAAGGTGAATAGAATTATGCTGAGTACACAATAGTAGAAAGGAGATGGGAGTCTTGGCACTTGATATTATTATCTTTAATATGATCCCAAAGAAGCAGCTTTAATGGAGCATTAAGTGTGTTCCGCACAGACACCTAATTTGAATTTAATTTCAGCAGTCATTTTCCTTTGCCATGTAAGAAAGACCAGTCATGACACAGACCACATAACTCACTCTTGCCTGTGACACTCATTAGCTCCATCTATTTACATCATTCATAATTGAGTAATTCATCACTTTTTGATGTGTATCTTCTACTTCTCATTTCCGATTGGGTTGCTTATCATCAACATTAATTCGCAAGAAATTTTCTCTAATGGAATGTACTTTAACAAAGATGATAGATTAATTTTACATTTTTTTTTCCTGGCGAGTTGAAAACTATTGCTGGATTATCAACTAGCAGAGGATGATGAGAGTGTTAATGAGAGACTTCATTCCAGCAACTGAGCTGATGAAGTTAGATTAAAATGATAGATTGCTTGCTTTTTTTTCTTGAAGGGGTGAACGAAGGGCAATTGACTCCCTGGAGCGCAGCTGATCACAGGCTGGCTTCTGAGGTGCCTCTGTTTCCATGCATAAAAAGGCAGCAGTATTTTTTTTAATGAAAATCTGAATTGGATATGTGACAAACACATTTGTACCTATCGTGCTGCAGATTGGATCGTAAGTAAGGTGATGCCTTTGTCATGTGTGTCACAAAGGTCACATATTCTATGATTTTCACTCTGCTCTGATTATCCCATTCGAGTCCCATCTTGCTTTCATTGGCTGTCTCTGAAACTAATTTCTTCTGCTGCGTATGAGTGAGATTTGGAATCAACAATAACTGCTTGGGGTAGATTGGTAATTTAGAATTTCCAAATTTCTGTGCCCAGTCTGCACATGTAGTGGTCCTTAATATATAGTCTTGACAAAACTATTGATTTGGTAATAGCATTTTGTGAACTTAGCACTCTCAACTCTACAGCAAACTCTGTAATTTAAATCAAAAAATATTGTGTACTTGAATTTGAATAAGCCCAAATTATAACTGCAAATTCAGCACTTCGGTTCCAATCCAAATCCATATTGGGGTCGATACAACCTTTAAATTTGCCAATCAGCAAAACTGGCATCTACAACAGGAGCACATGTGGTCAGAACCAGAAGGAAACAGAGTTACTGCTCCCAAATGTTATAATTCTAGTGCAGTAACGAATGGTTTGTGACTGTATTGTAACAACATTTTCTCATCTGCTGAGAAATAAAACATACATTTTTATAGCAGTCTGTCATGTACATATTTCATGAAACAGGGAGGTGAACGCAAAATATAAGTAAAGAAACTTTGTGGTTGAGCTGATGGCACTGAATTAGAGAGAGATTGACAACAAGCTGATAGGATTTGGGAGAGAATTCTATAGGGCAGGGAGGCACTGATGGCAGAACAAACAGGATATAAACATGTTATAATCCAGCATATTCTTAGAAGTTTTTTTAAATCCAATGATGCCTTGCCATAGGTAAGATAGATCAGAGTAACTCTTTTCCCTTTTTTCATTTGACTGTGGTACAGATGATGCAGTAAATGATTAAAGGCTGAATTGTTGGTGAGAAAAGTGGAATGTAATGTTGAAAAATGTAAAGCATTGCATCTTGAACTTCGAGAAATATATTTAGGACGCAGTTAAATTTTCTGTTTGCGTGTGTGCG
This sequence comes from Stegostoma tigrinum, assembly GCF_030684315.1. Taxonomy (NCBI): domain Eukaryota; kingdom Metazoa; phylum Chordata; class Chondrichthyes; order Orectolobiformes; family Stegostomatidae; genus Stegostoma; species Stegostoma tigrinum. Next base: position 18,688,180 of record NC_081356.1, read on the forward strand.
TGTGTGTGTGTGTACGTTTGAGTGTGAGCGTGTCTGTATGTGTCTGTATGTTTCTGCGCTTGTGTTTGAGTGTGAGCGTATCTGTGTGTGTGTTTGAGTTTGCGTGTGTGCGTGTGTGTGTGTGTACGTTTGAGTGTGAGCGTGTCTGTATGTGTCTGTATGTTTTTGCGCTTGTGTTTGAGTGTGAGCGTATCTGTGTGTGTGTTTGAGTGTGAGAGTGTCTGTGTTTCCCTGCATTGATGAAATCTAGACTCATGATATGAAGTTTGATGTCTTCATGCTGGTCCATCAGAATACGTTAGGCTAGCAGCAGTCTGCCATCATTTTTACATCCTTCTTCAATATATTTTTAACGTTCTTTACAAGTCAATTAATTGGAATAATGTGATGGGTGCCTGGGAAACAAAGCTGGTGGGAGGTATGATTTTTTTGTCCACGCATTGATGTAAAGATGAATATAAAGGCTGCAAGTTGGCTTGTGGATGACCAGCCAAGTATATTTGCAGAAGCAATTTGAGACATCACTAGTGTTGCAAATTTTGTTTTTTTAAAACAACATATTCTCGTACGTCAGGGCATTTATTCAGGAAGGAGAGTTGAAATGTAGTGCCTGTTTCTGACATTGAGCCTACTGCACTATTTGTGCCAGAAGTCTGTGTTCGATGGGGGAACGATCAGTTCTGTTGCAGGTATCTCTTCCAGTGGTGGGGAGGCGGTGTAGGAAAGGTGGGAAACCTCCCATAAAGTGAAGATTGACAGAGGAGAAACAGCAAGCAGGCAGAGACAGGTGAAGACCCTATCTCACTGACAGGGTGTACAGGGTTAAGATATCTTACATGCAGATGTCGGAATGGCAGTGCCTCAGAGACTTTGTCCATCAACCGAGACAGTCACATACCTATGTGACACTTTTCAGTGAGATAACCTCAAATTGTATGAGTGGCCATCCACGATTATGGCCTTAAAATTTACTATGGCATGACTTTCCTTGACGCTGACTCATTCTAGGCAGCAAGCGGGTTGCCCAACCTCCGGGCCCTCACTTTTAAGGTATGCACAGATGCCACATGTCAGCATGCCCCTTAATGGTTCCAGCTGTTATTTCAGGTGGCGTAGTGTCTCAAATAATGGAGTTGGCAGTATCGAGGCCATGTGATAATGGGAACTGCAGATGCTGGAGAATCCAAGATAATAAAATGTGAGGCTGGATGAACACAGCAGGCCCAGCAGCATCTCAGGAGCACTAAAGCTGACGTTTCGGGCCTAGACCCTTCATCAGAGATCCCTGATGAAGGGTCTAGGCCCGAAACGTCAGCTTTAGTGCTCCTGAGATGCTGCTGGGCCTGCTGTGTTCATCCAGCTTCACATTTTATTATCTAGTATAGAGACCATGCTGGGTTCGAAGACTGATGGGGATTGAGTGGGTATGAGTGAGGGGAGATGTTGTATGTGGTTGTGAGAGTGGTTGAGCAGGAGCCTTGGTGGGAAAGTGGTGCCATAGCAGAGAGTGTGTGGATGTGAATTAGCAGAATGACGATGATGGCACTTCTCTTGGCAGAACAGAGAACATCATTGGCATTCTTGTGGCATTTATCAGTATTCTTTCAGACTGTTGAGATCTCACTGACCTAATTGGAAACTGCAGACCAGTTGTGAATTAGTCTGCCAGAAAGAGGGTGGCCCACCTTCATATCATTCTGTCCAGTAGGACGCCCAAGTCTCAATTGGCAAAGCAGAGTGTCAATTTCCCTTTATCTGGGGCAAATGTCACAAACCATGCAGGGCAGTTCTGGGTGGCTAGCACTTGACTGGGCGCACAACTGTGTTCTAAATATGATGCCAGCACCAGGAATCCCTGGAGGTCTCAGCAGTGCCAATGATGAATAAAAAAATTGGGCTAGAATTGGATGAGAGGAGTGCTAAGGTGTACGGCATATATTTAAAGAGGTGAGTTTGGGACAGTAGCATGAGAGGACTTGCATGGCCTCATGGAGAGAAACCCTCCATGAAAGTCAATGGAAATGTACCAGCCTATTATGTGATGCTAGGTGATCTCATTAGTCAATCATCAGCACCAATACTGGGAGGTTTATCTCTGTGATAACAGATTTATTTCTCAACAGTTCAACTGGGAATATGTTCACCATGTAGTCTATCTCTTTCAATTTATTAAGCAAATTAAAACCCATTAAATAATGGACAGTGCAACATGTAACCTCTACCATAAGGCACACACAGTAAACAGCCCTTGTACAGATAGTTCAATAAAGAAGAGAACCACAGAAACATGAAAGCTACTAATGGTCACCATTGACTCCCCCAGGTTGACCTTTACCCATTCCTTTGCCTGTCCCGCTGTTGTTTTCTCTCTTTGGGATTTATCTTCACCTATTGTATGATCCTCCCTCCCTGCCAACCTCATTGTCAGCATATATACCAACTTTTTCCTAGCTACAATCATTTCTAAAGGTGACTAGACTTGAAACATTAACTTTGCTTTCTCTCAACAAATGCTGCCAGACCTGCTGAGTTTCTCCAGCAATGTCTATTTCAGTAAAGAATTAATTCTTGCCTGTAACTAGGTCAGCTAGGTGAATCTAGGGGCTGTTCACCTGGTCTAGTCAGGGACCCCTGGCTGACAGATGAGAAGAAGAGTGTCAGAGGTTCTGTTCAGCCTGAGAATTGGTTCTGAGGAAGTTGGATCAGTGCACAGACTCTCCATGTATAAAGAAAGGTTGACTTGGGGTCACCACCCCAGTGGAGTTTTTCAGTTGCTATAAGGTATAAGCAACTGAAATAAACTAAACTGCAACAAAGAAGCAGAACGCAGCTGAAGCATAAGTAAGAGAATTGCAAGCTTTCCTCTCCCAGCTCTGGTTAAAGCGAAAAGTGACATTAAGCATAACTAAGATAACAAAGTGTGAAGCTGGATGAACACAGCAGGCCAAGCAGCAGTAGAGGAGCACAAAAGCTGAAGTTTCGGGCCTAGACCCTTCATCAGAGAGGGTCTCTGATGAAGGATCTAGGTCCGAAATATCAGCTTTTGTGCTCCTGAGATGCTGCTTGGCCTGCTGTGTTCATCCAGCTTCACACTTTGTTATCTTGGATTCTCCAGCATCTGCAGTTTCCATTAACTATGCAGCAAAACTAGCAGTTTTTTCACTGGTAATGGCAGAGTTATAAAATAGCAACAGTTTTGCCTTACAATAAGTTGCCTATTGCTACATCATTATCACTGTTGAGAAGAGACTATTTCAACCGGAATATCTCTGAAGGATAGGAAAAAAAGACAGACTGCAGAAATTTTGAAAGCCTTGAAGACATATTTTGAAACTTAAGTGAATGTAACTTATGAATGATATAGAAATATGGGCACAGGCGTTAACCAACCAGCCACTTGGCCCTTTTCCACCATTAAAGAGATCAAGGTTGTTCTGGGACCTAACTCCATATGTCTTTGGCCCATGTTCTTTAATGTCTTACTGAATGAAAAATTCTCTCTCTCAGATTTAGAATTAACAACTGATCTAGCATGTACTGCTGTTTGTAGAAGAGCGTTCCATACCTCTACCACTCTTTGTGTATAGAATTGCTTCCTAACATCTCTCTTGAACAGTCTAACCCTTATTCTCAGACTATGTTCTCTAGATCTAGAATCCCCAACCAGTGACGATAGTTTTTCTACCCTGCCTTTTCCTGTTAAAATCGTGAATACTTTGAACAGCTCATTCTTTAGCCTTCTAATTTCTGGACAAAATCGGCCTAATTTACACCATCTCTTCTCATAACCTGACCGCTGAAGTCTAGGTATCATTCTTGTCAACTGACATTATACTGTCTGTCACATCAATATATCAATAAGGGGCGGCACAGTGGCTCAGTGGTTAGCACTGCAGCCTCACAGTGCCAGGGACCCGGGCTCAATTCCAGCCTCAGACAACATTCTGTGCAGGGTTTGCACATTCTCTCTGTGTCTGCGTAGGTTTTCTCCAGGTGCTCCAGTTTCCTCCCACAGTCCAAAGATGTGCAGGCTAGGTGGATTGGCCATGCTAAATTTCCCATAGTGTTCAGGGGTGTGTGGGTTATACGGGATGGATCTGGGTGGGATGCTCCAAGGGGCAGTGTGGAATTGTTGGGCCGAAGGGTCTGTTTCCACTCTGTAGGGAATCTAATCTAATCTTCCCTAAGATGCTGTACCCATATCTACTCACAGTACTCCAGTGGTGTTTAACCAAGGTTTTGTATAACTCTTCTGCATCCTTATATTACAGTCCTCTAGATATAAAAACTAACATTGCAGTAACTGTTTTGATTATTTTCTGCACCTGTTTGTGATATTTTGAAAAGCTATGCATTTACACCCCCAAGTCTTTAGGTATAAACTGTACTCAACTTCATAACATCTAGAAAGTACCCTGTTCTGTCCTTTATTGATCCAAAATGGATAACTCCACACTTGCTTACGCTATAGTCAATTGGCCACTGTTTTGCAAGTCACCTCATCTATTAATATCCCTTTGTAATACTGTCAACAATTGTCAACAATGCTACCTAACTTTGTGTCATCAGTAAATGCCTTTCTATGCCTAAGTCTAAGTCACGAATGAATATTGTGAACAATAGATCCTAGAGGGACAGTGCTAGTCACATCCTGCTAATTTGAATATCTATCCATCATTCTTATTTTCTGTTGTCAACCACTCAACTAATTTCTCAGCAGTTTGCTCTCAGTTCTGTGAGCTTTCAACTTAGTTGACAGTTTTTCTTATGTGGGACTTTATCAAGTGCCTCTGGGGTCCATATAAACAACATCCATAGACTTTCCCATCACCATTACCACAGTCACCTCTTCAACCACAATGAATGTTTTAGTCAGACATGACCTCCCAGTCATGAATCCATGCTGGCTGAACCTGATTTTGAGGTATTTCATTTCCCATCTTTGGTTTTAGACTCAATCAATTTTCTCACCACAGATATCGGTTTAACAGATCTTTAATTCACTTAAGTTTTTTTTCTTTCATCCTTCTTAAAAAAATGAAGTGATGAGTAATTTTGCACTCCAGAGGGTTTGTTCAATATTAGGGCCCAATGTGAGAAAGAGTCCATTGATCAATACATGACCCCATTAATTCAGCTCGCAGAATACTGTGGATTTGTGTAATTAAAAGGCAATCTAATTAAACACAGGATTGTATTGGGCACAAGAGATTCTGTAATTAGGGTATGTCTTCCGAGAAAGGAGAAACGTGGTCCAAGGATAGCAATTGACATGCGTGAAGTGCTGAGGTTGTAAATTAACATATTCTTAGCAGAATAGATTTAGTCCCTCATTATGCTGATAAATACTTCAGCCCCAAAGGACTCAGCAATCAGATACAAAAAAAAGCAAGATGCAAGTACTACAAAGGACATTATGTAGACGAGAAGTTATGTTCAGCTTGGTGTAAACCACATTCTCACTGCATGAAGCTGAATCATTTTACACACAAATGTATGGCTAGAAGGAAATATATGACAGAAAAATAAATGGTTATTTGAGTGAAATCAGCAGAAGATTCTGATAAATCATTCTCCACCACAAAACAGGATGGTTCACTCAGGTTGATAGGTGATAAATGGTTTGACAGTTGGTAGGACTGCAGAAGGAGAACTGGAAGTTCTGAGGAAGGGTCGCTGGGCCCGAAACGTTAACTCTATTTTTTCCTCCACAGATGCTGCCAGACCTGCTGAGCTTTTCCAGCAACTTTGTTTTAGTTCCTGATTTACAGCATCTGCAGTTCTTTTGGATTTTATTCAGAAAAAAAGGAAGGTTTAAACTGGTTGGAGACTGTAGGAAAATGAACAACCTGCATTTTTCCCTTGCAAAACTGGCAAGCAATGGGTCTTTTTTGTTTGGCATTGGACTGAATGTTGTAATTTGTATCTCCACATGCCCCTGGTCTGGCACGTTCAGCAGTAGTAAAAAATATTGCTGCTGCCATGGTAATTATTAGCTGGAGTCCTGAGAACAAGACTCCCTCATAAAAATAGGTGATGCATCAACTAAAAGCTAATGTGAAGCTGTGACTGCTTCTAGTAAAACTGCTGCATTGGCAGTATTTTCTGCGGAGGTCTTGAAATCCAAATAAATCAGAGAACATATCAATGTTCTTTAGGAAGCAGCAACTTATAGATTTCTAACAGGATGAGACAAGTTAGTTGCTGGAAGGATGTTTCTGATGATGGGGATGTCCAGAACCATGAGCCATAGTTTATGGATAAGGGGTAAACCTTTTAGGACTGATAACAGAAGACATTTCTTCATTCAGCGAGTAGTGAGCCTGTGGGGTTCACTGTTACAGAAAACGGTCAAGGCCAAAATGTGCTTTCAGGGAGTGGACAGATAAAGCTCTTGTGGCTAAAGGGATCAAGGGATATGGGGGAAAGATGGGATTAGGGCACCAATCTGAATTGTGGAGCAGACTCAATAGGGTCAAGTGATCTACTCCTGCTCCTATTTGTTATGCTTACACTCCTATGTTTCTTATTAAGCAGGATTACAATATGTGCTTACCATTGTCGTTATGTATGATTTCCAGCTCCTAAGAAGTAATGGAAATCAAGGTTGTACAGAATATTTAAGAAGTACACTTATAAGAACTATTTTATAAGAATTAAAGACATGTTTTCATAAGATTAAAGGGTTGCAGCGAAGGCTGTACCTTCTTGGATGAGGTTCAAATAAATTAAATTGAAATGAGACTTGAAACAGGGAAGTGATAAATCTTGTACTAATAATGCAAAGATGATTGGAAAGAGGATGTTACAAACAGAGATCTGGGAGATGTAAATGGGAGAAATGGCAAATGATTCAATATGGCACGAACTGAAAGAATAGGTAAAGAAATGCTCAGGTGAATTGGAGATGTAGTGACAAAAATAGAAGGAATGTTGGAGTTTTAGAATTTGCAGTTTCTCTTCTCTGTCAGAAATGATTGATAATAGAAAGATAAGGAACACAAAAGCAGGCATTGATGCATTGGAAAGGGAAAATAAAAATAAGGAAATAACAGTGAAAACATTAGTAGAACTAGAGTGTTGAGAAGGATGAAGGAGATAATAGCTGATAATCTTTCAGACATCTTAGCAGAATGGGAGTTGTGACATTGAATGTGGAGTGTTATCTGTTAAGGTCTCTGTTTAAGAAGGGAGAATGGACTAAGTAGGATAGCTATTGATCAATCTGCCTAACATTGGCAAAGGGCAAGCATCCAGAAGCTATAAAACTCAACATTCTTCCAAAAGATATTTGGGTTCATTTAAGGAGTTACCACATTAACTTGTAAATTATGTATTATCTAACTGAAATAAATAAAACAACGCTTAAGAACTTAGGCTGTCTGGAAAGACCTTTTATATGCCCATTCTGCCAAGAGTTTGCTTCCAATTGCTCTGTGGGGCCTTTACTTTTGACATACATTTGTAATGAGGATTGTTCACTGTATATGCCCAAATATAATGCATTTTTAAAATTCAAAATGACTACTAAGATATTTCACAAAGCCACTTCTATTTTCACCCACCAAATGTAAATTTGGATGCAAAATTAAGCTTTGAAGTCATCAGCAGATCCATGAGAGGATCAAATCACCCAAAAACACTGCTAATATATCTAAACAGCATGAATCATTCACTCCACAATTTCCTGGAACATTTTGGACCGTTTGGTGGCCATAGGATGTTGGTTAATGATTTTCATTCTCTGGTGTAATGTGTGATCTATTTCTAATATGTGAGGCATCACAGAGAAAAATGATGCCTGTCTGTTTCAACTATTCTGTACAAAAACATTTGTTCAACACAATTTCTTAGAGACAGAATTTGTTTCGTACACTTTTTAAAAAGCGCTCATTTTTATTTCAAATGTGCTCATTCCTACAATTTTCGATCACCATCCAGGGGCTGCACTAAGATTATTTGTTAATTAACTCTCAGTTACAGAAGCACAGGCCCAAATCTCCTGCTGAGTGAACCATTCTGACCCAACTTTGCTTGATCGGGCACTATTTCACATCACTTTCTTCAGAAATGTAGAACACAACAGCCGTTGAAGAGCTTCATCACTGTGCTGCACCATCGGATGGTGTGGGGAAGATGATACATACTTCCTTCATATGGCACTAACGGCCGTAATGTACTTTCAAATATTCAATGTGAATGTGATTGAATAGGTGTGTAGTCGAATGAGTGAATGGACAGGGTGAGGGAAGTACGTGGACAGTGCCACAGGTCATTGAGATGTCAATCGAATCAGGTCTAGAGGATAGCCAGATGGTCAGAAGTGAATAATTCAGGGTGTTGAAGAGGGAGTTGGTGAGTGAGTCTCATTGAGTAATCGAGCAATCTGTTGCTTGCTTACAGAGGAGTTAGATCAGGACTTCCTATCTTACATTTGTTGGGTGACTTTCCAGGTAAGTACCATGGAACTGTCTAAAATTTCCAACTCTAGCTCAAAGTGAAAGTCTAATATGAACACAAGAAGTACCCATCGGATGCTTAAACATTCTGAGAGGTCAAGGCATTGTGTGGGTCAGTTAAGTGGGTAGGATGATGCCTTTATGGAGACTGTAAAATCTGGACCATTTTGTATCTGGTAAATTTCTAGAACACGAATACAGAATTCCAGTCCAAAGCTCAGTGGCTAGATTTTTAAAAAAGTTTGTCCATACACACAAAACTTTGTCCTTTGTTTCAACAGAACCATTCAGGAATACAGAGGCTTTCCTGGCTTACATTCCTATTCTTAACAAAGCGGATATCTTATCAGCGGTGGGTTGGTCAGAGTGGACACAGTTGAATTCATACAAAATAATTGACCTTCCTATTTCGAACAAAAAAAATGCTGGAAAAATAACGTCTATTGTGCAACGTAGGAAGTAATTGCATTAACTGAAAAAAATGACAGTGACACATCTGTGTATGCTGAATCCATTGTTATCAAGTTGTGTTCACAAATTAGCATTTTACAGGCTGCACGCAATCAATTAAGATCAGTAGCATAAACACCTAGGCACTTTAATAATGGATAATCTCTATCAGTTTCAGTTTAATTTTTGCTTCAGCTGTTGTCTAACGGAGCAATTCTATCTGATTGTATATTATGAGGTCTGTAATGCCCCAGAACTGAACAGGCATGAAATGAAAACTGAGGATACTAGGGGTTCACAGTAGTAGGCCAGCTTTTGAAGGAGAATTTCAGAGGTATTGGTAAAGGTTACAATCAAACGATTAACTTCTCTTTCTCAGCTAATTAAATTCTTGTGAATTTTTCCATTTTTGTTTACACTTTGAATGGATTTACTCTCTTTCTTTCAGCATGCAATGAAATTAAACTTCTTTTTTCTCTCAATGAGATACTTTCCATTACCACATCACATTATACCTGTCTGATTGGATAATGTAAAGGGCTAAAGTCAATCAATTGTGCAAGATGATGAGATTTATGTGGGATTGCACCTACATTAAGAGGATTATGCAGAATTATGGTGTTGATCTTGGTTTGGTTGGGGTATTCCCACTGCTAAGTTAGATGGTTCTACGTTGAAGTTCCACAGTAGGGATGAGAACACAAAATCTAGTCTAACGTTCCGAGCTGAATTTTCAAGGGCCCTCAAAGGTTTGAATGAAGATGATGATAAATACTGTCACTGAAGTCAACACCGGTAATAATTCTTAGCAGCTGGTAGGTAACAATGCTGCTGTCCACCCAATTGTGACTAATTTAATCAGATCTTCTAAAAAAAAAGCTCCTAACGAGCTTGTCAATGGGTGATGTTTAAGTTATTAAAAGGACAGAAGAGTAACTGCCCTTTCAGAAACCAACTAACTGAAGGCAGTAAAGCAAAACATGGAGACAACCACGGTTGCTCAAAAGCAACAGCCTGGTTCCATATGAAGGTGAGCAGGGCAGAAGAACTTTGGCAAGATTGTGCCCTTGATGCCAGTCAGATAGGGAGATGAGGTAATCAGTGCTCACCTTGGAGTATGGTGAGAACCCTTGGCATCGTAGTAGCAGAAGGGCAGAGGGCAAGGTTGCAAAGGACAACTGGGCAATGACATGACTGGAATGAAAGCTCCAGCTGGCTGAGGGACATGACTATCAAATTTTGAGCCTCGTGGCAAAGACGGGAAAGACCCTTGGCATGGAGGGTGGAATCCTGGACATCAGAAGTGGATGGAAAAGCAAAGATGTATGAGAAAGTAATAGATGTAATACCCTGAACATCTACTACTAAAAACTGAGCATGACCCAGAAGCAACAGCACAGGAAATTCCCATTGTCCAGGCAGATGGTCCCAGACATCTGTGGACTTGACTCTGTAAACATTTTATCTCACAGCATGGATTGCCAGACCCTCTTGTGGCCGTCACAGTGACAATGGACTTGAACTTCTTTAATCCTGGTTCCTCCCAAGGATTAGCTGTGAACCTTTATGGCTTCATAAGATCACTAGGCAGGATAAATGTGAGAGGATGTTTCTCTTCATATGACAGTCAAGGACCTGATGGCATTGTCTCAGAATTTGCTGAGCTTGTTGATTCCCAGAGACTTGTGCCTGTTTTTATCTCTTCTTCAACTACCTGTAGTCCTCGAACTGCTTTTCAATGAACCTGAGTTGCCCTAAGTGACCTATCAAAACCCTTGTAATATACCAAACCACTAGAATTGAATATTGCCGCATTGCAATTGTTGGAAGTGTTTGCTGTTCAAATATTATATTCTCACAGAATGCTCAGAATGGATTTAATCACAAAGGCAATGACCATCTTCAACAGCAGAGAATCTAACAATCTTGCATTTGACATTCAATGGCATTACCATCAGTGAATCTTCTAAATCAATATTCAGAATGTTACCATTGATTAGAAACTGAAATGGATCCACTGCAGGCAATCCCCAATTTATGAATGTCTCACTTATGAACTTACAAACAAAATCCTATACATGGTTTTCAACCCGGAAGACCTGAAACATGAACATTTCCTGCACTTATGAGCAGCTCCTCTCCCCAGCTTTCCTGGGTTATGCTTCAAATTTCAAAAACATCGACATGTGAGCAGAATCCATAACGAAACCCATTTGCAGTCTGCTTATAAATACTGTAACAAAAATTGTGAGTCAGATGTTGGGAATCTGACCACTCTTATGCTTTCCCAGACCTTGTTCACCAACAATGTGGTACAAGTCAGGATTATGATAGAAAACTGTCCATTTGCTTGGATGGACACGGCTTGAATAATGTGCAAGAAGCTATGTATAATCCAGGAGAAAGCAGGCATCCCATCCATCAATTCAATCCCTCCATCACTGAAGCACAATGGCAGGAGGAACATTCTTTCTGCAAGAGGGATTGCCAGAGCTCTCTGAGCCTTCCTCTGTTGTACTCCTAAACATGTGACCACTACTGCGGAAAAGAACACAACAGCAGATATATGGGAAACCCCACATTCAAGTTCCCTTCCAACATACATACCATCTGAATTTGGAACAATGTCTTCATTCCTTCACTGCTGTGCATTCAAAAATCTGGATCTCTGGTTGGACATCAAACAGTGATGAGTCCCACGAAAGTATAGAATTAAATCAAGCAGACCCAAGATGAAATAATGATTTTGGCATTCATCCTACTGTGACATCTCTATTTCAAAACAAAAGAAATCAAAAAATTGTTTGGTGGCTGTAGGTTAAATGAAGTTCCGCGAGCAATGAAAATCTGTGTTTGAACTTTGTGAAGTTGTTCTTATGAAGGTATTTTAGTGTAGGTATTTTTCTCTTTGTTTTCACCCAATTGTTTCTTCAACCATTTGGCAGGTACCTGCAGAGAGACTGATGCTGGTCTGTTTCCTGAATCTCTGGCACAGTTCCCAGTAAAGGTCACTGCGAATTTTTGGAGCCAAGCTTTGTGAAACACCTTAGCCAACACCCCTGACTTCCCTTTACCAGCAGATGTCTCTGTTTGCCAACACCCTGTTCAACATCTCACCCCATCACCCATAGAATGAAGTTGTGTTTAAGTTCTGAACATGAAAATATTTTTCAAAGCTCAGGCATTGACTGTTCCCAAGTCTTTTTTGGAGATGAAACAACTCCAGCTTACACTAAGTTATCATTATAGCTGATAGCTCAAAGGTAAAACTATGCTTCATAAATCACATGCTGACAGTTCCAACTCGGAGCTACTCAGAATGCAGAAAACAGCTGCTTTGAAAGTGGCTTCAAGCTTGGCTAAAACATATTTACAGTTGGCACATTAGAGAAAGTCTACTTGCAATGATGAAGTGTGTTGCTTTTTAATTTTTTTAGTTATGTGAGAAAGTTATTCATAAAATGTAAATTGACAATAAGACCATGGTGATTTCTGTTAACCAAAGATCCATTTAAACACAGTTTTATTTATTTGACCCACAGGCAATAGGTTGAGCTTTTCCAAACATGCAGGTCCATTCTTGCTGCGACACTTTAGAGCATCTTGCTGAGTCAGGACTGATTTTGATATTGTCCAACATCCTTGCAAACAAAAGGGAATCCATCATTCTCAGGGAGCAAAAATACTACTGTGCTGTTGAGGAAGAGCATGTAAAGGAGTATAATTTCAAGATAAGCTTTGATCTTGCAGAATTTCATCAATGGGGTAAGGCAATTTTGTACCAAGTATTGTGGCATTGCTTCGGACTAGCCCAGGTCTTGGAGTGCAGCTTATGATATCTATCACAAACAATCCCGAAAATGGAAATAGTTTGCATATTGCTGTAATGTATAAATTTATTGAGCTAACCTGTCACTTGACTGAAACAAAGCAAACAAAATACACTGTTTATTGATAATGAAAAGTGCAGGCACCATAAATATATATGGTTGTAATAATTTTGACTCATCACCTTGCAAAATTTGCTTAGGATGCATGACTTCAGGAACAAGAAATGTGTTATTCTGCTTCTGAACTTGATGGATTTTTGTTAACCAAACTTATTTAGGGATATGAAGCAAAGGAGTTTGGAGTTTGGTTGCAGCTACTATGATCCCATTGAATGGCCTTCTCTTTTCCCCAAAGATATCAACAAACACTCAATTTGCATTTATTTCCAATTCTTTATGTCTTACAAACCTTTTTTGCTTTATTTGTCAAGAGCATTTATAACATTTGTTTTCAGATATGAATACTTTGTTTAATCTCGTATTTTCTTTGGAAAACCTTTTTGTATGTAAAATCACAATATATATCTATATTTATTTCGTCCTGGTTGTAGATTTGGAGTACTCATTGAAGTATTTGTATCATTTATTCCTAATAAGTTAATAAACATAGTAATTACTTATTCACAGCATCTTGCACTGACGTATTAATGGATATGTTCTATGAGAGAAAGAAGATTTTAGATACATTTGTAACTACAAACATTTACAGTGTACAAGTAGTGTTTTTAAGATGTCCTTGTAGAATGTACGAACCTGGAATAAGCTACAAGATAAGGGCCTCTCTTTACAGCATGTAGACGGTTAGGATTTCAAAAATGATAAACTCAAACTGAATTTTAATTTATAAAGAAACTGAAAATGAATCAAAACAATTGAGCAGGGAATTGTGAGTAGAGCTTCATTTTGGGTAATTTGGTGTCAGTTTTGTCCTCTCATTGAACTACAGCAAGGGCTGCCCAATGGGTGAGTTGTTCCATATCATTTTCAGCGACTGGTGAAATTGCAATTGTGCTGCCAATTCCATCGACTCATTAATATTATGTAATACAGTTACCTCTCTTCTTACATCAATTATAGATTTCACTTCTGTTAACTTCAATACCAGTACATAATGCAAGGTTTTGTTTCTGGTAAAAATCCATTACTTCCAGATATAATAGCAAGCCACCAACGAAAGCAGCACCTTAAAGATTTTTTTTGCATCGGGTCATATATTACATTCTGTTGCATATAAGAAAGACTAGTTAAACTCCATTATCATTTTTTAAAATCAGAATCTATGATCCCACCACTTCCTTTGATGTGTACATTCAGGACAAAATATGTTTCTTATTATCAACAGCTAGTGTTGGGTATCTTTTGGTTGTGAACCACTCTCCCTGATTATAACTTTGATCATAATCCGATACTTCAGTCTCCTTGAAGATGAAAATGAATCATGCAGAAATGCTAAGCTTTTTCAACATACAAAAGGAAGGAACAGGCCAAGATTAAACCAATAATTTTGACTTTTTGCAACAGGAGCTCAGCTTAGTGTAACCATCTAATGTATAAGCGTTTGGACTGCAGCATATATCCAAATGTTCATTAGGAAATTAAATTTATTAGCGGTCTTCTGCATCGAAGGGATTAACCAGTGAATTTCAACTTTTCATGGTTGACCAAACCCACTTTCTCATATGACATCAGAGCACAGTAATGTAGGATAGAGCAGCCAAATTATTTTCTTAGAAAAACACAGCAACAAATATCAAATAGAGGTAGAAAATTAATTTTGAATAATATGAAAAACTAATCTTAAACAGACTTTTCAACGATGTTTTGAATAAGTTGAGTGAATGGTAGTTCATAGAAGATACCTCTTAGGCTTTTCATTCACACCAGCTATCCTATTGATCTCTCTGAATGAATCTTTAATTTAGTACCACACAAAATGCTCATCTTTTAAGTCACCAGGATACTCCAGATTTTAAGCACATTATTTTTAATTAAACAATTGTAATAGCAAGTTTTTCACTCTTGGGGGCAATTCTGAACCTAGCTAACATTCCATACAATTGATTTAAAATGTTGGTGCTGTGCATATGTTGTTCGAGAGGACTCCACTGCTCCATTAAATTATACAATCTTATTCTAGTTGAGCATGCATGAGCTGCTTAATAACCCAAGGATATCCACACTCATTGGAATACATGACCAGAGCAGTCGACCGATGTGGAAAATACATTTTTGCATTAAATTTAATTGCAGGAGATGCAGTGATTTGAATAAGAGAACTTTGAAGCGTCTTTTACTGTAAGGTTGGGTCACACGCTAAAATAGTTTACTGGAATAAGACCAGTAGAAAATTGAGCTCCTTCCTAATTTAATCATGATTTGTTATTCTTAAGTTAAATTAAGCCTTTTCTCATCAGTTGTTCCTTCTAAAGAAGATAAACAAAATTGTTGTTGAAAGGTTATATTACTGGACCAGTAATCCAGAGACCTGAACAAATAATCCAACTCTCCCTTCCCACACTGAAGTGGCTGCCCTCTGAAGTTGTCTAACAAGACACTGAGTTGCACAGAACTGCTAGAAAACAATAGTAATCACAACAAGGACTGCAACAAGAGACCCGTTACCATTTTCTCAAGACAACTAAAGACATACAATATATGGCAGCTTTGCAACCTGCTGTGAATATTAGTGGTTTAATTTTGAGCCTGTGTAGAATCTAAGGGCTATGACACCTAATCTGCATTTCACGAATTTTGAGGTCAGTGCAAAGTCAAAAGTATTTTGAAATTAAACTAAACTAGAAAGAATTGAAATGGGTCTTCACCAGCAGTTCTAAAAGAGCTTGCGGCAAATTGCAAACTTTAATATTGCACATTCTGGAAGTTTTCAATTTCTATTTACTAGCAAATCATTGCAGAGATTTTAAATTTCAAAACAAAGTGAAAGTAACAGTGACTTTTGGGATCAACATCCAGAAAGAATCTGATATATGGCGGGAGCACCGTGGCTCAGTGGTTAGCACTGTTCATAGCACCCAGAGTTGTGCAGGCTAGTTGGATTAGCCATGGGAAATGTAGGGTTAGAGGGATGGGGATGTTCTTCAGAGGGTCGGTACAGACTTGATGGGCCAAATGGCCTGCTTCCCCCACTGTAGGGATTCTATGATTTTATCATTCACTGAACTTCAGTCAAAAACAAATTGGGCATAGCAAAAGAATCAATTTCCGATTTGCTGTGTGCTAAAAATCAATTTCATGTTATAATGCAAATACATGATGAGTGTTCAAACAAAGCACACATCAAATTCCATGTTCATTAGTGGAAGAGAGAAGATATTAAATTTAATCTTGATTTTGGGATGTGCATATTTAGGGGATTGTTGTAGTAATAGATGATGTGCAGGTGCTTCAAATCCAAACAGTTGCAATTATGTTTCTGTTCTAACCAATGAGAGAACTATGCTTTCAGAATAGATGGCTTAGATTTCTGTGGAATTCATTGAGATGATGAGAAGGAAAAAGAAGTTTGTGTTTGCTTGTGTGATTTCAATGAATACAAAAATATGCCAAGAACTCCACTCTTCTAATGGCAGGGCACATTGGTGATGTGCAAGCAGTTGCGAATGGGGATTTGAAGTCTTAGTTACCATCTTCCTCAAATGAAACTAACTAAGATTAGTTTGAAAGCAAGCTGTGAAACATTAATGATTTGGTGTGGAGGTTGCATAGCTATTGCATTACATGATATATCAAATGATATTGTTCCAAGTTGTTGATGTAATTAATACAAAAGCAAAATATTGCAGAGAATCTGAAATAAATACAAAACATGAAACAGTCAGCAGGTCCAGTAGCATCTGTGGAGATAAACAATATGACCATTTCTGGTCAATGTAACATTTCAGTTGAAAAAGCATATTTTACATGTTACAGGTGCAGTAGGAATGCAATATAGCATTACTGCTGGCAATGTCAAGGTTTCACCAGAAATGACAGTGCTGAAATAAAGCTTTTATATCAGAACTGATGAAAAGTCACACGGCCTGGAACATTAACTCTGTTTCTCTCCACAGAGGCCACCTGATCCGTTCATTGAATTGGTACTGTGAAAGGAACCCAATGATCACATGCATAACAACCCATTCTCAGAAATGTCTAAATGCCATTTTGTTTTCCCACTTGTGTCAGCACAAATTCTAGTTTCTATGTCATAAAGAATGTGATACTTTTTTTCGAAAAGAAATCACGCCATGACGAATCATATTTAGAGGAGCAATTTCTGTCTTGCTGAGCAGACGATCAAGGAGAGTAATATAATTTACGTACCCAAAAACAATATTATGTTCTCAAGTTGTATCAGTGATAATGGGAACTGCAGATGCTGGAGAATCCAAGATAATGAAATGTGAGGCTGGATGAACACAGCAGGCCCAGCAGCATCTCAGGAGCACAAAAGCTGATGTTTCGGGCCTAGACCCTTCATCAGATGAAGGGTCTAGGCCCGAAACGTCAGCTTTTGTGCTCCTGAGATGCTGCTGGGCCTGCTGTGTTCATCCAGGCTCACATTTCATTATCTTATGTTCTCAAGTTTCCTGTTTATTCAGCAACTCTGTGGTGTAGTTTTAAGATACCTTGCAACATTTCAGTCGAATAAGCGTATCTTACATGTTACGAGTGCCGTAGGAATGTGAGGTAGCACTGCTTAACTCTGCTGGTAGTGTCAAGGTTTCACCAGAAATGGAAGTGCTGAAATAAAGCTTTTACTTCAGGATGAAACTCTCAGTGTTGTATGGTATGTGAAATGTGACTCATGAGTCACATAAACTTACTCTAATGCTTTTGTAAATTATTCTGGAACACAACAACATCAGTAGTTGTAGGGCCAAATTATTGCAGATGCTGGAATCTTTACTGAAAATGAAAACTGCTGGAAGTCACAGTGGGTCAGGCAGCATCCGCGGAGAGAAAGCAAACTAACGTTTCAAGCCTAGATACCTCTGCAGTTCCGATGAGCTGCTTTCTCTCCATAGATGGTGCCTGACCCGTTGTAATCTCCAGCAATTTTTGTTTTCAGCATTAGCAGCTGTCCTGTATTAAAAGACAGTGACAAAGTTTGTACTTTAATGGAGAGTCAGCAAAGCCTGTTGAAGAACTCCCTAGCAATCAATAAATAGTCTTAAAACATTTCATAATATTGTATCTTGTTACTCTTACATCTTTTTGGATTGTGATGAACACAGGACTTTTTGTGATAGTAAGAACTGTCAGTGCTGGAGTCAGAGATAACACAATATGGAGCTGGAGGAGCACAGCAGGCCAGGCAGCATCAGAGGAGCAGGAAAGCCAACATTTCAGGTGTCCATTTCTGAAGAAGGGTCCTGACCCAAAATGTCAACTTTCCTGCTCCTCTAATTCTGCCCAGCCTGCTGCGCTCCTCCAGCTCCACACTGTTTATCTATTTATCAAAGGACTTTTTTTAAAATGGTTTTACATTAGCACGAATGTTACAGGTATACACTTTGCTATTTGCTTACACCCTGGTTTTGGTGATGACTCTCAATCATAGAACTCTCTTTCTCAGACTTCAGAGCTCTGCATGGAAATCATTGACAACATCTTGGGCCTGAAAAACCTTATTTCATCATGATCTCTGTGCACACAAACAGTGAAATCTGGGTGGAATTAAGTCAATCGGTGCTGAAAATTTTGAGTGCAAGTGAGTCATTTCTGTAGCCACTTTATGTTGCAGTATCCAAATCAGTTTGAGAAATTCATTTATTAGTGTGAATCACATCTCACCCACAAAATTAAGACCCAGCCCAAGGATAAAAAGGATGGAATAAACCAAAGATGTACGGGCACTGGAAATATGAAACAAAAATAGAAATGGCTGGAGAAAGTCAGCAAATCTGGCAACATCTGTAAAGAGAGAGCAGAGTTAATGTTTTGAGCCCGGTGACCCTTCTTCAGAAATGAAGCACCTGCTGAGTTTCTCCAGTGATTTCTATTTGTATTAGAAAGGATAGCTTCTGTTAATTGCATATTTGAGAAGTTTCATTACAAGGTGTGTATAATTTCAGCTGCATAGAAAGTCATTGGTGCTAGGAATTCAATGTTAAATACCTCACCAGTCATTGATTCTAGCCACTGACCAACTTGCTCTTTTGGCTGCAGCAAATGGCTAAAAAAAAAATTAGTTTAAAACTGGATTTGAAATCCATTGGGGTCACCCTACTCAGGTTTTGATCCTGCCAGCTATGTTTGTCTGCATTCCTGACAAGGGTTCTTATGGCACAACGGTAGTGTTCTTAATTGTATGCTTGAAGGATCATATTCAATTCCCACCTGCCATGGAGGAATGTTTTTAAGTATCTGAACAGGCTGATTAAAAATATTTACAGTTAGTCAGTTAATCAATTGATTGTTGATGCTAAGTATTTAAATCAATTGATACCTTGCTCAGGATTTGATTAACACTGCATGCAGGCTATATGGTTTTTGTAGAGGCAAAAAATGTAAATCTTTGTGATTTTCAGTTTTACTCTCTAATGGGATGTTTCTTCATAGCCATGTTTATGACTTGATCCCAAAGCTCCATTGTAGCATGGATAGATTGGTAAAACTAAATTTGTTTTCCTTAGAAAACAGAAAGGTTGAAGGGTGATTTGTCATTGAGTGTGAAATGGTCAAAATCATGGGGGATTTAGATTGATTAGGTAGAGAGAAATTGTATACTTTCTCAGATGAGTTACAACCAGGGGGCACCAGTTTAAGGTTATTAGCAAAAGATCCATTGGGTCACTAATGGAGTGAGTGGCCGGTATCTGGAATGTTCTATTCAAGAACATGATGGAGCAGATACAGATATAACTTTCAAAATGGAATTGGGTGAGCACTTGAATACAAAAAGATAGATTGCAGGACTATAGGGATCAACAGGAACTAGTCAAGTTGCTTTGATAGCCACAAGGACACAATGGCCTAAAAGCCATTCTAAGGTTTCACTGTTCTACAGTAATGTCATTGAGTGCCAACAGGAGCTGATTAGGTTCCCACTATTTTGGACATGCTCATTGCTTGGAACTTTTGTATTACAAATATTATTTGTCTCCTGTCAACCCAATCTTGAATCCTATCCAGATCTTGCTGGAGACAGGAACAGATTGGTTCAACATCTGAGAAGATTTGAAGGAAACCAAACACTGTCTTTATCAGTGAATGTCCCCACTTCGGACCCAGTCCTCAAAGGAGGTCATTAATGAAGCTCCTGTAAGACCAATGATCTGTGCCTATAACCCAGCACTTGCAATGATGTACTAGAGGTGGGCTAATTAGCCTTTAGCAAGCAACCTTTCGCTATGCTAGACAGGACTGGCCAGTGGAGGGTTTTAGCAGTGATTCCATTAACTTCAATTTCGCTGGGGATCCTAATGCTACACTTGGTCAGACAGTGGCTTGATGTCAAGAACAGTTACACTCACTGTTTATCCTTGCAATTCAGGCACTTGGTCTAAGCTTGGATTTAACGGAGGAGTCTAGGACTTTCATGCTTCTTGATTTCTCCTTGGACTTGCAGGCAAAATGTTTGTTGCTTATCTCTTGAACTGAATGGTTTGCTGGATTAAACCACACTAACTCTTAAGTCTTGATTTGGAAGATATGACAGTGTCAAGCTATATTTGGAATACTATGTGGGAGAGCTCTCCCAAAGTGTTACAGAAAACCCCAAGATGTTATTGAGGAGGAATGTGCTGGCTGGCTGAGCAGAGGGTGCTTTGTTGTTCCAGACTTAAGGCAAAAGCGGTGTATCCATCTGGATAGTTTGATTTCCCCATGGCAGTTTGATACAATTGTATTCATCAGGCATTTTCTGAGACCACTTTAGAGTAAGTCACATTGTTGTGAATCTGAAGTCACATGAAGACCAGGCTAGATAAGGATGCCATTTTCTTGCCTTCAGGGACATCAGTACTTAAACTGTTTCTGTTCAGTCCAATCTTGAAATGGTACTTAAGCTTTGGGAGTAATACATGGATGGGCTGGCTTGCTATAATTTAAATCTCATTGAGCCATTCTCTGTTAATTTAACAATAGATTTCTCCTTGTTTTGAGAAAAAGAGATATACACTGAGAGAGAGAGAGAGAGAGAGAAAGACTTTTGCAAGTTCCTGGAAAAATAATTCTTCCGAACATGAACACTTCCCACATTCCAAATGTTGAAACTTTGGTCCTTGTTCCCCTTAATATTACAACAACTGATCTGCTCAATGACTTCCCATCTTCCTCAGTCTCTATCATGGCTTTCACATTAGTTCTAACAAATTCAAAGGTTGTAAAGCTGAGTGTATCTGTCATGGAACTGGCTTGACCGTCCATCACCAGACTGCTTTTAAAGCATTTATTCATGGGATCCAGGCAGTGCTGGATAGGCCAGCATTTATTGCACACCTCTGGTCAACCTGGAGAATGCTGAGGTGAGCGGTTTTCTATAACCACTGCAGTCCCTGGGATATAATCACATCATCATGCTGTCAGGAAGGGCTAAACTACATTCAAATCTATCAGAACTTACTATTCACTGAAAAAAGCCACACACTTCTACAAAATGACACTGGCTAAGATAGAGAACCTTGACACTACCAATTTCTCTGTTCGGGTGCCTCTTATGACTGATCCACCAAAACATGTCATGGCCTTGGATCCACCCTGCTCTTACATTGCACAGATGTCCTTCTGTCCTTTCCTATATTCCCTCATTCCCTTTCCAATCTCATCTTTTTCATTAGACCCAACTTCTGCTCTCGTAATCACAATCCAGTTAAAATCTTTATGAGCCAACTTCCTTTCTTGATGCCATTGCTGGATAACTTTGTGAATAGTTTTCCCTCCTTATGTACTGTCACCTTAAACGTTCAAAACCCGCTATCACTTCACCATTCAAGAAATACATTTACAATTCTTTTTTCCTGTTCATTTGTGGGATGTGGGTGCCACTGCCCGGCCAGCATTTCTTGCCCATCCCTAGTTGCCCTTGAGAAGGTGGTGGTGAGCTGCCTTCTTGAACTGCTGCAGTCCACCTGCTGTGGGTTGACCCATAATGCTATTAGGAAAGGAATTCCAGGTTTCAACCCAGCAACAGTGAAGGAATGGCGATATATTTCCAAGTCTGGATGGTGAGTGGTTTGGACGGGAACTTGGATGTGGTGGTGTCCCAGATGTCTGATGCCCTTGTCCTTCCAGGCAGAATTGGTCGTGGGTTTAGAAGGTGCTGTCTGAGGATCTTTGGTGACTTTCTGCCGTGCATCTTGTAGATCGTACACACTGCTGCTACTGAGTGTCAGATGTGGAGGGAATGGATGCTTGTGGATGTAGTGCCAATCTAGCAGGCTGCTTTGTCCTGGATGATGTCAAGCTTCTTGCGTGTTTTTGGGGCTGCACTCATCCAGTGAGGAGTATTCCATCACACTCCTAACTTGTGTATAGTAGATGGTGAACAGGCTTTGAGGAGTCAGGACGTGAGTTATGCGCTGCAGTATTCCTAGCTTCAATGCTTCCTTCCTTTCACCATCTCCAATCATTTTTTATTTTCTCCTCTTAAATTCTTCAACGTTACCTTCTAAATCTCTGGAGCATTTTTCTTCAACTCATACTTGAATATTTCCAATCATGTTCCTGAAACAGCCACTGCACCAAATATACAGCAAGTGACTGTGATATTTATTTTATCTTGCATTCCTTAACTTCTCTGCAGTCTTTCATTTGCTCAGTATTCCAGTTGTGTTGAATTGCCCTGGCTCTCTCCCACTCTCATCTCCTTAATTTCAGCCAGAACATTTGTATGAAAGGGTTCCCTTAAACCTATCTACCACATTAGTCACAGTTTGACACAGATTGTTTACACGTATGATGTCTGGTTTGACCCTGAGTTGAGTTTCCAAGATCGTATTGCTGCTATCATCAAAATTGCCCAATTTCATCTTCCATCTCTGGGTCAGAATTTGCTGCAAAAAATCTCCTAAGTCTCTTCCTCCCTTTAAGACTATCCTTAAAATCAACCCCTTTGAGCTAAGGCTTTTGTTACTCCTCTTAGTATATTTTTTCCTTGGATTAGATTCATTTTTGTCTGAATACTTCTCTGTGAAGATCATCCCACATTAAACATGTTGTATAAATATAAGTTATTGTATGATTGTACATTCTTAAAACTGACCCCAGGAAAGTTGGTGTGGTGTGGTTTTAATGAATGAAATGGGTCTCATTGCCACGAAGAAGCTATGTGCTTTCAGCTTAGTGTTTCTGTAATCAATAGTATTCAATACATTAATTAGGTCCCAGTAGTCAGGAAGAGTAGAGCCATTAATTATCTGCCAGTGTTTACATCATCATTTCTTCTGTACACTGCTTTGGAGTTCAAAATAAAAAATAACTCTAGAATCTTAGACCATTGAGGCTGGCCATTGAGCTCAGTCTGCCGGTGCTGGCTCATTGAAAGCTTCTCCAATGACTTGGATTATTCTCTGCTCATTTCTAATGCCCTACAAATCGTTTGAGTACGTGATGGAATCATAGAATCCCTACAGTGTGGAAGTAGGCCATCCAGCCTATCGAGTCCACACCAACATCCAAAGAGCATCCCACATGGACCCACCCCCCCATGTCTGTAACCCTGTATTCCCCATGGCCAATACACCTAACCTGCACATCTAGGAGGAAACCTGCACAGTTGCAAGGAAAACGTACAAACTCCACTTCAAACAGTCGCACAAGGGTGGAATCAAACCTGGGTTCCTGGCACTGCAACGCAGCAGTGCTAACCACTGAGCCACTGTGCTGCTCTGATTATATCTGATTTCCTTTGGAAAGTTACCATTGAAACCACTTCTACCATTTCATATAGTGATCACCAGATCATCACTGCTCATTGTTCGGAAAGAATTCTCCTCATCTCCCTCCATTATTTTTTCTTTATTATAGTGAATTCCACGTGAATGCAATAAGTTCTTTTTTTAGTGATAATGGGAACTGCAGATGCTGGAGAATCCAAGATAATAAAATGTGAGGCTGGATGAACACAGCAGGCCAAGCAGCATCCCAGGAGCACAAAAGCTGACGTTTCGGGCCTAGACCCTTCATCAAAGAGGTCTAGGCCCGAAACATCAGCTTTTGTGCTCCTGAGATGCTGCTTGGTCCTGCTGTGTTCATCCAGCCTCACATTTTATTATCTAAGTTCTTTTTTGTAGATGTTTTCTCCTTAAAGTTAGAAAATTTCACTTTGATACAACTTTTCATCTCCTCAATGAGATTTGACAGAAGCTGCTTAGTTGAGGCAATATTTGCATGCCTTAGGTAAAATCTGCAACCTTGTGGTCAAAAACCACAACCTAAAACACTTCATCATCCGGGTTGACAAAATAGAACTGCTTTTGAACTTAAGCAGACAATAATGTTCAAATAGTGGCATGATTGAAGGCTGCAAAGGGTGACAAAACTCATCAAAGATTTGTCTTAACACAAAGTTTAAGGGCATTATTGCTTGCTCACTATTTTAAAAAAAAAGTTTAGTATTGAAAGTGATTGCTGTACATTTTTTGATGTGTGTGAGGTGCAGAAAGAGACCTGGCCAGATCACTTTACTTTGTGGGCTGAATTCTTCTGGCCTCTGAATGATGACAACATTAGTGAGACAGTTGGGAGAATATGGTTGCAGGTGAAAAACATGTGGTTCTCAACAGTTCCTTTGTGTTCATTGGAATATTACATGATAATGCAGCATTTTAGGAATTGTGTGCATGTGAGTTTCTGGAGTATTTTTGGGTGTCAGTAGACAGCCCTTTCTGTGCAGGTTGCTATTCTCCCAGGTACCAATGAAAAACAACAGTCCTGATTCCTGACTTGAAAATCACAGTTACCATCTGGTGGCTGCGACTGGACTGCATCTTTTCTAAGCAACTGTTTTGGGTGGTTTCCTCCAACATCAAGACATGACTTTCCTCCCACAGTCCAAAGATGTGCAGTTTGGGTGAATTGGCCGTGTTAAATTGCCCCATAGCGTGCAGGCTTAGGTGGGTTAACTATGGTAAGTGAGGGGTTTCGGGGATAGGTTGGGATGCTGTTCAGGGGAACAGTGCAGGCTCAGTGGGCCAAATGGCCTCTATCTGCTCTGTAGGGAATTCTGTGGTTCTACCTGAGAGCATGCACCATGAGCAGTGACTGCTTGCACCCTCCATCCACGGAGACTGGCAGTGTGATGTGAGTCTCACCATTTCATACTGGTGTATTTCAGACTAACTTCAGCACTTTGATCATATAGTTGAAAGCTTCTAAGTCCTTGAACTACAACGTTACTGCCAGACCACTTTGTATGCATCCATCTTATTCATCAGAACATGGTGCATCTTTGGGCTCTTCACTTGCTTTCTTATCACTCAACTACTTTGTGCTTATTTAGATGGTCACAGCATCACTGAATTGCCTTGCTTTAGTTTTTATCGCAGGTAGAAAGCCAGGCAGCTTGTCATGCTTGTCAGCAATGGTAGTGGACAAGATGCAGTACAGCTCTGAGCTACAGCACTGTTATATCTACAGAATTATGCATGGCAAACATACTGCACATGTTTCAACCAGACAACCAAGGCTGAAAGTCTAAGGAAAGCAATCCAGTCAAGGGTTACTCAGGAAGCTAGTCCATTTTCAGTCAGGAAAGGTAGTGAGGTGTACTGAGTGAGTTAGTGAGGGAGCACAGGAAGGGCCGGTAGTTTGCTGTGGTGCAGTGGGTGAGAGCCATTGAGAAGAGATGCTGCATTGCAGATCATTGATCTTCATGGGAGGTATTTGCAGGGGCAGAGTTAGAATGAGTGTGAGGTCTGCTTGGCCTGCTGTGTTCATCCAGCTCCACACTTTGTTATCGCGGATTCTCTAGCATCTGCAGTTCCCGTTATCTCTGAGAAAATGGTGACCCTTACCTTTGTGAAACCACAGCAAATCATTAATCTTGTGGCATTACCATGCATTCCTGTGGACAGTGGGTACTGCCCTGACCCAGATGGCCACCTGAGATCAGGCTGGCAGCAATTGAAATGGTGCACAGCGCAGCTTAAAATGACACCCAGAGTGTGAACGCTGTCACATTGACACTCGCCTGCATTTTAGGAAAATTTAGCCTTTTCTTTCTGCCGCATAAACTGAAGGCCACTCCTGGAAACTTACCTCCACCTTCAAAAGCTCTTTGGACCCTTTGACCCTGTAACAAAGTTCCGTTGTTGACCTTGTCTGGAATGTATTAAAGTCTGGGAAAAACAACAACTCGAGGGAATATGGAAATAGAAAGAGCAGAGGATGGGTGTAACAGATTCCGGGTGGCATTGATAATTATCCATTCTCTCCTTCAGCCCAGGGTGACCCTCATAACCTTAAATGACTGCTGTGACATGTGGTTAGGTGATGAATAAGGGAAAAAGAGAAGGTGAGAGATAGATAGGATTGTTTCAAATAATTTCAGTGATCCAGCAATTAGTCTGTAAATGGCACAATTTCCTTCTCAGATCATTTCAGATCAAAACAATTGTTCTAGAAGCATAAGTTGCAACAGAGATTCAAAACAGGAACAGAAGAGGATTCTTTCCCTCAAAACAGAACAAAAACTGAAGGAAGTTGTACATCCATTTGAGCACATATGTTGTCAATACGCAAGCTTTTTACAAATAACTTATGTTGTCTTTTGAGATTCTTTTTCTGCCAATCTCTGTCTTCTTTTAAATCTAGATATTGTAATTATTAAATATGTAAAGTAAATCAATGTCTGGTGATGTTTGAAGGGTTGTGACTACCATCTGTTACAGTCCATTATCTGATATCAATATTCATGACAATGGATCTTAGCAGAAGTGTTATGTACATGGATTTTCCTTTGAGATGGTGATAATATTGATTGTAACCTGAATTTTATTGACAAGAGTTATTTATTGAGTAACAACTGACGTATGTAAAGTGAACATGTGATTTTCAATGAGTTTCATTTTACTGTGCGATTATTGCAAGATTTTGTAGTCAGTGGCAGAGTTGCTAATACAGCATTAATCAGTTTATTCAACTGAACTTTCCTGGCCAACTGGAGGCAGTTCCAGAAACGGAAGAGAATGGAATATCAGGTGGGAAGATGTGAGGACAGATGGCTAATGTCTTTATGCCAGGATATCCGGACACTGCAAAGGGTGAGAAGACATTGCACTTCTATGAGGTGGACAGGCAATTAACCTAATTGAAGAGGCAATTAACTTAAAAGTTTCTTCTTTAGGGTTTTAGAATTTTTTTTTCCAAAGGCTGTCACATATCATGATTTCCTAAACCAAAAGAAAGAAGTGTGTCCTGTAGACTGAAGTAGCTTAAAGAAATGACCTTTGATTTAACACACAGCAGTTCAATGATTAAGGCATATCAAAAAATAGTTAGATGAAATAATACAACTACAGTTTTGCTTCTGTTGACCTGTCTTTCTAATAAGTCAAGTCATCCAAGCTCCAAAGACAAACCTGTCTATTCCTAGTCTACTGAGTGTAAACTTCTGTTCACAGCACTAATCTATTTATTGAAATCAATGTAAATCATAAGTTAGCATCTGTCCAGAATATCTTAAACATAGTCAATCTTATACCTTCAGTAAGCATCTTTCAATATTTGCAACTGTCTATGATTAGAGTATCACATCTTTTCTGAAATAAGAGACACAAGATTCATGTAATTTAAAATTAGCCACTTTCAAGAACAGCATCTCCTGCTGCTGAGCAAATTAGTCCATGGTGTATGTGGAGCTGGTTTGTTTTAAATTGACTTTTGAGGGAATAAGCTCATAGGAGGTATGTTTGGCCTCAACTAAAAATGTATTTACACACACACACACATTTTATACATATGAAGAAAAAAATAAAGAATGTGATTTTGTAGGGGCTTCACAAATATTTAAAGAGATCAGTTCCATTGCTGATTAATCTCTACTGCTGCTGTTAGAGTTTGCGGAAGTAGTCTGTGTTGTGAAGAGCTAACTAAAACTGGTGAAATCTGCCGAGAGTGCTGTTGCATGAGGAGAAGACCTTCATTGTAATTGCAAAGATTTTGGGCTGACCAGTTGTGATGGCTATAGTTACCATTCCCTTTGGGCCCCAGCATGAGAGAAAGCTGGAGCAGAAGTAATTGTTGTCATCATCATCGTCGTCAGTCACTCAGAGATGGGGGTGACTCTTTTCTGCTCTCAAGGTGAGTCTGTAGGTGCCTGTACACACCAATGTGGCCACCATAGTCCCTGTTAGATTTGTGCCACAAGGCGGTTGTGGGAGGGGTTGGTGTGGCAGCGCACTCCTTTTGCTACTTTCGCCTGGCTTCTGCCTTTACCCAACGGAAAGTCTCGGGAAGGTCAATGTGTTCCCGGATGATCCTTCTCCACTTCAGACAGTCTTGGGTCAGTGATTCCCAGTGTCTGTGGGAATGCCCCACCTCGCCAGTGAGGCCTTGAGGGTAGTAACAAAGTTTCTTGCAAAATAAAGAGAAGGGCTCCGAGTCCGAAGAATCTCAGCTGCAGGCCATAGCCATGGAGGAGCTTTGCTGGGAGCATTTCTCTTTTCTCCACTTCAGCCAGGAGCAGTACGTGCTTCAGTTGCAATGAACAAGGAGAGTGCTGTTACCGCTTGCAAAGAGACCTGCAGCCACAGAAGCAGATTACGGCCAGGCTGTCAAACTGTGCCATCTTGGTGATGGCACTGGCACTTGGGCTAGCTGGTTGATAGGCAACAGCAAGGGAGATACACTGCCACTTCTCCAAGATAGCACTTCATCAATCCCAGTAATCTACAGGAAGACAGACCATTGTTCTGCTGTGAGTCTCGCCAAGCTTAGTTCAGCCCTGTTATTCACAGCAATGGTGGCAATACTCTGGGCCAGCATAGGAACAGTCTGAACACTCCGTCTTCTTTTCAAGGCTGGATGTTGAAGGCATTGTGGCTGGGAGTGGAAACGAAGGGTGGAAGTGATAAAGAATACAGCAAAATGATCAGAGTTTGGCTTGTCTGTGTTAATGAAATAGCCTCACATCACAGTCAATTTGATTCGCAATCACTCTTCATAAAGATAAACATGTCTATCACACTGGCCAATCCTTCTGTTTTTGTCCCCAGTTGTGTTGGAGCAGTGTAGGTTAGCACACAGTTCTCTTTCCACTGTGTCGAGAGTTTCATTTGTGCCCATCAAAACAGGCAGATAATGTCTAACATTAACGTATAATCTAAAAGAAAACTGTGCTGACAAGGTATGATTTCATTGGTACTGCACTAAAGTGTCTTGAAACCCTGTAGCAGAGCTTAGATTTACAACCTTCTGTCTCAGAGTGACAAATGCAACCACTGCCAAAATCTGGAAGCATTTACAGCTAATAGTACTGGCCCCTAGACATACGGTGGACCATCTGTTCAAAACTGGAGGCAGCTATTCTCGTAGTGTCCCATACGAAAATGTACCTGTGCAGACCTGAAACTAACTTTTCAAGTAGCAATCAATATAGAAAGGCACCTTTTCAAAGTTCTGAATAACTAGTCCAGGGATGTTACCTGGAGCTCTGCAATGTACATGCTAACACTAAAACACAAACAGTGTGACTTCCACACTGTGTCAACTGCTTTCAAAGAAACTAAAATAGCTTTTGCCGGTGTGCTGGTATTAAATCCTCATGGAACGGGTTTTATTTTTAAATCACAGCATTTCTAAAAAAGAAAATCAGTAATTCCATTCCAGATACAGATTGAAGCCCAGTTTATAAAAACTGATTGCCCCAATAGAGGGATTGATCTGATTTCAAGACTGGCAATCTGCTAATTGTACTTTCTATTTTCATGAATGATCTAATGATACTAATTGGTCCTTTTTGACCATACTCTGATGATTTTGATGGACAGAAATGTTATTCAGAAATAACAGTATAGAATTTCAAGGTGGAAGACTATCACTTTGGAGAATCTGGAACATTTTAAATTTAGATTTAGATTTAGTTGTTATGTGTACTCGAGTACAGGAATACTGGACTACAATGAAAAGTATACAATGTCACCATTCTGTGGCACTGTCACAGTATATGAAAGACATGATTAAAAACAAAGGCAGAAATAAAGAAACAGCCAAAAGAAAAGGAAATGTCTCGATTACTCTACACCTCTGCAATGAGCCCTCACTACCAGATATACAAAGCCCCAAAGTCTATCATTCAGTCTGCAAACACTTAGGTGCTCCAAGACCACACACCATTGCCTCTGCATTTCTGGGTTGCTTATTAATTTCCACTATGGCTAAGCATACACTTTGGAATTATTTGTTTTAAGTAGTACTACTTCTAATGTAGAAATATAGAAATGTTGGCACAAGAGTTGGCTATTGAGCCCACTCCACCATTCAATCAAAACATGGCTGATCCAACACTTCAACACCTTTTACCAGACTCCTTCCCCGTAACCTGGTAATCAAAAATCTGTCAATCTTTACCTTAAAAATACTCAAAGGCTGTGTTCTAGCATCTAAAATTAACATTCAGTAGACTTTAAAACTTTTATGCTTGCAGTTTACTGTACTATTTATTTAATTAGAATCAATCTGTTTGTGCAGACAAGCTTCTTTCAAGCAATTCATGAAATGAAAACCAAAAGCTCTAACAATAATGTATACCTGTAAAGAGATATTTCGGATTATCAATTGGACTTGCTATGTTGTGCACACGTGTGTACGAGAAGCTGCACATAGTAATATGAGGAACATGTTCTTTGTGGCTAGAAAGAACATGTACGCACAATGTGTCGACTTTAACTGAACAACACAGGTGAGAATCACTCTTTGAACATTTATCAGGGCAATACTTTGGCAAATTAGACTCAGTCTGCCTGGATTATAATTTTTTTTTTAAAGCTTGGCAGTTGACTGTCAGTATTTATTAACTGGTACATTCTCTTTGGCTATGCCTCTACCAATCTGAGTTGACTTACCAATCAATCAGTCCTATGTCACACAGTATAATGTGTTTTCCTATTTAAATTGGCATTTCTAGGGAATTGTCCTGATGAGTCCAAAATGAAACTTCAACAAAATGTGTATTTTCTTTCCAAAATTGTCACTTTCTGTCCTATTAAAGAAAAGACATTTAATCTATAGAGTATTCTGTTTTTATGAGTAACAAGTTATTATTACTTGTAATGCATTTTACCATTTATATTGTGGTGATAGGTCATGATTAGACTATACTCTTGAGTGTATGTTTAGTTAGGACCTCCAGAGTATTGTAAATTGAATCTACGTTTCTTGATGTTTAAACATCAAACAGGGGGTATGTACTGACATATAGTTGTGCTTTTACCCATCAAAGACTGCCATAGATTGACTATGTTCATTGCATTGTAACAGATTTCCACTAGTAGGAAATAGAGTTGGCATGGTTTCTGTACGTTTGAAAGTGATAGTAAATTGGCACAGCAACTCAGTTATCTCCTCGCAGAATTGGAGCCACAGTTTCACACTAGTATCTTCAATGTGCAAATATCAGAGGAAGCTTAAAACCTGCGTCAGATTTACTTCCAACGAAACCTTGTGGCTCCAAATTCCCTTTCTTTCTTCCTCACAGAATAAATACAATATCATTTATAGTTTGAGTACTCGGCCAATCTTTTTTGTCCCTCAATTTCTGCTCAAAAGAAAACAGTTACTGGAGTATTTTTTAACTGATCATTTTTGTAACTCATTTATTTGTCTTACTTGGCTTTCTGACCTATGGAATATTATGGGTTTACTCTAGTGTCAATCCAAATCTGCTACAAATGATCCCTCTTTGTTAAAAATCATTGCCCAGTGTACATCTTAATGAATTAGAGTGGAATTGTACATAACAGACTGACATATAATAGGGAGCCGGGAAAGTATCTGGAACCCAATTGTCACTGAAATGGACCTTGTCATGACTGTATAAGTTTGCCATTGAATTGGCTCCTCATTTCTCAGTTTCTCAATCAATCAGAGAGGGTAGCTGTTTGTCAAAAGGAGGATTTTTATTTAAAGAGACACTGATATAGGTCTGAGTGATGGAACTGTATGCTTGCTCCTCATGCCATGGCAACCACAATATGGGAGGGTTCCTCTCATTCTCCGTCTGTCACTCTTTGTTGGAGGTTCTGCTGTGGGATCTTAGAGATTGAAATGAGAATGGCAGGAAGAGGCCTCTCCAATCAAGTTGACGTGGATGAGGCGTGACATAGTGGCTCAGAGGTTAGCACTGCTGCCTTACAGCACCAGGGATCTGGATTTGATCTCAGCCCCAGGCAACTGTCTATGTGGAGTTTGCACATTCTTTCCGTGTCTGCACAGGTTTCCTTTGGGAGCTCCGGTTTCCTCCTACAGTCCAAAGATGTGCAGGCTAGGTGGATTGGCCACGCTAAATTGCCCGTAGTGTTCAGTGATGTGTAGATTAGGGGAATGGGTCTGGGTGGGATGCTCTGAGGGTCGGTACGGACTTGTTGGGTTGAAGGGCCTGTTTCCACACTGTAGGGATTCTAGGAAACAATGCTGAGGTATTAAGATAGGAGTGTGGTCCTTTGAAACTGCATACAGAATCTCAAGCTGTCCAAGAAGCACAGGAAAAGTGAATATTGTGTTACTTTCAGGCACCAATTCTCACATTCTGACATCCCCAGTATTCTGTTGCAAACATTTTTCAGACCAAGACAACTCTCAATTCTATCTTGTCCTCTCTCCTGAGGCACCTCATATCCCGTATGAGCGACAATTCACTTTTGCCTTCATTTTTGAGCCACCCACAACCAAACTTTGCAGTCACCAACCACAAACGTTATCCTTTCATCACCTCAAAACACTGTCTTTCTCACCCTCCCAAGTTTTTTAAGCAAAATTGCTCATGGGATGTAATTGTTGCTGGCTCGACAAGCATTTACTCCTGATTGGGCAGTTAAAAGGCAGCCACATTGTTGGGGGTCTGTTGGCTAGACCAGGTAAGGATGGCAGATTTCCTTCACAGAAACAACATTAATGAACCAGAAGGGTTTTTTAAATGATCATGGTTGCAATTAGGCTATCTTTTTAACTCCTGGTTTTAATCGAATGCATTTCGTCATCTGCCAAGGTGGGATTTGAATCTATATTCTCAGAATTTTGGCCTAAAGTTCTGGTTGAATGACTTACCACTTCATCACCACCTCCTTGCAGAAGAAATGACAGAACTTCAGATAGAGATAGAGAAGCATAGATGTTGGTAGTAGGGTGGGGTGGGCTGGGATTTGGAATGGTGGATGTTATGAGGTTTGGGTGAGCTGGAGGTGTCATGAAGTGGAGGCAATCATCCAGTGATAGGAGTTTGTTCCAACTAGAGAACTGGGAACATGACAATATAACAAGTAGGAGCAGGAGTAGAGCAGATGATCCATTGAACCTGCTCTGCTTTTAAATGTGATCATACCTGATCTTCTATTTTGGCTCCAATTCCCTCCGTCCACCTGGAGCACTGTTGCTGTTGTATACTACTTTGACGTCTGTGCTTTAATGTCTGCAGGCAGATTTCAATCAGACAGCTTCGTTTAGTTAATAAAATGTGAGGCTGGATGAACACAGCAGGCCAAGCAGCATCTCAGGAGCACAAAAGCTGACGTTTCGGGCCTAGACACGTCAGCTTTTGTGCTCCTGAGATGCTGCTTGGCCTGCTGTGTTCATCCAGCCTCACATTTTATTATCTTGGAATTCTCCAGTATCTGCAGTTCCCATTATCTCTGATACAGCTTCGTTTAGTTTCCAGTTTTTCTTGTTGTCAATCTAAAGTTTCCATGTTCACTTAACTCAGCAGTCTGAATTTCTGACTCCTTGGGAATCCTCTTTTTAGTTGAAACTGTAATTTTCATAGCAGCCGTACAAATTATCACAGATTTCTGGATGTCACTTGACGCATTTAATACATTATGGATTTTTACCATTTCACTGTATTTGTCTGACAGCAATAGAAATGGCAGGGCTTTATGCCCAACAACCTCGTATGAAATCAACATCACTCATAGGCAATTTTCACAGTTGCAATGCCATAATTTAAACAATCCTCTCCGTTTTGACTCTTGCGAGTAGGAAATAGTCTTAAAATATTTTGGTTTCTTACAATATCACCTGCTGTTGCAACATTCTCTACCGTTGTGCCAGGCAAGTGCCAAATTTTATTTTTAATTCTCCAGTAATCTTTTCAGACATGACATGACCTTTCTTATCACAAAAATAACATGTTGTTCCCCTTTTGAATCAATATTTAGCCTCCGTACTGCCTTTTATTTTTAATGCTCTGAGGCACCTTTCTCTTTTCATTTTTGTTATCCTGCTCTCTGCAACTCATGTCCTGTTCATTATCAGTTCTTTTATCTCTCAAGTTTCTGTGTCAAATTGTAAAGAAATTTTGGCTGTCACCTATATGTAGGGTGGGACAGTTTTAATGATCAACTATATGAACAGCTTCTCTTATTTTAGAAAATTCGTGCTCTTCTACGTGGGATCGTATTCGTAAAGGAATACTGTTTTCGAATTCTCTCATTAACAACACCTATCATTTTTGAATCTTGCTACTCTGTTTTTCTAGCGAATTCCACAAAAGCCTGTTCTTATCTTTTCAGATTGCCAAACTTTTGTCTGCAAGTTTGTGAAACTGTTCATTTGAAAGGTCAAATAGAGAAATTCAAAGGTCTGCAGAAGGATATAGACAAGTTAAGTGAGTGAGCAAAAAGTTGGCAGATACAATTTACTGTCTGGAAATGTGAATTTCTCTACTTTAGCAGGAAGAATAGAAAAATGCAGGAGAGAAATTGCAGAACTCAGTGGCACTGGGAGATCTGGTACGTGAATCACAAGAAGTTACGATGCAGGTACAGCGAGTGATTAACAAAGCAAATGGAATGCTGATGTTTGTTGCAAGAGTAATGGAAGATAAAAGTAAGGAGGCTTTACTGCAGCCATCACATAGCCTTGATGAGACCAAATTTAGTGTACTCTGTACATCGTTAGGATATAAATCCTTTTAGAAGCAGAACAGAGGTGATTCACTTAATTCATTCTTGGGATGAAGGGTTTACCTTATAAAGAAAAGCTGAGCACTGGAGTTTGGAAGAATTTTATATATTGAAACATATAAAATTCTAAGGGGTACAGATAGCGTTGAGAATGGGAGAATGTTTCATCCTAAGATAATAAAATGTGAGGCTGGATGAACACAGCAGGCCAAGCAGCATCTCAGGAGCACAAAAGCTGACGTTTTGGGCCTAGACCCTTCATCAGAGAGGGGGATGGGGAGAGGTAACTGGAATAAATAGGAAGAGAGGGGGAGGCGGACCGAAGATGGAGAGTAAAGAAGATAGGTGGAGAGAGTATAGGTGGGGAGGTAGGGAGGGGATAGGTCAGTCCAGGGAAGACGGACAGGTCAAGGAGGTGGGATGAGGTTAGTAGGTAGATGGGGGTGCGGCTTGGGGTGGGAGGAAGAGATGGGTGAGAGGAAGAACCGGTTAGGGAGGCAGAGACAGGTTGGACTGGTTTTGGGATGCAGTGGGTGGGGGGGAAGAGCTGGGCTGGTTGTGTGGTGCAGTGGGGGGAGGTGACGAACTGGGCTGGTTTTGGGATGCAGTGGGGGAAGGGGAGATTTTGAAACTGGTGAAGTCCACATTGATACCATTAGGCTGCAGGGTTCCCAGGCGGAATATGAGTTGCTGTTCCTGCAACCTTCGGGTGGCATCATTGTGGCACTGCAGGAGGCCCATAATGGACATGTCATCAAGAGAATGGGAGGGGGAGTGGAAATGGTTTGCGACTGGGAGGTGCAGTTGTTTGTTGCGAACTGAGCGGAGGTGTTCTGCAAAGCGATCCCCAAGCCTCCGCTTGGTTTCCCCAATGCAGAGGAAGCCGCATCGGGTACAGTGGATGCAGTATACCACATTGGCAGATGTGCAGGTGAACCTCTGCTTAATGTGGAATGTCATCTTGGGGCCTGGGATAGGGGTGAGGGAGGAGGTGTGGGGGCAAGTGTAGCATTTCCTGCGGTTGCAGGGGAAGGTGCCGGGTGTGGTGGGGTTGGAGGGCAGTGTGGAGCGAACAAGGGAGTCACGGAGAGAGTGGGCTCTCCGGAAAGCAGACAGGGGTGGGGATGGAAAAATGTCTTGGGTGGTGGGGTCGGATTGTAAATGGCGAAAGTGTCGGAGGATGATGCGTTATATCCGGAGGTTGGTAGGGTGATGTGTGAGAACGAGGGGGATCCTCTGAGGGCGGTTGTGGCGGGGGCGGGGTGTGAGGGATGTGTTGCGGGAAATACGGGAGACGCTGTCAAGGGCGTTCTCGATCACTGTGGGGGGAAAGTTGCGGTCCTTAAAGAACTTGGACATCTGGGATGTGCGGGAGTGGAATGTCTTATCGTGGGAGCAGATGCGGTGGAGGCGGAGGAATTGGGAATAGGGGATGGAATTTTTGCAGGAGGGTGGGTGGGAGGAGATGTATTCTAGGTAGCTGTGGGAGTCGGTGGGCTTGAAATGGACATCAGTTACAAGGTGGTTGCCTGAGATGGAGACTGAGAGGTCCAGGAAGGTGAGGGATGTGCTGGAGATGGCCCAGGTGAACTGAAGGTTGGGGTGGAATGTGTTGGTGAAGTGGATGAACTGTTCCAGCTCCTCTGGGGAGCAAGAGGCGGCGCCGATACAGTCATCAATGTACCGGAGGAAGAGGTGGGGTTTGGGGCCTGTGTAGGTGCGGAAGAGTGACTGTTCTACGTAACCTACAAAGAGGCAGGCATAGCTGGAGCCCATGCGGGTGCCCATGGCCACCCCCTTAGTCTGTAGGAAGTGGGAGGAGTCAAAAGAGAAGTTGTTGAGGGTGAGGACGAGTTCAGCTAGGCGGATGAGAGTGTCGGTGGAGGGGGACTGGTTGGGCCTGCGGGACAGGAAGAAGCGGAGGGCCTTGAGGCCATCTGCATGCGGAATGCAGGTGTATAGGGACTGGACGTCCATGGTGAATATGAGGTGTTGGGGGCCAGGGAATTGGATGTCCTGGAGGAGGTGGAGTGCGTGGGTGGTGTCACGGACGTAGGTAGGGAGTTCCTGGACCAAAGGGGAGAAAATGAAGTCCAGATAGGTGGAGATGAGTTCGGTGGGGCAGGAGCAGGCTGAGACGATGGGTCGACCAGGGCAGGCAGGTTTGTGGATTTTGGGAAGGAGATAGAAACGGGCCGTGCGGGGTTGGGGAACAATGAGGTTGGAGGCTGTGGGTGGGAAGTCCCCTGAAATGATGAGGTCGTGAATGGTGTTGGAGATGATGGTTTGGTGCTCGGGTGTGGGGTCATGATCGAGGGGGCGGTAGGAGGTGGTGTCGGAGAGTTGGCGTCTGGCCTCGGCGATGTAGAGGTCAGTGCGCCATACTACCACTGCGCCACCCTTGTCTGCGGGTTTGATGGTGAGGTTGGGGTTGGAGCGGAGGGAGCGGAGGGCTGCCCGTTCTGCGGGGGAGAGGTTGGAGTGGGTGAGAGGGGTGGAGAGGTTGAGGCGGTTAATGTCTCGACGGCAGTTGGAGATGAAGAGGTCGAGGGAGGGTATGAGGCCTGGGGGTGTCCAGGAGGAGGACTTGTGTTGGAAGCGGGTGAAGGGGTCAGTGGAAGGAGGGTTAGGTTCCCGGTTGAAGAAGTAGGCATGGAGTCGAAGACGGCGGAATAACTGCTCTATGTCCAACCGTGACTGGTATTCGTTGATGTGTGGTTGTAGGGAGACAAAGGTGAGCCCTTTACTAAGGACTGACCGTTCGTCCTCAGTCAGTGGGAGGTCTGGGGGGATGGTGAAGATGCGGCAGGGCTCAGTGTGACTGTCTTCTCTGGGGTCGCTGGCTGTGGAGGTTGTGGGCGGAGCGATGAGGTCATCGGCCGTGGGCGGGGTTCCGTCGGCCGTGGGCGGGGTTCCGTCGGCCGTGGGCGGGGTTTCGTCGGCGTCGGCCGTGGGCGGGGTTCCGTCGGCCATGGGCGTAGTTCCGTCGGCGTCGGCCGTGGGCGGGGTTCCGTCGGCGGTTGGAGGATCGGGGTGGGCGGCAGCAGCTGCGGTGAGGGTGGTGTGTGGGGTGTTGTACCTGGACGTGGAGGTGGTGACTGCAGCAGCGGTTCCGGAAGTTCTGTGGCCGGCGGAGGCGGATGTGACGTCATCGGTGGGGTCTCCGGCCGTGTCCTCATGGTCAATGGCGGCGGGTGCATGGTGGGGGAGGGGCAGGGACAGAGTCGGGATTTGGGAGGCGCAGGAATCCTCTTGTGGGTGGCAGGAGCCAGTGAGTTTGTTGTACTTACGATTTTTGGTGTCCAGTCAAGCTGAGTGGAACTGGGTGTTCAGTCTGTGGATCCTGCGGAGGATAAAAAACAGCAGGGGTCCTTTGCAGGTCTGGGAGAGGGAGGCTCTGAGCTGGGGCAGGCTGGATTGCAGTGCCTGGGGGTGCCGGCGCATGGCTGCAAGTGTCTGTTTCAGGACTCGCAGGGAGATTTCATCCATTGTTTTCGTCGCTTCATCTAAGTCACTCAAAATGATTAGGCTGCTATTCTAATAGCAGGAACATTCCTGTTCCCATCCTGCCAAAGTCAAGTTGTATCTCAGCTTACTGTGTCAACCTCATTAGAACATCAATGTAAAAATGAGCATAAATGAGATTAAATTTGTCCTAACTAAACTCATTCTATATATCTTTAAGTATAAAGACAGAAGTTTTAACTTATTTTGCAATCATTCATGCACTTCAGGTGTTATGTATGATTAAAAATCTGCACTAAAGGGACCTTTTGAATTTCCATTATCATTTTTATTAGTGATAAAGATGCATTTTGAGCAAGAGAAAATGTAAAGTCGATTCTAGTAAGAATATTACAATAATACCCAAGCATTCTGGACCACTGCTACACAACCCATCAATGATGTCCGTCCTTCCATTCCCCACTCACACTTCAGAAAATCAGATCACAGCGCTGTTCCTTCCTCTAACTTACAAGCAGATGCTGAAACAGGAAGACCTTTCATGAAAGGAAGTACACTGCTGGTTCGAGGCTGTGAAAGACTGTCCCCAGGACTGCTTGGAATCGGAGGACTGAACCGTGTTCCAGAGTTCAACGAGAAACCTAGATGAGCACACTACCACCATCATGGACATCATTAACAAATGTCTGGAGAACTGTGTACCAAAGAAGTCAATCTGAGTGTTTCCCAACTATAAACCTTGGATGAACCAGGAAATCCACTCCTTACTGAAGACCAGCCATGTGGCATTCAAGTTGGATGCCCCAGACCAATACATGAAATCCAGATATAAACTCCAGAAAGCCACCGGGGAGGCCAAGAGGCAGCACTGAACCAAGTTAGAGGCCCAAACCTAACAAACAGATTCCTGCCGCTTGTGACAAGGCCTAAACATTTCAGGATACAAAGTGAAACAGTGTAAGACACATCCAACCTTGACATGCTCAATGCTTTCTATACTAAATTTGAGCAGAATGCCACCAGCACGGTGACACCTGCCCCAACAACCTCTGAGAACCTGTTGCCTCAATCACTGTTGGAGATGTCTGATCACTCTTCCTGAGAGTCAGCCGAAGGAAAGCAGCGACTCCGGATGCCATCTTCAGCTGAATGCTCAGATCCTGTGTGGACCAACTGTTGGAGATATTTTCTGACATCTTCAACCTCTCCCTTGTACAAGCCAAAGGAGACCACCATCATTCCTGTACCTAGGAAAGCACATGCAACATGCCTTAATGGCTACTGTCCAGTGGTTCTGACCTCCATTATCATGAAGTTCTAAGACAGGCTGGTCATGGCCCACATCAGGTCCAGTCTCCCAGCCTGCCTCGATCACTTACAAATTGCCTACCAAGGTAACAGGTCCACAATGGATGCCAGATCCCTAGCCCTGCATTCATCCCTGGAGTATCTGGTCAACAAGGACACCTACATTAGATTCCTGCTAATTGACTACACTCCACAATCCCCTTCAGACTGATCTCAAAACTCTGTGACTTTAATCTTAGTTCTGCCCCCTGCAACTGGATCCTCAGCTTTCTGACCCACTGACCGTAACCAGTGAGGATAGGTAGCTGCACCTCCTCTACGATAACACTGGAGTCCCCCAAGGATGTGTCCTCAACCCCTCCACTGTGCTCTCTGTACGCCCATGAATGTGTTGTCAAATTCCGAATGAACACCATCGACAAGCTCATTGATGACATCACCCTTGTAGGATGGATATCGAACGACGATAAGTCAAAATGCAGAAGGGAGATGGAGAGCTTGGTGACATGGTGGAATGAGAATAACCTCTCTCTCGATGTTGGAAAAACTTATTATTTACTTCAGAAAGAAACAAAGAGAACATGACCCCATTTACACCAAAGGAGCCGAGGTTGAGAGGGTAGAGAGTGTCAAGTTCTGTGGAGTGACGATAACCGATGACCTGTCCTGGACTTCCCCGCTAGATGTGGCAATCAAGAAGGCACAACAACGCCTCTTCTTCATCAGGCAACTCAGGAAATTTGGCATGCCCATTAGGCCCCTCACCAACTTTTACAGATGACCATTGAAGGCATACTGTCTGGGTGCATAACGGTCTGCCATGGCAACTGCTCTGCCCATAAGAAACTACAGAAGGTGGTGTGCACAGCTCAGATTATCATGCAAGCCAACCTTCCATCTATGGACTCTACTTACATGGCTCACTGCCATGGAAAGGCTGCAAACATCATCAAAGACCCAATGCATCCCGGTAATGACCTTCTACAACCTCTTCCGTCAGGCAGAAGATACAAAACACTGAACACACACAGCTGCACGTTCAGGGACAGCTTCTTCTCTGCTGCTATTAGACAGATGATTGGACTCTCTGACTTCAAATAACACTAGTAAAATTACTAGCATTGATCTCGCCAACTGCATGACCTGTGCAATGTAGCCTGTGTGCCTCTGTCTAAGATGTTTTGATCTGTACATCCTTGTTTAGTATGATCTGCCTATACTGCTTTAAACAAAGCTTTTCACTGTATTATGGTACATGTCACAGTCAATCAATCAGTCAAAAAATTCTGTTCAGCGTCTGAAAAGTAGCTGTTTCTCTCCACGTTTTATAATTCTGCTCGTAATTTGAAGACAACCTTTGAGCTATTGCAAATACAGGAGAATCGTATCTAAAGGTATACATTTTGAGAATGGTGTTTGGACGAAGATTTGGTGCACAATTATAAAAAGATTGAGAAGATTTGAACATATTTTACTTACCCTCACTATTCATTACATTTGACGTTCTACACTGTACACCTGCAATGTACATTTCCCCAGTAGTAATTATGCAAAAAATTTAACGCTGGAATTTTTTTTTAACGTTTCTGTTTATGTTGTAGCTTTGACAACCTGAGGATGTTACAAAGTATTTTACAGGAGGTTCTTCTAAAGTGTATCATTGTTCTGATGTGGGAAATAGTTAATAAACAACAAGCACCCATCCTCAACAATGTGATAATAACAGGCTAATCAGATTTTTGTAATGCTGTTTGAAGGATAAATACTGGCCAGCATACTGGCTCCTTTTCAACATTGAGTGATTAGGATTTTATGTCTGTTTGAAAGGGTACCAGAAGCTTTGATTTGTCATTGCATCAAAGAAAAGACCACTTCTGAAAGTGGAGATCTTCCTTGCTGCTGTCCTACAGTGTCAGGGAAAGATTTTGTGCGCAAGTCTTTGAAATGGAGCTTGAACTCACATGCCTTTGATTTAGTCGAGAGTGCTACCTGCTGAGCCACGATTAAGTGGATTGTCAGCAGTTGCATGCTTTATTGACCAGATGTGAGAGAAATATTCCCAGAGGATTTGTATTTGAGGAAATGTTTGTTTGGATTTAACGACGTCCATTACAGCGGTTTGGAAACAATGAGGACTGCAGGTGCTGGAAGCCAGAGTGTTTAGGTGTGTGGCTAGGAAAGCACAGCAGATCCGGCCGCATCAGGACTGACAAAGGGTTTCAGCCTGAAAGGTTGACTTTCCCGCTCCTCGGATGCTGTCTAATCTGGTGTGCTTTTCCAGTCTCACTCCCTTACAGTGTGGCCCACTTAATCATGAGCGAGGCCCATATCAGCCTAGTAGCAACAAGGCCTTTCCTAATTAATTTGGAAGGTTGGAGGTGCTGGCAGATCATTCCAGCTGCTACAGTGTGATATCAGTTAGTGTTACTAATGTCAAGAATTCCTCTTTGGTGAGGCTGATAGGTAGCAGTTGGAGACTAATTGAAGACCCTGGAATGAGGAAGGGGAGGCCATTGAAAGCCATCCACCTGCCCATTGCCTTGCGACTCCCATCCAGTCTTCACTCACCATTGCAATGGTACCCATGATAATGCTGAACCTGTGATGGATGTGTGATGCATCGCCATTAGGTGCCACGGCTCCCACCACCATATGGGACATGAGTGGGTTACCAGCCTCTGGTGTGCCGAAAGCATTCGCTATAGCAGGACTTGCACGACTCGGGACCTTAATTCTGAGAAGGCTCAACAGCTGGCTCTCAAGTGCCTGAGGAGCTCTTAATTCTTCCAGGACTCCTCCATGAAACTGTTGAATGTTCCTTGTCAGTGCTCTGACTATTGCGTGAGACCCTCATTAGCCCAATAGAACTTGGGCTTCTGTTTCTGGATTATGAGCAGGATTTTCTCTGTGAGTTTCCGTATTCTACCATCAGGCTCAGATGGGCATTATAAAACTATTGTGTTTAGGTGAGAGTCACTTGTGTCCTGGACCCCGCCCACCCCGACCACCGCCTAGAACTAGCTAATCAATAGACTGAATCTAGGCTCAAAATACAATTAAGAATAATGGACAAATGTTTTGAAGCTGGGAGGCTGATAAGGGCCACATTGCAGTAGCAAGTAAGAGACAGAATGGGCACTTTGAAATGCATCCCTTTCTTAATTTTTAAAACTTTACATTAATCATGTTATCAGCTGGGCCACCACTCAGAGGGCAGATTGCTGGTGTGGGCCTCTCTAGTGATTAAGCGGGACCCACTGTAATGGACGTCATTAAATCCAAACAAACATTTCCTCAAATACATCTCCTCTGGGAATATTTCTGTTCCATCTGATCAATAGACCATGCAACTATTAGTGATACACTTAATTGTGGCTCAGCAGGCTGTACTCTCATCTAGTCAAAGCCGTGTGGATTCAAGTTCCATAACAGAGACAAAATCCTTTCCTGACACTGTAGGACAGCAGCAAAGAAGAGCTCCACTTTTAGAGGTGGCCTTTTCTTGGATACAATGATATACCAAAATTCCGCCTTCCCTTTCAAACAGACATAATAGTTCACAGGTTGATGACTGTCACAGAACCAAGGCACACAGGAAGGATCACTGAAGCCTGCTTTGGTGGCCCTCTGCCTGCTACTGGGAGGCCACCTCTAAGTGTTTGCACAGCTCTCTGTTGTTAACCTGGAGGCTGAACAGAAAGGCCTGGCTGGCCTCAAATATTAT
This sequence comes from Stegostoma tigrinum, assembly GCF_030684315.1. Taxonomy (NCBI): domain Eukaryota; kingdom Metazoa; phylum Chordata; class Chondrichthyes; order Orectolobiformes; family Stegostomatidae; genus Stegostoma; species Stegostoma tigrinum. The sequence continues at coordinate 18,731,477 of NC_081356.1, forward strand.
CAGCATTAGTAGGCCTTGAAGTGTGTCAGTTTGGTTTTGCTGAAAGCTATTTGTGGGATGATAGCCCTGCTACCATTCCCCCTTCCTCTCCCAGCCTCTCGGAACATGGTGAACAGGTAGTCCGAGCTAAAGCTGGACATGACGTGCTCGTCTGCTTCTGTTCCAGCTGCCATTGAGATGAAAAGTTCAGCCCATTACATTAGCATATCCTTAGGGATTCACCTTAAAGTAAACTGGGCTTCTGGTCAGCATTACCTTTTAGCACCCATAGGTCTCTGGTTTGCACTCAGAAATTTGCTGGTTTTAAGTGGTTCAAATCACCACAAGGCCCCTGGCTCTGACACTGGACTTATTGAGGGTATATGAAAGGAAGAAGGCAGTGGACATGTGTTTCAGGGCAAAACTATCTCTGTGTTTATTTAATTACAAAAGGATAATTATTCTACAAGAAATAAAGGCAAACTTAATAAATGGTGAAACTGACAGAATCAGCTATACAGAGGACAGTAATTAAATACTCTATTAAATTAAATACAGGTTAAACACTGTTGGAATCTAACCAGCAGTTTTAATTAGGCTTTAATCAGGTTTCCTAGCCTTTGGGTCCCTGCGCTGTCACCACCCACATTCCCCTCCCTGCTGGCCAGGTTGGAAGCTTTGGGTTCTCAGGAGTTTAAGCTCATCACTGGGGAAAAAATTTGTGATTTTGAAGTACAGCTGGCTGGTGAGGTTCCAGCTGTCTGTTCTCTTGGTTCGGAACAGGCCTGCGTCTGGAAGCGCTGGTTCAGATAGTGCTCGCTTGGCTTCCCCCCATATCGGATGTCCTTTATTCTGATGATGCTCTTGGTTTGGCTTCCCAAGTTAGCTTCTCTGTTCGGCCTCTGTGGTTCTTGGCTCCAAAGCTGCGTGTTGGGGCTGAAACCTGGGGAAAACGGTTTCTCTAGAAGCTTGTTGTCAAAAAGGCTCTCTCGTCAGATCAGATCCGTGCTTGGAGTCATACAGACTGTGTCCCCCCCGATATTTTACTTTCAAATTGTGTTGTCCATTGTGTTTCTGCCGTTTCCTTCTGAAGTCAGTTGGCTTCCTGATTGTTAAGAGAATGTATAAATGGGTTTTGATTGAAGTTGAATGTTCGGTATCTATGTAGGCTGTGCTGGGAAACTTGAGGTGTAAAAGTTAATTTCAGTCTGCAGTGATAGTTTTGGTTGGTTGTTCTCTTAGAGTGGAGGTGCAAATTGGAATTCCAGGCAGAAGAATGGCTTCAAGCAGCCATCTCTGTGTCTGTGTATTTTTCCCAGAGCTCAGGCCAGCTGTCCCTTTACTTCTATAAGTTTTGAAAAGTCCAGGGTCTCTGCAAAATTTCACACAGTGGGGATTTTTGTCCAATCCTTTAGCACCTAATACACCAGCACTCTGATTTGGAAACCTGTATTTTAAGGCTGCAACAGAAAAGTAGTGTTTTCTAACCCATAGTGGAGTTCTCCATGCACAAATCAAACTGGTCAGATTCTTATCTATGTTACTCAGTTTAGATACATCATTTGAAATAACCTCATGGCAGTTTCTTTGATCCCAAAGATCAGGATGAACAGTTTCCATTTGGACTTGCCTTCAAATGTGGCCATTAGGAAAGGTTAAATCACTGCAGCCAAACAATCTCCTATAATGTAAGGAACTTGGGAATTATCGATGACTAAAATTGTGTTTTCTTCCTCTCATCGGACTCTCTCATTAATCAAACAATTTAAAAAATCTATTACGAAAAGTAAACTTTAACAATGCTTAAAATTTGGAGCAAATTCTGCTGCTACTGAACCGTTCCAAGGCAATACAGCTTTTAGCAATAATAATAGATAGTAAGAGCTGCTGATGCTGGAGCCAGAGGTAACACAGCACGGAGCTAGAGGAACACAGCAGGCCAGGTACCATCAGAGGAGCAGGAAAGCTGATGTTTTGGGTCAGGACCCTGTTTCCGTATCTCTCCATTGCAAAAAAACTGATTAATTTGACCCACATAAATAGATTTCACAAAAGTAGTGAACATATTAGAAGTTGTCATCTTACAGCCTGATCAGCAATCATAAATTTTTCAAGAAATGTAAACATTTAAATCCATCTTGTAGCTAAAACATTGGATTACAACAGCCTTGCTCGGGTCCATTAAAATCATAAAACAATGAAGTAACAAAAAAGCCAGTTTGCCTTGTCAAACTTGTTCTTTTCATCGGGTAATTGCAGTTTGCCCCACAGGGGCATTACCTGAAAACAAAAAATATTGATGTGTAAATATATATATTTATGCAAAAAAAATTACATGTGTATATTCTCTAATCTTCAAAGGTAATCAGGTAGATGAAAGGATCATTGACTAATTAAACTGCAACCTTTCCCTTTCCACCACCTTTACCATCAAAGAAACTTTATAAAACATTAAAGCATTTTGAACCATCACGCATTGTTATCACCTCCATTCATTTCTCAGTCAGACAATTATGTTTTTTCAGTGTTATGTAATTTACATACTCAACTGTTTACTTTTGCTTTACGTTCACCATATTAATTAATTAAGAAAAATACAGAGCATTTGAAGCTTAGTAATATTCAGACCTTTTACTCACAATGCACAGTTATATCATCATCACCCATGCCTCACTCCATTTTAAAGATTGAATTGTGTCCCTGTTTTAGTCTTCAGTTCTGTGAGCTTATCGATATAGTTCACCTTGACACCCTTCAGTCACTTGCCTCATATTGTTCATAATCTGTTACCTCATCAGTGATCTCTCTCAGGTTAGAATAGCTTGTTTAAACTTGTGGTGAAATGCCCTCAAGATGTATGCTAGCATTGTGTTAGCTTGACTACTGTTTTGTATTGACCAGTGGTTTATTACTGGATAAACAATATTCATTATCAGATTCTTTTTCTTGTTCATCATTATGAATGATACATTTTCATTATTTATGCAAAATAAAAACCAAAAGAACTGTGGATGCTGTAAATCAGGAACAAAAACAGAAGTTGCTGGAAAAGCTTAGCAGGTCTGGCAGCATGTGTGAAGAAAAAAAAGTTAACCTTTTGGGTCCGGTGACCCTTCCTCAGAATAGGGAAGTTGGCATCTGTTGTTTGATGGTGCGCTATGAATGATCTCAGATAATATTGTAGACTTATAAATTTATCTGGTTCATTCTACCAGGACATTTGTAAATGTGAGAGATAATAGGAACTTCAGATGCTGGACAATCTGAGATAACAAGGTATAGAGCTGGATAATCACAGCAGGCCAAGCAGCATCATAGGAGCAGGAAGGCTGATGTTTTGGGCCTACAGCCTTCATCTCTAGGCCCAAAATATCAGCCTTCCTGCTTCAATGAGGCTGCTTGGCCTGCTGTGTTCATCCAGCTCTACACCTTGTCATCTCTCATTTGTGAATGCATTCATCTCTCTCCATGCTTTCTTTCACATGATTATTTGATTTGGTATCATTAGTTTAAGAATCAAAACCAGCTCCTTTGCTGATTTCCAGGCATATTTCACTTCTTATTTATCAATACTTCTGCTATTTTATATTATTGCATGAAGTACAATGGATCTGTGGAGCTTAGAGTCTCTGTTTAGCTCTTTATCATTATGAACCACTGAAGCTTTGTGTTCAAAAAACATCATGCAAGAATCCTTGTCGAATGTCATTTGTATTTCAATGTAAATTAGGCCCACCAAACTGCAGTTATCCACTAATTAAATTACCTTTTTAAAGAACTTCAAGATTTCAGGGATTACTTCTAAAACTATGTTGGCTAAACTTCATCACACCTGGGCTCTTTGTGTAAGTATTGTAAAATGCTTTCAAGTGTGTTCCTCATTGTAAATATTGGCTTTGGTCGTACATACTATTTTGGTTTCTCTCTTTCCTGTTTTTGAATATTGAGATGAGCATATTCGGTGGTGCTCATTCAGCATGCATTGCTGCTACATCTATGAATCAGTCTTTTTTTCTGTTTCATCCCTCGTTTTCTGCAAGATTTCAGTATATATCCTCCAAGACATCTTTTGTCAGTTCTTAGCCAAGCATTCAGCTAGAAATCTGCACAAGCAAATTGATAACTCATGATGAAGTACAGATCTGTTTTCAACTAAAATGGCTGCTGTTATCAGATTGATCATTAAAGGTCCTAAAGACCCAATGTATGACCCAAGACATATTTCTGCTGCTGTTGAGTTGCTGAACCACTCATTTCAGGAAATACACTGGAATTTTGAACCTTCAGTGGACAGTTTCCCTGTTCCATGGGACCCTCCAAAAAAATGACCGACTCTGAGTTAGAGTAGGAGACTTTGAACAGTTCTGCCATCCTTACCTTGATAGTTACCTGGGAAATGTCACACACAAACACCATTGTCTAACCTCTGGGTAGTTACGCAGCTGACCCGCAGTCACTCACCTGCCTACTACCTCATCCACATGGCACCTGACCCATTTGCCTCGTCCACATTACCTACTATGTTCCCTCATTCATCTATTCACCGGCCTATTTGTCAACTCGTGCTGGAATGTGCCTTGCAAAGGCAGCCTGGAGAAAGACGCAGTGGTTTCTATTGAAGTTCGTCCCAAGCAGCTCTGTGACACAGAGCTCTATGCTGTATGGTTTGTTCCTGTGATGCACACTGAGACAAACCCTGACTGTGCCTGGGAAAACCATCAGCTTGGTGAAAGATACAATTCGGTCTGCCCAAAACTTATTGGTCTTCCAGAACAAGGAGTTGACCTCAACCGAGCGTTGCAGACTGGCACATTCCAAGGTTCAGGACTACGTGCTGAGGGATGCAGTAAAGCTTGGGGCAGCTGCCAAGGGTCAGTGGGTAAGGACTACTCTCTGAGGTCTTCCTACTGAAGGTAAATGGGGGTTCATTCAGTTATCGGACCCTCTGAGTGTCTTAAATGCGTATAATCTTCCATATGTAAGAGATGTCTTTGATTTGTTTGAATAGAGTCAAACTCCAATGTTTTATTTGCTTCCTTGATATGCAACAGTACAGAACCGAACTGCATTTGTGACAATGCACATATGCAAAGATTTTTTTACTGAATAAAGTATATTTTTTAAATTAAAAGAATCCCATTTATTCATACTGTAGTACAACTCACTGACAAGCTTTAGGACCTTTAATGATCAATCTGAATACAGCAATCAGTGCTACAAAAAGGGGACATGTCTTTTACAGAGATTCTCTTCAGTGCTTTGCTTGTGATTCCTGCATTGTCAGTATTCTTCACAGTTCTCTGTTGGAGGTTTGGGTAAAAATAAAATCACCTGAAGACAAGAGCGTTGTTTCTGTCTGATCAGCATATGACTCAGGTGTTCCAATGCAAGTTGGAAGATTTGGAAGGCATCTTTAATATTTCACAATGATGTATTGTGCAAAAAGCACCGTACAATACAAATTATGTTTTTGCAATGGGAATGACATGATCTGTTATGGCTCTCTACAATTGGACATGGTTTGGATCAGAGGATTGATTCATTCAAGCAGTTATACTACCTAACTGCAACAAATTCCAATGTTGTAAATTGAGATTTATGCTCAATGCTCTCTTGAAGCTGCAATCTGGCTATCTTTACTTTTATGAATTATTAGCTTTCAGATCATAGAATAAAGTGTAGTATTTCTATAATTTTTCAGCATTAATTGGTACTGAATACTTTTGGAGAAACCTGCCTTCTCCATACAATATCAATTGTTATGTGTGCTGCCATCTGTATCTTTTTGACTCGTGTGTTCCTTATGCTTCTTTTGCTCCACAATTTCACAATGACTTTTAGTATCTGATTTTGACCCTCACCACATTGCTTATCATGTATGTTCTTTGTGGTCTGCACCTTAAGGATTGAATGGATTGTGAAGATTCCATGGTCAAGTTTGATCTTCTTCCCTGAGGACTGATCTGAGCTGCATCTCACCTCTGTTTCAGTCACCATCCAAATGCCTTTCATTAGAATCAACTCTTCTTTGGACTAAAATGAATCTGACATAGATTCATCAGTAATGCCGACAGCAAATCAGTCCCTTCTGGATCCTGACATTGAGGCACCATCGTCCATTAATCTGTAGAGAACATGAATGAAATCATTCGTGACTTCCTCCTAGATTGTGTATTCTTCTGTTCTTGCTCTTTAAAGAATTCTATTAGTTCTGACATTGAAATAATTGCTAGAGGCTTTCTGTACCTCTTTGAATGGGTCTCTTGCTTGTTTTATCCCTTGATGAGCAATAACACGATCTACCATATCCCCAGTTATGTACCAAAGTGCATTTACTTGTTCAACTTCTGACAGAATTTCCAGTTTAGAAGCTATTTGATGCCTCAAGAATTATTTTCTCTAGGATGTCCAGTTTTATACTCTAATTGGCCCATCTCTGAAATTAAATCATCCTGACAACACTATTTCTTTAAAGATTGTTGTTTTATGGTAATAATGATTCTCCCATGTCTTGCTATTGTTCTGGAAGGGTTTTCTACTATTTGTGGGCTCAGTGGAGAATTTCCCATCTCTTGCAACTACAATCAAGCCTCAGAAAAAGATTTCCATGTTAGCCCAGAAACAATCACTTCTCTGAATTGACCAATGTTGACCTGCTTCAACAAAAGCAGAAATTGATGAAAAATCTCAGCAGATCTGCTAGCATCTGTGGAGAGAAGTCAGAGTTAACATTGCTCCAAAGATTGTTAGGAGGACCTAATCTTAAGTTGTCTTCTACAAGATTCCTGACTTTAATTTCCCCGTGTCCCCATAATATGACAATGGGTGGTGCTTATTGCATGCAATCAAGGATTTACTCTTTAAGACCCTTTCTATCTCATATCCAACAACAACTTTATATTAAATTGGAGAATAAGATTTTCCCATGGACTGTTCTATAACCAAAGCTGCATACTGTACTCTGCATGTTGCTAGCCTTGCTGTACTGCCGTGATACCACAGTTGTACTGGTACTGCTTCCCTCTGCCTGCTTCAGCTTCATACCTCCTGAGGATTAGGAACACACTGCGCATTAGCCAGTTTGATAAACGATCTGAATCATGGACAGCCCTCAGTAGTGCCAAAGACTGTATTGACAGATTAGCAGTGAATATGGAGCATTGCCAGGAATGTGGTATAAAATAAATGAGGTCTAATTAAATGACCTCAGGAATGAACCTAAATGGCTGAGCTATTTCTAATTTAGTAACACATCAAAATATGATATCTCTTAAAGTGTGCATCTTACTGACATTGAGTTGAATGTAGAGATTCATTTCCCCCTTAGGATTATAATTAAAAAATAATGAGCTTGGAAAACTATTCTTAGTCACAGGTCAGTTTTGAAGTACTGTGGTTTAATTCACCATGATGGACTCAGCTTAATGTGAGGCAGAGGGCAGCAGATGGCTCTTCCCTTAATATTTTTGTAAAAAGAATGAGGTTTCCGACAGTTCTTTCCATCCAAACTAGTTAATATTGATCTGAATAGGGTTTGACTGTGGGCCTTCAGGCAAAAGTGGATTCAGATTTATCTTTTGTAAGTATACTCAGGAGATGGTTCATAACAGCCTTAAATTAGTTTTTTTGCTTGGTTGTATAGGAAAACCAATTTGGATTAGTTAATGAAAAGTCAGACCACTTCAGACTACAGAAACTGATCATAGACTTCTCTTTTAATGGGTAAATAGTTTTTTTCAAATTAACACAAGCAATAAAAACATGAAGGCACGCATTACCTTAATTTGAGTGAACTGATTTAACAGAACGTATTGAATTTGTCATTAGTTTAATTTTTTCCCCTCATTCAAAATCAATTTAATTGAAAGCAGAGCCAAGTAGCACAGCTGCTGAATGCACAAAGCCAAAATGCACCCTGTGCATCTATGGATCTTGATTTTTAAGGCCTGTTGAGTGACAACAGACAGTAATCAATAAGTGTTGGATTTCTCACATAGCATTTCTGGTGCTAAGTTGCTAATCCGTTCTAAGAAAGCCTTCTACCTTCCCTGTAGAACACATGACAGAGTTCAATCCTTGTTACTAACAGATTTAATCGTTGGATTGCGCTCAATGTTGAAATAATTCTGAGAGATGTTCTGAGAGACCCAGTTAATGACATTTTATGAAGAAGCATTTGCCATTCGACTCAATAGTTTTTGAGCACATTTGTCTTCGAGTCTGTCACTAGTATTTACTTCATCCATTCTTTGTTAAAGCTAGGCAGAATCCATGAATATTTTTTCTGAAACTAACATCCAATACTGGGAGAGTACGTTGATCAAACTGGATACATTAACATTTCTACATAAAGAGAAAGACTTTGCCACTGAACTGCCATTGGTTGTATAATAACGGCTGAATGAATATATTTTTCTTTACCATTTCACACAGGATATGCACCACCTGTGTTTGTTATACACAGCACTGCAAATATAGCAGAAGGTGTGAACCATGCGAAAAGAGTTAGCAAGAAAATATCTTGTAGCCAAACAAAGTCTCAAGTGCTAAAAGGAATTAATGGAATAAGTACTTGTTTGAGGTAACTCTGACATTAATGTATTCCACATCTCTCTGAATTTGAATTTTTAACTTGGTGCTAAAATTTAAATTGTTGCATTTCACATTTGCCTTGTGAATTTTTACAAATTCTTCCAAGTCATACATTGTCAGACCCTGAGGCTATAGACGTTGGGCAAATTCCACTGCATAAACATAAAAATATCAACTAAAAATGCATTTTCTTTTTAGTTTCAGCAATCATAAGATTACTGGTTGTTAGAGTTCATCTTTTATCCATATGTATGATACCTGTTTGATACATGTTGCCCATCAAGGGTGATGGCAGACAGTGGCTTACCCAGGTGGTCATAGTCACACATGCTGGTAGGCAGATTCTCTGTGCACCAACATTGTAGCTGAGATTACTTCCTTATTCTCCCGTGCATGTTCTAGCAGAAGTAATTGAATAGGATTCATAAGCAAGAAACCAAGTTTGCATACCAAGGAAGGTGGCTGGATATCACTTTATGAATCAAGATAATTAGGAGATTTTGATTAATCATTGTTGCAGGTGTATGTGGAAAAAAATTCAGGAGACAGTCTTAAATTGACCCAAGTTGTCAAAAGAAAACAAAAGATTTTCAAAATACTTGGTAGATCAGGCAGTATCTGTAAATAGACAGGTATAATGAATGAAGGGGGGAATGTCCTTTCTCTTATCTCAAGAACTATGTGTCACACGGCATGACATTGAATTGAACTCTTCCCACATTGCCTTTGCCACCACACCTTCTCCTTGTTAAAAAGACACTTGGGATGAAACATATTCTGTCAGGTTTAGACTTATTCAGGCTAAGTTTACTGAATAGCATTCCAAGAAAGCCTGAGGAATAATTAGGTGAAGCCAGCAGAATGATTTTGATATGTCTTAATGTAGAGCTTCTGTGAGCTGTGAAGCATATAGAATTGGTAAAACAAAATAAAAGATCTGTTTCATCAGAAGACCTAACAATGAAAATAAAACTACAGTTAAATGAAGGTAATTACAGGAGCATGAGAGAGGAATTGACGAAAATCAACTGGAAGCGGAGCCAAGTGGGGAAGACAGTAGGCCAACAATGGCGGGAGTTTCTGGGTGTAATTGAGGACGCAGTACAGAGGTTCATCCCAAAGAAAAGAAAGATTATCTGGGGTGGGATTAGACAGCCATGGCTGACAAAGGAAGTCAGGAAATATATCAAAGAAAAAGAGACAGCCTATAAAGTGGCCAAGAGCACTGGGAAATCAGAAGATTGGGAAGGCTACAAAAACAAACAGAGGATAACAAAGAGAGCAATACCGAAGGAGAGGATCAAATATGAAGGTCGGCTAGCTAGTAATATTAGAAATGATAGTAAAAGCTTCTTTTAATGCATAAGAAACAAACAAGAGGCAAAAGTAGATATTGGGCTGCTCCAAATTAATGCTGATGGGAGATAAGGAAATAGCTGAAGAACTTAATAAGTATTTTGCGTCAGTCTTCACAGTGGAAGACATGAGTTGTATGCCAACAATTAAGGAGAGCTGGGGGCAGAGTTGAGTATGGTAGGCGTTACAAAAGAGAAAGTGCTAGAAAAGCTAAAAGGTCTAAAAATTGATAAATCTCCTGGCCCTGATGGGCTACATCCTAGAGTTCTGAGGGAGGTGGCTGAGAAAATACTGGAGGCTTTGGTTGTGATCATTCAAAAGTCACTGGAGTCAGGGAAATTCCCAGATGATTGGAAAATTGTTGTTGTAACCCCCTTGTTTGAGAAAGGATCAAGGCAAAAGATGGAAAATTATAGGCCGATTAGCCGAACTCGGTAGTTGGTAAAATTCTAGAATCCATTGTCAAGGATGAGATTTCTAAATTCCTAGAAGTGCAGGGTCAGATTAGAACAAGTCAGCATGGATTTAGTAAGGGGAGGTCATTCCTGACAAACCTGTTAGAATTCTTTGAAGAGGTAACAAGTATGTTAGACCAGGGAAACCCAGTAGCTATTATCTATCTGGACTTCCAAAAGGTCTTTGATATGGTGCCTCACGGGAGGCTGCTGAGCAAAGTGAGGGCCCATGGTGTTTGAGGTGAGCTACTGGCTTGGATTAAGGATTGGCTATCTCACAGAAGGCAGAGAGTTGGGATAAAAGGCTCTTTTTTGGAATGGCAACCAGTGACGAGTGGTGTCCCGCAGGGTTCAGTGTTGGGGCCGCAGCTGTTCACCGTACATATTAATGATCTGGATGAATGGACTGGGGGCATTCTGGCAAGGTTTGATGATGATACAAAGATAGGTGGACAGGCAGGTAGTGCTGAGGAGGTGGGGAAGCTGCAGAAAGATTCAGACAGTTTAGGAGAGTGGTCCAGGAAATGGCTGACGAAATTCAATGTGAGTAAATGTGAGGTTTTGCACTTTGGAAAAAAGAATACAGGCATGGACTATTTTCTAAATGGTGAGAAAATTCGCAAAGCAGAAGTACAAAGGGATCTGGGAGTGTTGGTCCAGGATTCTCTAAAGGTTACCTTGCAGGCAGAGTCCGTGATTAAGAAAGTGAATGTAATGTTGTCATTTATCTCAAGAGGGTTGGAATATAAAAGCAGCGATGTGCTCTGAGGCTTTGTAAACTCTAGTTAGGCCCCATTTAGAATACTGCGTCTAATTTTGGGCCCCACACCTCAGGAAGGACATACTAGCCCTGGAGCGTGTCCAGCGGAGATTCACACGGATGATCCCTGGAATGGTAGGTTTAATGTATGATGAACGGCTAAGGATCCTGGGATTGTACTCATTAGAGTTTAGAAGGTTGAGGGGAGATCTAATAGAAACTTACAAGATAATGTATGGTTTAGAAGTGGTGGACGCCAGGAAGTTGTTTCTGTTAGGCGGGGAGACTAGGACCCGTGGGCACAGCCTTAAAATTAGAGGGGGTAAATTTAAAACTGAAATGAGGTGACATTTCTTCAGCCAGAGAGTGGTGGGCTTGTGGAATTCATTGCCACGGAGTGCAGTGGAGACCAGGACGTTGGATGCCTTCAAGGCAGAGATCGACAAATTCTTGATCTCAGAAGGAATCAAGGGCTATGGGGAGAGTGCAGGGAAGTGGAGTTGAAATGCCCATCAGCCATAATTTAAATGGTGGAGCGGATTTGATATGCGGAATGGCCTCACTTCCACTCCTATGTCTTATGGTCTTATGGTCTAAAACTGACTCCAAAATCTAGCTCATCTCATTGACAAGTTAGCCCATTGTCTGATTAGGCTACACATATTTCAGATTTTTAATTTTTTTTGTGGAATTCTCCTTCAACAAGACTTGCAGTTCCAAGATATCTTCTAAAATAGATGGTATGACACGCCTTTGGAGCAGGTGGGACATGAACACTGGCCTCCTGCTTCAGAGGTAGGGACAGTACCACGGTACCACACAAAAGATGGTATAGAGTTTTGGAACTCTCTTCAAATGACAGTGGGTGCTAGATCAATAGTTAGTTTTGAATCTGAGACAAATAATTTTTTTGTCAGGTAAAGATATTAGGGATATGTCAAATGCAGGAATATGGAATTAAGCCTCAGATCAGCCATGGTCTCATTAAGTAGCAGAACAGACTCAAGAGGTGAATGGCCTACTCCTGTCCCCATGCCACAAAAGGTTCTAGATTACAATTCCAGGAGCAGAGGAGTAACTGATAGCATCTGAGCAGCCATCAGCTATAAACTGAGCAACTGACTAACCCATCCTTCTACGCCCTCATCCAGGTCATTTATAAAAATGACAAACAGCAGTGGATTCTGTTAGAGAGGTTGAAATTATAGAGAGTATTGGGCTGGCTGAGTGGGAATGTCACTAATCTAATAATTCAGTCTCCCATGATGATGCTCCGAGAACACTAATTCAAATATTATCATGGTAGCTGATAGACTTTGAACTTAGTTAAATAAATTAGCTTTCAATTCTAATCTATCATCAAATACAGTAAGAACTCACCTGATTCACCAACACTTCTGCAGGAAATAAATTTGCCTCCCTTACCTGGTCTCATCTTCGCATGACTCCAGATCCACTGATACATGCTCGGCTATTAACTAACTGAGTAGGCTATTCATAACACCTTCTAGCCCTGTCAGAGAAGTCCACACACATGACATCCATGGGTTAGCCAAATTACTGCTCGTTTGGCTTTAATGAAGTTTATTAAAATCAGAGAAAACTGGGAACAGGTGGATTCTTATTCTTGTACCTTAGCAGGCGTTCACATCGTATTGATGGCAAGGAGCAGGTCTTTGATCCATAGGATCCAGATAGGATTTGTGTTCCCATATAAGCTTCCCCCAACCTTCTTCATCCAACCAGTTAACATCCTACTAGCCTTTCCCCTTTATTTAACTTCTGTAATTTGTGTCTCCTCGTTCTGTTGTCAACAAGTAAATGTAAGTTCTCTATGTTGATCATCTCCAACGTGTTTTAGAATATTAAAGATCTTCCTCAGGGGTGCCTCTCTTGAACTCTGGAACATCACTTTCCAACTTCTTACAGTCTGAGAAACTATCTTTTTATGCTTTGCTGTACTTTCTGTTTTACGGCCAACTTTCAAACCATTCTGCTCCCATTCTAACCTTGGTTGTTGGTCTAATACTCCGTACCTCAGCATAAGACTTTTGAAAATCCAAATACATTACATCTGTTGCATTATCTAGTTCTTTCTAATTTTCCTAGTTCTCATGCAATTGGAAGGGTTTGTAGCCTATTCTAGGCTTCTAAGAAGATCACCTCATCCCAAGGCTTTATTTGTTTTTAAAATTGTAAGCCTGCTATGTAGGTCTGCGAAGACTACCAGAAGCGTCCACGGTGTGCGTTATTGTACTGTGAATTATTTGGCTTCCTTCGATCCCTTTTTAGTTTTTTACTGTTCCAATTTAAATATAACCAATAAGGCTTTAGTTTTAAATCAGATAAAACACTAGTTTGTTTGCACAATTGTTGCTGAAAATTACAATCTAAAATTGTAATGCTGTTATTAGATAGACTACAGATGCAAATATAAAAGGTAGGTGCAGATAAAGATTAACACCAGTTCAGTTCTTTAACATTGCAGGCTTGTTATTTGCTTGAAGCTCCCTCTTTCTGAGGGGAAGGGGTTGAAGCCAATAACTAAAAAAAAATGTGGACACTGTAAATCAGAGACAAAAATAGAAATTACTGGAAAAGAAGGTCTGAGGAAGGGTCACTCAACTCGAAACATTAACGCTGATTTCTCTCCACAGACCTGCTGAGCTTTTCCAGCAATTTCTATTTTTGGATTGCAGACAATGTCAGGATTTAGCAGAAACGATAGTCTCTGTAGTTGAATAACTTTCACAGATAGAGTCTGGGGAGAGCAGGCTTTGAGCACTAGTGCGTGAGAGATTTCCTGATTGCTCCTTGTTCTGTGGTCACTGCATTTGCATGTAATCTGGCCTCTTTCAATACAGCAGTGGTTGATTTTCTGAAGAGCCTTTCTTGTGAGCTGAGAACTTTCTTCTATGAGGCTGTCATCTCAGACTTTCCTGGAGAGTCCTGTTCTGAAATGGTGTGTCACAGAGTCTTGTGTCGATTAAACTTAAAATGGCTGCTGTGTTAACATTTGATGAGTCATATCCCACAAAGAAAAGACAGTTATTCTGGAATTCCTTGAGGAGTTTTCTTGCATTCTTTTGCTTGTGTGAGAGGTCTTCAACTTTTACACATTCCAGGGCTCATTTTGTTGTCAAAGAGTTTAATCAAAATTCAAGTTAGTTCCTGTTGTCAGTGAGATAGCATATCAGTCTGTCTGCTTTTGTCCAGATGTGAATTAATGGGGACATTATATGAATCCTGGGAGTCCTTTCTTATGCATGTCTGTTATTTTAAAAAAAATCAAATTAACCTTCTTTATGAATTATGCAATATTATAATTACGTAGTCATGATGATACTTATTAAAAAAGACTTTTGGTAATCAAGATATATTAATATGGTTGTACTTTCTGAATCTTACCTTTCAATCGAATCTTTGAAGAAGTAGCAGAAAGTTTAGGCCTTTGGCATATTGTGACAGAAACTGCACTTCAAAAAATATTTAATAAAAATTAAAGAATGGTGGTTGTTTTAAAGCAGAAACAAAAACAGAAATTACTGGAAAAGCTCAGCAGATCTGGCAGCATCTGTGGAGAGAAATCAGAGTTAACACTGTCCCAGTGATTTCTGTTTTTGTATCAAAAAATATTTCATTGTCTACGAAGTGTTTTGGGATATTGAGAGTCTGAAAGATGCTATGCAATTCTTTTTCCCCACGCTTTCGATATTATTGCTTTTTGTACACCCAAACAAATATCCATATAATTATGAAACAAGTTATTATAAAGAAACAACCTTATGTAACATGTAAATTTAACGTATCTCAGAATGAAATTGTTTTCTAGTCTGGCCACTATTATATGAACTAACCATCACAATTCAATATTGACTGCACTGACATGTTGACAGGCATTGTATGGTTATGCCACAGGTAGAAGTTATTGCACGTAGCGCCATGTTCTCGCGTGTTTGTATAAAAGGAAATAGTGCATAATAAAAAAAGTCAACAGCCATTTGGTGAATTTCATTGAAATTCTTGTCATTTGTTTAATTTCTACAGTTTGTCAACCAGGATTCTTTAAAGCCTCACCTTACAGCCTGTCCTGCAGCAAGTGTCCTCCCTACAGCTATACATATGACAAAGGGTCAATTTCCTGTCTTTGTATGGAAAACTACTTTCGAAGAGATAATGACCCTCCTTCAATGGCTTGCACAAGTAAGTCAATCTTATAACCCAGTAAGACTATTAATGTGATATTAATTTAGTTTTGAATTTTAACATGGAATACAAAAGAAGATATTTGAATGAGTGATAATGGGAACTGCAGATGCTGGAGAATCCAAGATAATAAAATGTGAGGCTGGGTGAACACAGCAGGCCCAGCAGCATCTCAGGAGCACAAAAGCTGACGTTTGGGGCCTCGACCCTTCATCAGAGGGGGATGGGGTGAGGGTTCTGGAATAAATAGGGAGAGAGGGGGAGGCGGACCGAAGATGGAGAGAAAAGAAGATAGGTGGAGAGGAGAGTACAGGTGGGGAGGTAGGGAGGGGATAGGTCAGTCCAGGGAAGACGGACAGGTCAAGGAGGTGGGATGAGGTTAGTAGGTAGGAGATGGAGGTGCGGCTTGTGGTGGGAGGAAGGGATGGGTGAGAGGAAGAACAGGTTAGGGAGGCAGAGACTGGTTGGACTGGTTTTGGGATGCAGTGGGTGGAGGGGAAGAGCTGGGCTGGTTGTGTGGTGCAGTGGGGGGGGGGGACGAACTGGGCTGGTTTTGGGATGCGGTGGGGGGAGGGGAGATTTTGAAGCTGGTGAAGTCCACATTGATACCATTGGGCTGCAGGGTTCCCAAGCGGAATATGAGTTGCTGTTCCTGCAACCTTTGGGTGGCATCATTGTGGCACTGCAGGAGGCCCATGATGGACATGTCATCTAAAGAATGGGAGGGGCAGTGGAAATGGTTTGCGACTGGGAGGTGCAGTTGTTTATTGCGAACCGAGCGGAGGTGTTCTGCAAAGCGGTCCCCAAGCCTCCGCTTGGTTTCCCCAATGTAGACGAAGCCACACCGGGTACAGTGGATGCAGTATACCACATTGGCAGATGTGCAGGTGAACCTCTGCTTAATGTGGAAAATCATCTTGGGGCCTGGGATAGGGGTGAGGGAGGAGGTGTGGGGGCAAGTGTAGCATTTCCTGCGGTTGCAGGGGAAAGTGCCGGGTGTGGTGGGGTTGGAGGGCAGTGTGGAGTGAACAAGGGACGGAGAGAGTGGGCTCTCCGGAAAGCAGAAGGGTTGGGGATGGAAAAATGTCTTGGGTGGTTTGAATGGACTGTAATGTATATAATGGACAAACCTGATTAGCACAAAACAAAGACCTGTGGATGTTGAAGATCTGAGATGAAAACAGAAATTACTGGAGAAACACAGCAGGTCCGGCAGCACCTCTGAAGAGAAAGCAAGCCTCAGTAGCAAGGTGTTTCCACTTCTCACATCATTTTGCAAATGAAGAAAATGTTACATGAGAGAAAAAAAACTTACTCTCATAGAGAACAACTGGGGCCTGGACTGAACTGCCTGGAAGTGCGATGGAATCAGGTTAGATCGACATATTTGAAAGGCATTAACAATTATTTAAATTAAAACAATGTGTAGGGTTATGGAGAAAATGTAGGAATTTAGCAGCAAGTCATAATTCTCAGACAGTCAATGCAGACATAATGTGCTGAATAGACTCCTCTGCGATATCAATTCTGTGATTCTGCTATTCCATTGAATCTCCCACTATCGACATCCTGGGAATAACCAATGGCCAGTCATTCAGTACTGTGCCATAAAACAGGCCAGAGGCTTGGAATTCTGAAGCAAGTAGCTAATGTATCCCAGAAGTCTGTGGGAAGCAAGGAAGGAAATTATGAGACCCCGAGTAGAAATATTTGCATAATTTATATCGACAGGTGAGGTGATGACTAGAGGGTGGCTAATGTTGTACCTTTGTTTAATCAAGGTTGTAAGGAGAAACTGGGGAACGGTAGACCTGTGAGTCTGACTTTGGTTGTGGGCAAGTTGTTGGAGGTGATTATAAAAGATACAATTTATAGACTTTTAGAGAGGTCAGAATTGATTTGGGGTAGTCAACATGGTTTTGTGTGAGGAAAATTGTGTTTCACAAACTTGTTTGCGTTTTTCAAGCAAGTTACCAAAAAGGTTGATGATGGCAGAGCAGTAGGCATTGTTTATTTGGATTTTAGTAAAGGTTCTGCTGGTAGACTATTCAGTAAAGTTGGGTCACATGGGATTCAGGGTGAGCTTACTAATTGGATACAGAATTGGCATAACGACAGGAGACAGAAACGAATGGTGAAAGGTTGATTTTCGGACTGGAGGCCTGTGACCGGTGATGTCCCACAGGGATCGGTTCTGGCTCCTCTTCTGTTTGTCATTTTTTAATTGATTTGGTTGAGAATGTAGAAGGCATGGTTAGCAAGTTTGCAGATGACATGAAAATTGGTGGCATAGCACACAGTGAAGAAGGTTTTCTAAGATTGCAAAGGGATCTTGATCAAATGAGTCAATTGGCTGAAAAATAGCAGCAGGAGTTCGATCTGAATAAATGTGAGGTGTTGCACTTTGGAGTAACGAACAAGGATAGGACTTGTACAATTAGTGACAGGGCCTTGGGTATTGTTGTTGAACAGAGGGACCTAGGGGTGCACAGAAATAATTATAAGAAGTTTTCATCATTTAAAGACAGGGTGGTTAAAAAGATGTTTGGCACGCTTACCTTCATTGCTCAGTCCTTTGAATATATGAGTTGGGAAATCATATTGAGGTTGTACAGGACGTTGCTGAGGCCTCTACTGGAGTATTGTATCCAATTCTGGTTGCCCAGTTATAAGAAGAATGTTGTCAAGCTGGAGAGAGTTAAGAAGAGATTTATCATGATATTGCCAGATATGGAAGGTTTAAGTGGTAAAGAAAGGCCACATAGCTTGGGATATCTTTCACTAGAGCACAGGGGGTGGAGAGGCGTCCTGATAGAAGTTTCTAAAATAATGGGAGGTATGGATAGAGTTAATGGTAGTTGTCTTTTCCCACAAAGGGGGATTTCAAGACCAGGGGACAAGTTCTTAAGGTTAGAGGCTAGAGATTTAAAAAAGACATGAGGCAATTTTTTTTATACAAAGGGTGTTTCGTGTGTGGAATGAACTTCCTGAGGAAATGGTGAATGTGGGTACAATTACAACGGTTAAAAGATACTTGGATAGATGCATGAATAGGAATGACTCCCCAACTCATATACTCAAAGGACTGAGCAATGAAGGTAAAGCGTGCCAAACACCGTTTTAACCACCCTGTCTTTAAATGATGAAAACTTCATATAATTATTTCCCTGCACCCCTGGGTCCCTCTGTTCTACAACAATACCCAAGGCCCTATCATTAATTGGCAATTAGTAGGGATATGGACCATGAACAAGCAGTTGGGACCATTTAGCTTGGGATTATGTTCGGCATGGACTTTTTGGACCGAAGGGTCTGTTTCCATGCTGTTGGACTCTATGACTCAATAAGTAATTCATCCACTGACTTACCAGTTCCTTTCTAGCACCTGCAAGGCACAAATCAGGAACATGACATTTTTTCTACTTACCTGGATGAATGCACCTCTAGCAGTACTAAAGAAGCTTGACATAATCCAGAACTAAGCAGCCCACATGATTGACACACTATCCATGACCTTCAGCAATAATGCTTTGACTGCTGATGAACAATGGCAGCTGTGTGTACCACATATAAGACACACTGCATTAATTCTGCAAGCACTTTGTAAACCTAAGACACTCCCATCTTGAAGGACAAGGGGAGTAGATACATGGGA
This sequence comes from Stegostoma tigrinum, assembly GCF_030684315.1. Classification (NCBI taxonomy): domain Eukaryota; kingdom Metazoa; phylum Chordata; class Chondrichthyes; order Orectolobiformes; family Stegostomatidae; genus Stegostoma; species Stegostoma tigrinum. The sequence continues at coordinate 18,750,480 of NC_081356.1, forward strand.
CCCTACCATTGGCAAGTTCTCCTCCAAGCCACACACCAACTGACTCCCTCACTGTCCCTGAGTTGAAATCCTGCAACTCTCTTTCTAACATTTGTAACATGCCAAGTTCAAGAATGTAACTCACCACCTCATTCTCCAGGCAAATGAGCAATAAATGCTGGCCCAGCTGGCAACACCCAAACAGCCCATAAATGAATAGAATAGAGAGATTTCAAATGCTTCACATGGTTGAACGTTCAGATTCATAAAAGGATCATCTTAGTGAATTCTACTTTTACAATTGGACAGAACTTTGGCTTCAACTGATGAAGATCAGTAAGTTGTATTAATAAATGGCTGTTTGTTGTGATAGATTTTGTCAATGTCTCATTGTTGACTTGCACAAGCCTAAGAGGTATGAAGTATTGGATACCTCTGTTATTAATACCTTAACAGTTGGTGTGATTAATATTTATGCAGTCTTAGGATCAATAGGGATGAGATGGCATGGTGGGGATGGGGGCGGATATGAGATATGGAAAATATTTTTGAATTTATCTTTCTAAAGTTTTGCAAATCCGTACCATTTGTTCACTACTTGTCTGAGGGATTGTGAACCATAAATTATAGGAAGCTTGCCCTGTTGCAGAAAATTGTAGGGGAGGAAGCAATGCAATAGCAGTGGAACCACTGAGGTCAGGGTTACATGTTGCAGGCTCGCTACTCACATCTTATTTCCGATGTGTGAAAATCATGGAAGCCACAAATGGACTCTGCGAAGCTGCTCTCTCTTTTTAAATGTCTCCGGAGTAGTTCCAACTTGATGAAAATTCAGACCATTAATGCTATCATTGGAAGTGCTGCTTTGTTTTTATCTGAACTTTGGCTTTTATAAAAACAAATCAGGCAAATAGAGGACAACGTTAAAAACATTTTCAAAAATAAATGGAAGATTGTTTTATCAGCCTTATGAAAATTCAGCATTAAAATTTGCAAGTCCAAGGGTCCTTATTAACAGAATGTAAAATTGCAGAATTCCAACTGTACACTTGAATAAGCAGGTCCTTAATTTTATAAAAAATGACGTTTAGTTCTTTACTGAGTTTTTGACAAAATGTCTACCGAAATTAAACAATGTTTTAATGTACTAAACGTGGGCAGGTTAAGAGCTGCAGGTTCACTGTCTTCAATATACTCATTTATTGATCATCCGGTTCCCCATGAGGTAAAGAGATTCACAAAACACTGAGCTGAGGAAGAGATTTCTTGTCAATTCACTGGGGACCTTTACACCGCTCCATGTCATGCCTATCAGCTAGTCCATCTGAATTTAAAAATGACAACAATCTGTGCCAATCCTTTTGATCATAAATCTTTCAACACCCGTTTCTATTTATGATATCTCACTGGAGTGTTACAAAGCAAAATTTGATATAGAACCAAATAAGGCAAAATGAGGACATATGTTCAAAAGTGTGATCAAAGAGAGAAGCTTTCTCGAGTGTCTCAAAGGAGGAAAGAGAAGGCGAGAGGAGAGAAGTTATAAGGAGGGAATTCCAGAGATTAGTGTTGTATAAGTTAATGAATCGAAAAACGTTCATCTCGGAGACTGCATTATGTCCTACCAGATATGATGGGAGAATCTAGACAGGCATTAAGGAGAAAATAAAGAATTGTAATCTTTATCATGCAGTCACAATGCAAAATCTTTTCCTGTTTGGGATTTAATTCTATTTTAATATATTCTTGTGACATACTGTAGTTTAAAATGCACAATAAGTATTTCGAGACATCATTAAGAAGTGGATTTTATGTGAAGTATGTAATTTGCCTATCCTTTAAATGTAGGAGGTCTACACACAGGCCATGCAATTTACACCTTGTTTTGTCACTGATCCCAGGACCCCCCTCACCCCCACAGAATGTCATCTCTAACATCAACAATACCAGTGTGATTCTGGACTGGAGTCCTCCTGCTGATGGTGGAGGACGAAAAGATGTGACATACCTCGTGATTTGCAAGAAGTGCAGCATGGATTTGATCCGCTGTGAGGAGTGCGGTAGCGGTGTCAGGTATATTCCACAGGAGGCCGGCCTCAGGAACACCACGGTCATGGTGGTGGATCTCCTGGCTCACACCAATTACACCTTCGAGATTGAGGCAGTGAATGGTGTGTCGGAGCTGAGTTCCATCCCTCGACAATTTGTGTCTGTAAATGTCACGACCAATCAAGCAGGTAAGTGCCTTTCAATAAATCTGCATTGGGTTTGGACTTCATTGACCCACAGAGACAGCAAACATGCTTCACTTATTGTCAGGTTGCAGCATCAGCTGAATGCCTGTGCTCATTTCTAAACCTTTTCTCATTAATACACTTTTTGTAAATTAAAATTGATATTGTACGATCTGCTACATAGTTTGAATGAAAATATGTGCACTTACTTTTAACACAGATAAGGATAAATTCTTACTCATAGAGCACATGGTCACATTTTCAGTTTTGTCACAAAGGAATATCATTAATTGACTTCTGTTGTTTTGTAAATAAATTAATTCAAGTACAGCTCTTAGTAGTCAGCACCATTTTGCTCAACAGAGACCAGGCTGTCGCCATTTTCCTCTAGTGCTCTGTGAAAATACCAGGGATTCAATGTGAAATCCACTATTGTACATTAATTCGTCCAAAATTGAACATAGCTTCAGACACATGGTGCTGCGGTTCATGCCACAATTAAATTGATCATTTTGTTTTTAATTTATTGAGAATTTGATTAATTCTGGACATTGTTCAGAGTCATGTATTTTTGTATGTCTCACTGCTGATATCATGTTTGCATACAAGATCTCAGCTGTCTATAAAGGTTCTAATTAAAGCCAATTTGGACTGATTGAACTCAGATGGGTTTCTTGGAAGAGGATGAAATGGAATAAACCTAATCTGATGGATTTCTGCATTGTTCATGATACAATGATACAGCCTGAACATTCAGATTCTGTAGGAAGCTTCAGAGGGTCTCATTCCCATTCTTCAACCATGTCTCAACCAGAAACTATAAACAGATTGTTATATCCCAGACTATTTACATGTGAAAGTTTGTACCTTCATAAATTTGACAAACAGGCCTCTACCAAACATTAAATTGTGGTCCAGAAAGTCTATTAGAGTTTTCATCTCTAGTGCTGGAATTCGTACGTTCACGCATGGTGCGGCACAATGGCTCAGTGGTTAGCAATACTGCCTCACAGTGCTGGGGGCTTGGATTTGATTTCAGGCTTGGGTGGGTGACCGTGTGAAGTTTGCATGTTTTCCCTGTGTCTGTGTGGGTTTCCTCTAGGTGCTCCAGTTTCCTCCCACAGTCCAATGATATGCAGGTTAGATGCATTGGTCATGGAAAGTGCAAGGTTATAGGGTGATAGGTTTGCATAGGATGCCCTTCAGAGTGTTGTTGCAGAGTCAATGGTTTGAATGGCCTGTTTCCACACTGTAGGGATTCTGTGACTCTAAGAAATATATAGTGATGCCTCAAAGGTGAGGTTTTTCAAATAACCTGTTGGGAATTTCACTTTGGTACTGTAATCATCTTCAAATATCTCCATTCAGTGTTCTTGTTAAGTATGTTACAACATGAATAATTGGAAAATCTAAAAGCTGAAATGTCAAACAACAACTTAAATGCTCATTCAGTCAAAAGGAATAGTATTTGACTTTTGCCTGGGAGCTGAATATCTACATATTTTGAATAATTTGGTCAAAGTCTTTTAGTGATCCATATGACCTGAAGTGATTTATTGAACAAATTAATCCACATCATTTAAATAATTTATAGGTGTTTCTGATCTGATAACAGGATGAATGTCATAAAAGTACTGAAAAAGAAATAATAGATGACAGTTATGTATGAGTTTGCAATTTTTACACTTTTTTTCTTCACCCAGAGAAAAAAAAGTGGAAGCAATGTTTTGTGAAATCATGTTTAAAGCAATCCAGTACTTTAAAAAACAAATTAACAAAATAACTGTGTGAAGTAGCTTCTATCCCAGAATTTCAGTAAGCAATTCTCTTGCAGACAAACTGTGATTCAGTTTTACAATCAGGTATTAATTCTTGTGTAACAGTGTACTCTATTTAACAGACAATAATGTCCAACTGCTGAATGCCAGGAGGCCTAGCCAATTCCAATAAAGAGTTACATAATACAATGCTGCATATGTCGGATGCGTTTCTGCTAAGTTTGCAAATCCACATCAGATGACACTGCACCAACTGAGTTATAGCTTCTCCATCTACTTCTGAAATATGGTAACTAAAAGCGGTTTAAAAGCATGCTTTTTAAGCTGTGCCTCTCAGAAAAGTCAGAGTATCCAATAGGATGATGCTAACCGAATTTTCAAAACCCATTTTAAATTTGAAATCTTTAAAATTGAACAGGGTTATTTTCTTTTTTTAAATTCATAATAAACTTAAGAACAACTGCAATTTTGACACCCTGAACAAATTGTCCTGTAATGGAATCCCTTACTGCAAACTCCATTATAAATCCTGTAAGTGGAAGAATGTCCTAAAGGGCACATGATAAGCAGCCATGCGGTACAACATATAGCCCACAAGTGTGTTTAAGCTGATAATTCATGAGCAACAAAGTCATGCATTCTGTTTCTACCACATGCTAAATAAGAATTAAAATGATGAAAATTAGATGTAAATTTTACTTTGCAATCTGAGCTAAATTGATGTGTTATTTGCAGATGGTTCTGATGGCTTGCTTTTTTACAGCACCATCTGTTCTCAGTTGTGGCATCATTTCCATAAAATGAAAAAAAAATGTGTGAAATAAAATACAGTTCTCAATACATGAGTCCGCAGGGATGGTAAAAACCTGTTTACTATTGATTGCTAACTGGCACTAGCAGATACTCCTCATCTTAAACTGAAGCTTATTTTGCAACCTGAATAAGAATATGTCCAGGAATAGCTTGCATGTCGCACTGCAGTGTGGTTTCTATCCTGTGCTGTTTTACTTTGGATTCCAAGAGACTGACATCCAACAACTGTCACCTAATGTTATTAAATCTAATCACTTAACCTTGTCAGCAGTCTCTCATATCCACGAGAAGTTGTGCCTGTAGGAGTAATTTTTACTTGGACTTGCCTGCCAGGAAAAGGAAATGATTATTTTTAGGACAAGTTTCATACCCATCCAAATTTATTTTCCTTTGACATCAGTGGAAATCGATCTATATAGGTTTTAGCTTAAACATGGTCTCATTGATGGTACAGGCATACAATAAAAAAGTGGAGCTGTGCTGAACTCAATTCTTGATCTCATTCCAATCTTATTCAAATTGGAAAAAGAGCTAACTTTGAGTGGTGAAGTCAGAGTGACTGGCCTTGATATCAAGGCATTGTCTAAATAACTTTAGCATCAAGAACATCCCATTAGACGTGATACAGACTAGTTACACACACCAGATGCTGCCCTGATTCCCCTTCCAAGGATTCGACATGCCTTGCCACACTTCAGATCTAATCACCCTCACAACCCCACTCCAGCTCCCATGTCTGCCGGATCTGTTCGAACCTCTGCCACCCACAACACCCGATGCTACCAGAAATCCCCACATCCAACATACAATCTCTCTGTGCCTGACACTCAGCATCCTTCAGCCCAACACTCACTCTCCCTGTACCCAACACTAAACTTTCCCCGTACCCAAAACTAACTTTCCCTGGACCCAACACTCATTCTCCCTGGGCCCAACACTCACTCTCCCTGGGCCGAACACTCACTCTCCCTGTACCTAACACTCACTCTCCCTATGCCCGACACTAAATCACCCTGTGCCCAACACTGAATCGCCCTGTGCCCGACACTGAGTGTCCCTGTACCTGACACTGAGTTTCCATATACTCAAAACTCACTTTTCCTGTGCCCAACACTCACTCTCCCTGGGCCCAACACTCACTCTCCCTGTACCTAACACTCACTTTCCCTGTGCCCGACACTGAATCGCCCTGTGCCTGACACTGAATCGCCCTGTGCCTGACACTGAATCGCCCTGTGCCTGACACTGAATCGCCCTGTGCCCGACACTGAATCGCCCTGTGCCCGACACTGAATCGCCCTGTGCCCGACACTGAATCGCCCTGTGCCTGACATTGAATCGCCCTGGGCCTGACAGTGAACCATCCTGTGCCTGACACAGAGTCTCCCTGTACCTGACGCTGAGTTTCCATGTACTCAAAACTCACTTTTCCTGTGCCCAACACTCACTCTCCCTTTTTTGCCTTTCTGTCACAATTCTATGCTACAAAAGAACTGTACGAATGGAAGTGTAGTACCACATTTCTGGAGGAGCTCTGATCAAATTCCCCTCTTAGAAATGCAGAACTCCTATTGTAAAGAAAGGACTGACGTGGCAACCTGTGTGAGATTGGAAAATCCAGCCCATTGCTTTGTGATAAAACAAAGTAAAAAATTAAACTGTTCCATAAAGCAGGCCTTATGGGGTCCCTGTAACTTCAATATCTCATTTTAACTGGGAGATAAACCTACTTGCTGAAAATAATTTTTTTTAACATTCCCTATAGTGTGGAAACAGGCCCTTTGGCCCAACAAGTTCACACTGCCCCTTGAAGCATCCCACCCGGGCCCATTACCCTATAACCCGCACACTCCTGAACACTTCGGGCAATTTAGCATTGCTGATCCACCTAGCCTGCACATCTTTGGACTGTGGGAGGAAATTGGAGCACCGAGAAGAAACCCATGCAGACACAGGGAGAATATGCAAACTCCACACAGACAGTCGCTTGAGGCTGGAATTGAACTGGGTCCCTGGTGCTGTGAGGCTGCAGTGCTAACCACTGAGCCACCGTGCCACCCACCCAAAGTAAAAAGAATCAGGCCCTGGTGCTTGTTTAATTTCCACCTTAATATTGTATTAATTTGAATATGTACATTGGATTTCTCAATATTAACATTAGTTCACTGTATCCACATGTAGCATAATTTTACGAATCTTTGTTCTGATGTTTCCCCTTGAAAGGAAGGTAAGGACTGAGAAACAAAATCTCCTGTCTGTCAGGACTGCCAGTTTAAAAATGGTGTGTATGAATTTCCCCAGTGTTTGAATCAAACTTATGCAGTTGGTAGCTGCTCTGGGATTGTAAACCACAAAATGAAAAGTGCATCATTAATTAATCACTATCATGCATCTCTGCAACCTTTGCCTGCTTATGATTATAGTTAGTGCTAATGTCACAACCCTTTACACATCAAAATGGGCAAATGGAGGTGTAGAATAGTTGAGCTGGGCTATTTCATGCTTGTGTGTTACACTATGTTGCAGAAGGGTGAGGAAGGCCCATCTCTGGCCTTCAGATTGACCAATTCACATATTATTACTATGGTACTCCTTGACAAAATGTAATGCAATCTCATCTTGCCTCTGTGAATAAGGGATGTCATCTAATGTTCATAATAGATGCAAGATGCAAGGGAAAAGAGGGTTCAGCATTCAGCCTTATACAACCAGGGTGTTCAGACAATATTTGTACCTGAATATTGGTGAGGAATTGTGACTGAGGACATCAGCAATTCAATAAGGGCACACTCACTGAAGTTTACAGCTTACAAATGTGCACCCTGGCAGCAGGGTGAGGACTGCATTGCCAATGACTGTGAAGTAGACCTTGGGCTTGAAGTTTTATGTCTCTGTTTAATTTGAGGAAGGAGCTGAAGATGTTTGTAAGATCTCACAGATTGCTATGCACAATTGTGTATGGGAGGTCATGGTGGTTTTTTATTGCCAGGAAGGAAGAAACCAAAATGAGTGTGCAGCTTCATGAGAATTGCAAACATGCTCATGGTACAGAGTTCCATTGACTATGCATAAATCACTCTATGTCACTTTGACATGATTGAAAGAGGCTACACTTTCTCAATATCCAGCTGGTATGTAACCAGGCTCAGTGCAGCATGCAAGTCAACACTCTGGCAGCAGTCTCAATGGTCTTCATTCTGCAGTAGTCTGCTGTGCCATCTGCACTTAAGCCAATGGGAAAAGGAAAGGGTAGCTACCATGTGAGGAGCATTATCAGCCTTTGCCATGGCTAATGACTGCAGCCTGCAACCCTTGCATATGTGGGCAGCATGCATAAAAATATAACATGAAGGCCATTTTGCCATGCAAAATGTAACACAGCAGTTGACTTGCAGGTTGAAACAGTACCTTGGCCTTAAAGAACTTTGCATTGTTTGGCAGAACAGGTGGCAAACTTCATAATAGCCTATTACATACTTCATGTTTTCAGCTTCATGAAGGGACAGCCTTTTGCTACAGACATTGTATGTGATAAAAGGTGCAGGAGGTGAAAGAAAAGATGACCTGTACAGTTGCTTTCCTGGTTGGGGTATCCCTGAAGAATTGATCCAAACGTGATACCAATTAACACATTGATTCACCACCAACAACAATTCTAAAACATTTCTCTTTTGTACTGTAAATCATCATCTTCATAGGTGGGTTGCTTGGAATTGAGGATGACTCATTCCCATTCTGGTTTGATGGACTTGTCTTTAAACTCAATATGTGAGCTCCAGATTCTGCTGCAGGTGAGACAAGTAGTATTTGAAGAGTCAGGGAGATGTGGCATTTGGAGCTTTGCATATTCTGCCCAAAGTCTTGACTTCATCTCGACATGTTCATGATAAAGTCTGCCGTTGTGTTCAGTGACTCCGTGAGATCCTCCTTTTGGTCAGTCACAAGCCAGACACTGCTATGACCCAATGGAGGTGCTTGATCACTTCGCAAATGCTTTCAGGTTGTCCTTACTGGGAATTTCCTGTAGTAATAGAGTTCTGAGTTAAGTGGTTACTTCGGGAGTCTGATGATAGTTGCATGAATGGTATGCCTGAGCCAATGGACCTATTTAGAGTGTTTAGTGCTGTGATGTCCAGCATGTTGCTTGAAAGGGAACAACCTTTCTTGTTACTAGATTTACAGAATCTGGCAACCATTGATGGCACCTCTGTGGTCAGGAGGACTCTTGTAAGTTGCCCAAGTCTTCAGTATATATTGAGATCCTGATTTCCTCAAATTCTCTTTTCTTCAATCAGCTGGAGATTGAGCTGGCAATTGGAGGTGATGAGGCACTTCAGTCTCTTCATCTGTCTTTGACAAGATGGAGGTCCCAAGAAAGAAAAAAATAATACACATTTTTCAGATTCTTACCATGGAACTTAATTGATTGGAGAAGGTAGTAAAGAACTGCTGATGCTGGAGTCTGAGATAACACAGTGTGGAGCTGGAGGAACACAGCAGGCCAGGCAGTATCAGAGGAGCAGGAAAGCTGACATTTTGGGTCGGGACCCTTACTTCTGAAGATTGAGGATCTTTGTCACCATTCTTGACCTCATGCGATCTGTAATCTTTAACAGTGGGATCATCACAGACTCTGTTTCAGTGAAGACTGGGATCAAACAAAGTTCTTCATTGTGCCAACCCTCCTCTTCATTTGCTTTGCAATTTCACCTAATTTCCAGCAAATTACTCCTCTACATTGAGATACTCTACAGAACAGATGGAAATGGTTCAACAAGTGGCACCTTCAATCCAAAATCAGTCCAGCTTTAGTTGTTGAACTTCTGTGTACTGGTGATATTTACATATACATTCACTGAGAGTGCCTTGCCATTTTTTCACATGTTTCTGGGAAGGAGTTGGCAATGGGCCTCTCATTAGCGAGCTGGAAAACTAAGACATGAGTTTTGCAAAGATAGAGGGGAATCTCAGTTTAGCCAAAATGGTGCAGGAACACCAATTCCAGATGTCCTACCATAAACCTAGCAGCCATCTTTTTGTTTCTAATAATGGGCAAATGGGAAAGATGGGTTTTCCTTTGTAAACCCACAGCTCATGAAAGCGGCTACTCATACTAAAGTGCAGCTGCCCTCAGTCAGATCCAGTTTTCACAAGTGAAAAGTCTATTGTGTTTTAGGGGATGGTTCAAAGCTTCCACTGAACTTTGGAGAGGTAGTATACCCTTCTAGATAGGTGTAAGGGCACCTTTGTAAGAGATTGTTTGCCCTTTGTGATTGTTCAAAGTAGATACAATACAAAGTAGCTACTGCTTCTTTAATAACTGGTTGCCTTACCTGTCCTGCCTAATTTAATGACTTCTGTAATGTACATGCAGAACCCTCCAACCCTGCGTCCCCTTTAATATTGTACCCCTTATTTCATATTAAGTTTCTATTTTCTTCCTACCAAAGTAAACCACCTCACATTTCTCTGCAATGAACTGCATCTGTGACCTATCTTCCCACTACACCAATTTATTAATATTCTTTTGTAGTTACATATTCAACTCCTCATGATTTGCGATGCTTTCAGGATTTGTATCGTGCACAAACTTTGAAATTGTCCCCTGAAAGATTATGGCCAGTCCTTCCACGGTTATGCTTTTATATTTTTCAACACTGTAATATGTGCATGTATCTATAATATACTAGCACTTTCGAAAGATTAGCATCCGAGTCTCTTTTTAGAAATGTTTAAAATCTTCTTACTTGCTGGTATGATCGGTAGTGGGCATTTGTGTGAATCTCAAATGCAGACGCACATCAATCCATATCATCTAACAATTTGTGATTTGTAACCAGCAAAGACCCACTGAATTGGACCATATAAGATCCATTTCAGGCATGATGTGGCCAGCTAATATTGGAAAATGGTGTCGTAAATATGCAGGCATATTTATGATGAGGATTTACCCAGTCACACTTTCTTGACCATAAGTCGAGCTGGCAAATTATGATGCCAATGAGGTGGCATCAGTAACGCCAGTCAAGTCTTGCTTTAGCTGATTTGATTATCAATATTTGCTGTTTGTTGTGCAACATCACTGCCTTGCCTTATCACTTTATCAGGCAAGAAGCTGAGAAACTAGAACAGGAGAAAGAATTACAACAGGATGTGGAGGAATAATGAGATGAAGGGAGGCTACCAGTATAAACATGCACTTTCTGCCCATGCTGTCCATGATGTGTAATGCTAATAACCTAAAGCATAGCTCCTCATTCACCAATGCTCCCATATTTCCAATCTTTTCTCGGTGCTCTCTTCATCACAATGTTTTCTGACTAACAACACAAAATTTAAAAACACTCATAAAATGCACATTCCAATTCAATGTTATGAAATCAATCATAGCATCATGGACATAAAAACTAATCAATCATGTGCATTCCCTTAGTTCCTATTTGCTGTGTATCTTTCCTTCTCCTGTTCTTCCTAAGTGATGGTCCCCAGCTGCGGGGACATTGATGTTGGAAATCCAGTTGAGGGCACCATGAACAATCTTAGAGAGTGACCTTGAGCGATTCTGGGTCTCGACGACCTAGCAACAGACCACATCATCTGGCCCTTAGGGCTGCAGCAGTTTTCTTTCGCTGGTAACGGCAACGGAACCGTCACAGTGCAAAAGTGGGAGAATTAACTCGGTCATCCTGAGAGTGGACACCATGATCATGGTCCATATAGTTACTCCCATTATCCCAGGAGGATTCCTTCGAGATCCTGATGTCTGAATGGGAAAACAATTGATGGACTTCTGTGACAAGCTGGAATCCTTTTTGAACAGTAGTATCCAGAACCAGGACGACAAACATCTGATATTATTTCACAGGATGCACACAGTGTGGAAGCAGGCCATTCGGCCTATCAGTCCACACTGATTCTCTGAAGAGCATCTCACCCAAACACACCCCATCCCTGTAACTTGCATTTCCCATGGCTTACCCAGCTACCCTGCACATTCCTGAACACCACAGGCAATTTAACACGGCCAATCCACCTAATGCAGATTGTGGGAGGAAACTGGAGCATCCGGAGGAAACCCACGCAGACACAGGGAGAATGTGCAAACACCAAACAGACAGCCGCCTGAGGCTGAGAATTGATCCTAGGTCCCTGGCGCTGTGAGGCAGCAGTGCTAACCACTGAGCCACCCGATATGCAAGGCAACAGTCTTCACTGTGGCACCCATGCCTTTGTTTGAAGATATCAGTGCAGCCTTGGAAAGTGCAACGGGAGACGCCAGATATTGCACCACCGTGGATTCTGTAAATAAGCTGATGGAGGTGAGCACCACTTCCATACTGGCATCCAATCTCTGCAAACAGTATATTGTTTCTATCAGGGATTTCCATTGCACCAAACACATGGCTGTGAGCACACATCGGCTTCTTTTAAAACTAGGCTGATTGAAATCTTCAGAGATAATGGGATCTGCAGATGCTGGAGAAACCGAGATAACAAAGTGAGGAGCTGGATGAACACAGCAGGCCAAGCAGCATCTCAGGAGCACAAAAGCTGACGTTTTGGGCCTCGACCCTTGTAGGTGCATTCGAGAGGGAGTTGCAGGGATTTGCCCCGGGGCGCTGAACGAATGGTGATATATTTGCAAGCCAGGATGGTTAGTGGTTTGGAGTGCAACAAACACGTGGTGGTGTACTTACTGCATTTTGTATGCCGAGTCTAGTTTCTACTCTATTGTAATCCCAAGGATATTGTTACAAATACGGTAAAGAACATTGCTATTTTATTGATTTGCTTAAGTTGGGAGAGAGTTAAAAATGACTTAAAAACCCTAAGATAGTCACCAAGTGGAGCATTCAGAGAATAAAATGCTTGCCGCTCATGATATTTGCATAACTACAAAATGTGTTTCGCCAGTGAACAGTGTGAATAGTTCTGGCTGCATGTGGCAATTTTTAAAAAAGTGAGCAGCATGAATTTAACCCGATGACCCCATTGCAACGAACAGATGCAGGATAAGCATGAAGCATGATCCTCATGCCCCTATTTTGAGGACAAAAATCAATCAAAACCTTATGAAACCTCTTATTTTTTGGTACTGTTGTTGATGTTTGGACTGTGCTCGGCACAGATTGTTTCAGATTCGGATGAAGCCAACTGTTCCAGTAATTGGGGTTAAGGAATGAAAGTAAGTAGGTCAGCACTGTCTCTGGTATATGTGCTGCTGTTGAAGTATGGTAATAGTACTTCCAAATAAGGTGGGGTTTCAGTGTTAATGCAATTGGACTTTTTCTCTTAAACCATAATGCAGTCTATTTCAGATGCATTAAGTGAACCGTTCGGACTGTGCGCTTTTTTTGCTGAAATTTTAACTGGTATGACATTAAAGAGCTTTATAATATTAACAAGATTATTCATTGGTCCTATAATTTTGTGAATTTTGAAAACTGAATCACTCATTTAAAAATGATACGTTGAGCTGAATTTCCAGTGCAATCAGGAACTGTATTCTTGCACCAGTTACGCTTTTCACCAGAATTTCCTGCCAATCTCATGACTACGAACATGGGTATAAGTGGGAAACAAGTTATAAGGAGAGGTTGGATAGGTTGGGACGTTTTAAGTGCAGTGTAGGAGGTTGAAGAGTGATCTTATTGAAGTTTATAAAATCATGAGGGGCATAGGTAAGGTGAATGGCGGGTGCTTTTTCCTCCAGGGTGGGGTATTTCAAGATTGGGGGCATATTTTTAAGGAGAGAGGAGAAAGATTTAAAAAAGATATGAGGGGAAATTTTTTTACACATTTGTGTTTGGAATGAACTTCCAGAGGAAGTGATGGATGCAGGTACAGCTACAATGTTTAAAAGACATTAGGATAAATATATGAATAAGAAATGTTTGGAGGGATATGGGCCAGGCACTGGCAGGTAGAACTTGTTTAACTTGAAATTATGGTTGGCATTGACTGGTTGGCCCAAAGGGCCTGTTTCCAAGCTGTATGACTCTAAGTAACTGTGTGAAAACAACACAAAACACTCATTATGGCTGCCATTTTGTACCCATGAGGAGAATTGGTTGGAGTGCAGCATTCAGTTGTACAAGAAGAATGGTGACTGTTGGCTCTGTCACCATCTTACCCCTGCTCTGATTAAATCTGTGATGGGAAGTCACCTGGGATGGATTTCTCACTCTGCTGCCAACTGAAACTCTTCATTGAACAACTGATGCTCGTTTAAGGCCTTCATTTCTCCCCAGCTGGTATCAACAAAGTGGCAAGCCATATCTTGAACAGTACAGAACAGTACAGACCCTTCGGCCCACGATGTTGTGCCAACCTATTATCCTACTAAGATTAATCTACCCTGCATACCCTACATTTTAGTATCTGCCATGAGCCTTTCCAAGAGTCACTTAAAAGCCTGCATGCAACGAGCCGAAATAGCAAACCTTGTTTCAGTTGCTTTTGGGTACTGTATACATTACAGAATCAATCATGACCAGCAAATTGTTGGGAGTAGATTGCTGCCACTAACCTTCCTTTCCTTATTGGGTTTAAGGGCCTAATGATTCACAGTGATACAGGATGAACCACTAATGAGTCTTAATGAGAGGTGACACTTGTCTTACAAGATGTAACTTATTGCATGATAGCAATAAGTACAAATTACCTTGACTGGTTGGACACGATCATTAAGTCTGTCAGGAGACAATGACATTATATCGGCCCCATCAGAATCTTTTTTTTCCCTTTCCATCCAAGACTTTATGACATCATCAGATTGTGTGGAGCTTAAATCAGTCTCCCACATTAACCCCTTCACACCATTACCTTACACAACATCAAGCTTCCCGAGGATACCCCTTGTTCTAAGGTTCTCACTACTTGATCGGGGGCTGGGGGTGGGGTTTAAAACAAGTAAGGGGAGGGGCCCATTGAGATACAGCCCTTGCCCTTGTCGCTAGCACCCCTTACCCTCTTCTCCATGATAGCCCTCATCTCATCACTCCTGTTAGTAAGATGCATCACTAGCAGAAGGTATTACCTCCCAGTAGTGCTACTGAGCAATAAAAAAGTTTCCAGCCCGAGTGGCTCGCAAGTCTAGGCTGGCAGGACCTCAGCCCTGGGGGCTTTTTGAACATGACGGAGGCTCCGAAGAGTCCAGTGAAATGCTTAATTGATATTTAAGATCATCCCAAAAAGAGGCGATGCTGTGCTCTTGCTGCATCCTCAGCAGTTAGGTGTGTGTGTTTTTGTGTGTGTGTGTGTGTGTGTGTGTGTGTGTGTGTGTGTGTGAGAGAGAGAGAGAGAGATCCTTGTAACTTACATTAAATTCCGACCCATACATTCCTCCTTTTAGACATGAACTTAAAAGTGTCGTGTGTCATTCATACATATTAGGACAAAGATATGCAATGAACTTTTCAACTTCTATAACTTCGTGCTGATGTAAAATGTATTGAAAGATAGAAAACATACAATTCAGCACATGGCGAAATTTATGGCTTTTCTAATGAGGGGTTGATGGGGTTGGGAGTTACAGGATGAAAGCAGACAAGAGCTTCTTGTCAATGTGCTGTTTGGCCACCTTTCGTTAGTTCTCAAGCCATTTTTGAGGTAGCTGGGCCATTCCAATTTTCATTTCCACCCACATTCATGTGCATTGCAGTGCATTGTAGCGATTGAAAATAGACAGAACCACTATTCACCTTCTCTGCTTGTAAATTTGTGACATCATATCAATCAAGTATTTTTTCATTATGGAAGCAGCTGATTAATGCAACTTTGGATCCAGAGATGACATCAAATTACTCTGAATTCAGGCCAAACCTTTCTTTCATGTGCTGCTTGAATATGCTCAATTGTTTGTGGACTCTGACAGGGCTAATTCCTCCAAAGGAAGTCTTGTTCTAGGTCCAGACTAAAGAAGAAGAAGCTATGCTTCAATCAGATGTGTTATTAGTCAGCCTTTTGGTGAAAAGATCAGCATTGTACAATCATGCAGTGTTTATTGTTTGTGAAATGTGTGTGTTAAATAATATGGATAGGTGCAATCATAAATCCTTCACATTAACAGAGACTCTGACTATCAACACATTGCATGGAGCCGTTTATATATTTGACCTGGGTGGTTGTAAAACTGCAATCACTGTTGTGAGAACAGTCAAACAAGCATATGATAGCTCGCTCTCTGCCCTATAGTAATTATAATTGGCAGTTTTGTTTTCAAACCTGGATAAATTTAGTAAACAATGACATTTGTTTGCAATTTTTTTTGCCCAACTTGTAATTCACTTTGAATTCTCACAAAATTGCTACTTTTAAAGAATTGGTGAGCATTTTGAATCACATGCTGTATACTTCAGACCTTTCATTACAACCACTGAAAGAAATGCATAATTTATGTCCTAAAAGAGTGTCTTAAAAGGGCAAACCATACACTGTAAACCTCACAGGCCAGCCGATAGAATGGAAAAGAACAAAATGGGAGCTAATGACCCCTCTCATACATCAGTAGTTATAAACATATATTTACCCAAAGGAAAAATGTACAGAGCAATCACTCATGCTAGAAACATACTGAAAATTGTCAAGTCCTCTGAAAGGGAAACGATGATTCAGCCAACACATTCCAAATGGTGAAGATTTCTGATGGGTCACTGATTTTAATTCCCAGAAGTTTAGTGACAATCCAGCCCTGTGTCACGAAACAGTAAGTAAGAGTAAACAGTTTTGATGAGGGAGAAGAAGAAAGTGAGCTAATGTGAAAAGACATCATTAAGTTTCCATTTATTACAGCCTTACAGTATTACAGTAACGTGTCCTGAAAGTTCATCACTTTGCATTCATACCCATTTTGGTCCCTCAGGGTTTGTAACCTTAGTTTTTCACTCAGGTTTGAAGTTCATGTTACTCAGAGCGGATTTTCACAGATGGAAGTGCAAGGTGAGTAAGGATAGATGTAAACAACAGGAAATATAACATTTCTGACAAGGCCAGTATTTTTGTTTGTAGCTTTTTTTAACCTATATTTAAATCTTAGATCATACTCTATTTACCATCCTAGATCATAATTAATTTCCAGAAATTCTTTTGCACCCATTTCACCTTCATCACAACAGAAGCATTAATTCCATAAACATTAATCCTAGTAGATGATGTAATTTGGTTAATAATTTAGATTTCCCACTAGTTCTCCCCATTTTCCTGTTCTTCTCCTGGAAAAAAATCAGCCAAAGAGTAGTTCATATATTCTGCATTCACCATGTGCTGTGACCACTGGAGCAGAAAGATATTTTTGAAAAGGCCTTGGTTTTCAAGTTGGCAGCTCTGTGAAAGGATGACAGGACCACTTGTAGGTGGATGTAATCTCCCTTTTGTACTCACCTCTGGATCTGTGTTGGTAAACAGGGTAGGGTGGAGGGGGCCACATAGCGGAGGTGCTACGGTGACTGCAAAAGGAATATATTTGTTCAGCAGTCAGGTCTGGCAGCCGAAGTTGCAGACAAAAGAACGTCGGGGGGAACTGAGCTGACAAATAAGGCAAAGCATTGACTTTCACAGTGGCATCTCAAACTGCAGAGAGTGGCATAACAGTGAACAAGTGTAAGATGAAATATTATCAGAGATAATGGGAACTGCAGATGCTGGAGATTCCAAGATAATAAAATGTGAGGCTGGATGAACACAGCAGGCCAAGCAGCATCTCAGGAGCACAAAAGCTGACGTTTCAGGCCTAGACCCTTCATCAGAGAGGGGGATGGGGGGAGGGAACTGGAATAAATAGGGAGAGACGGGGAGGCGGACCGAAGATGGAGAGTAAAGAAGATAGGTAGAGAGTGTGTAGGTGGGGAGGTAGGGAGGGGATAGGTCAGTCCAGGGAAGATGGACAGGTCAAGGAGGTGGGATGAGGTTAGTAGGTAGCTGGGGGTGCGGCTTGGGGTGGGAGGAAGGGATGGGTGAGAGGAAGAACTGGTTAGGGAGGCAGAGACAGGTTGGACTGGTTTTGGGATGCAGTGGGTTGGGGGGAAGAGCTGGGCTGGTTGTGTGGTGCAGTGGGGGGAGGGGATGAACTGGGCTGGTTTAGGGATGCAGTAGGGGAAGGGGAGATTTTGAAACTGGTGAAGTCCACATTGATACCATATGGCTGCAAGGTTCCCAGGCGGAATGTGAGTTGCTGTTCCTGCAACCTTCGGGTGGCATCATTGTGGCAGTGCAGGAGGCCCATGATGGACATGTCATCAAGAGAATGGGAGGGGGAGTGGAAATGGTTTGCGACTGGGAGGTGCAGTTGTTTGTTGCGAACTGAGCGGAGGTGTTCTGCAAAGCGGTCCCCAAGCCTCCGCTTGGTTTCCCCAATGTAGAGGAAGCCACACCGGGTACAGTGGATGCAGTATACCACATTGGCAGATGTGCAGGTGAACCTCTGCTTAATGTGGAATGTCATCTTGGGGCCTGGGATGGGGGTGAGGGAGGAGGTGTGGGGGCAAGTGTAGCATTTCCTGCGGTTGCAGGGGAAGGTGCCGGGTGTGGTGGGGTTGGAGGGCAGTGTGGAGCGAACAAGGGAGTCACGGAGAGAGTGGTCTCTCCAGAAAGCAGACAGGGGAGGGGATGGAAAAATGTCTTGGGTGGTGGGGTCGGATTGTAAATGGCGGAAGTGTCGGAGGATAATGCGTTGTATCCGGAGGTTGGTAGGGTGGTGTGTGAGAACGAGGGGGATCCTCTTGGGGCGGTTGTGGCGGGGGCGGGGTGTGAGGGATGTGTTGCGGGAAATACGGGAGACGCGGTCAAGGGCGTTCTCGATCACCGTGGGGGGAAAGTTGCGGTCCTTAAAGAACTTGGACATCTGGGATGTGCGGGAGTGGAATGTCTTATCGTGGGAGCAGATGCGGCGGAGGCGGAGGAATTGGGAATAGGGGATGGAATTTTTGCAGGAGGGTGGGTGGGAGGAGGTGTATCGGCCAATGTGGTATACTGCATCCACTGTACCCGGTGCGGCTTCCTCTACATTGGGGAAATCAAGCGGAGGCTTGGGGACCTCTCTGCAGAACACCTCCGCTCAGTTCGCAACAAACAACTGCACCTCCCAGTCGCAAACCATTTCCACTCCCCCTCCCATTCTCTTGATGACATGTCCATCATGGGCCTCCTGCACTGCCACAATGATGCCACCCGAAGGTTGCAGGAACAGCAACTCATATTCCGCCTGGGAACCCTGCAGCCATATAGTATCAATGTGGACTTCACCAGTTTCAAAATCTCCCCATCCCCTACTGCATCCCTAAACCAGCCCAGTTCATCCCCTCCCCCCACTGCACCACACAACCAGCCCAGCTCTTCCCCCCGACCCACTGCATCCCAAAACCAGTCCAACCTGTCTCTGCCTCCCTATCCGGTTCTTCCTCTCACCCATCCCTTCCTCCCACCCCAAGCCGCACCCCCAGCTACCTACTAACCTCATCCCACCTCCTTGACCTGTCCGTCTTCCCTGGACTGACCTATCCCCTCCC